>NW_027139824.1:2197222-2511111 GCF_035084215.1 Heptranchias perlo
AAAGTTCTTGTATTTTAAGATAAAATCTTAGGCTATTAATGAAAAAACCTCCAGCACGCTGAAATCTGTTCATTTGCTGAAAACCATCAAAACCACGAAACGTTCTTGTATTTGAAGATAAAATCTTTTTGCTTTGAAGAAGAAAGATCTAGCTGACTGAAATAAGTTCATCAGATGAAAACCAACAAAAATTGACAAGAACCACGAAAAGTTCTTGTATTTTAAGATCAAATCTTACTCTATTAAGGAAAAAACTTCCAGCTCGCTGAAATTTGTTCATTTGCTGAAAACCAACAAAACCACCAAAAGTTCTTGTATTTGAAGATAAAATGTTTTTGCTTTGACGAAGAAAGATCGAGCTGACTGAAATAAGTTCATTAGATGAAAACCAACAAAAATTGACAAGAACCACGAAAAGATCTTGTATTTTAAGATAAAATCTTACGCTAATAAAGAAAAAACTCCCAGCTCGCTGAAATATGTTCATTTGCTGAAAACCATCAAAACCACGAAAAGTTCTTGTATTTGAAGATAAAATCTTTTTTCTTTGAAGAAGAAAGATCTAGCTGACTGAAATAAGTTCATTAGATGAAAACCAACAAAAATTGACAAGAACCACGAAAAGTTCTTGTATTTTAAGATAAAATCTTACTCTGTTAAAGAAAAAACTCCCAGCTCGCTGAAATATGTTCATTCGCTGAAAACCATCAAAACCACGAAAAGTTCTTGTATTTGAAGATAAAATCTTTTTGCTTTGAAGAAGAAAGATCTGGCTGACTGAAATAAGTTCATTAGATGAAAACCAACAAAAATTGACAAGAACCACGAAAAGTTCTTGTATTTTAAGATAAAATCTTACTCTGTTAAAGAAAAAACTCCCAGCTCGCTGAAATATGTTCATTTGCTGAAAAACAACAAAACCGCGAAAAGTTCTTGTATTTGAAGATAAAATCTTTTTGCTTTGAAGAAGAAAGATCTAGCTGACTGAAATAAGTTCATTAGATGAAAACAAACAAAAATTGACAAGAACCACGAAAAGTTCTTGTATTTTAAGATAAAATCTTAGGCTATTAAAGAAAAAACTTCCAGCTCGCTGAAATATGTTCATTTGCTGAAAACCATCAAAACCACGAAAAGTTCTTGTATTTGAAGATAAAATCTTTTTGCTTTGAAGAAGAAAGATCTAGCTGACTGAAATAAGTTCATTACATGAAAACCAACAAAAATTGACAAGAACCACGAAAAGTTCTTGTATTTTAAGATAAAATCTTACTCTATTAAGGAAAAAACTTCCAGCTCGCTGAAATATGTTCATTTGCTGAAAACCATCAAAACCACGAAAAGTTCTTGTATTTGAAGATAAAATCTTTTTGCTTTGAAGAAGAAAGATCTAGCTGACTGAAATAAGTTCATTAGATGAAAACCAACAAAAATTGACAAGAACCACGAAAAGTTCTTGTATTTTAAGATAAAATCTTACTCTATTAAGGAAAAAACTTCCAGTTCGCTGAAATCTGTTCATTTGCTGAAAACCAACAAAACCACCAAAAGTTCTTGTATTTGAAGATAAAATGTTTTTGCTTTGACGAAGAAAGATCGAGCTGACTGAAATAAGTTCATTAGATGAAAACCAACAAAAATTGACAAGAACCACGAAAAGTTCTTGTATTTTAAGATAAAATCTTACTCTGTTCAGGAAAAAACTTCCAGCTCGCTGAAATCTGTTCATTTGCTGAAAACCATCAAAACCACGAAAAGTTCTTGTATTTGAAGATAAAATCTTTTTGCTTTGAAGAAGAAAGATCTAGCTGACTGAAATAAGTTCATCAGATGAAAACCAACAAAAATTGACAAGAACCACGAAAAGTTCTTGTATTTTAAGATAAAATCTTATGCTACCAAAGAAAAAAACTCCCAGCTCGCTGAAATATGTTCATTTGCTGAAAACCAACAAAACCACGAAAAGTTCTTGTATTTGAAGATAAAATTTTTTTCTTTGAAGAAGAAAGATCTAGCTGACTGAAATAAGTTCATTAGATGAAAACCAACAAAAATTGACAAGAACCACGAAAGGTTCTTGTATTTTAAGATAAAATCTTACTCTATTAAGGAAAAAACTTCCAAGTCGCTAAAATATGTTCATTTGCTGAAAACCATCAAAACCACGAAAAGTTCTTGTATTTGAAGATAAAATCTTTTTGCTTTGAAGAAGAAAGATCTAGCTGACTGAAATAAGTTCATTAGATGAAAACCAACAAAAATTGACAAGAACCACGAAAAGTTCTTGTATTTTAAGATAAAATCTTACTCTATTAAGGAAAAAACTTCCAGCTCGCTGAAATTTGTTCATTTGCTGAAAACCAACAAAACCACCAAAAGTTCTTGTATTTGAAGATAAAATGTTTTTGCTTTGACGAAGAAAGATCGAGCTGACTGAAATAAGTTCATTAGATGAAAACCAACAAAAATTGACAAGAACCACGAAAAGTTCTTGTATTTTAAGATAAAATCTTACTCTATTAAGGAAAAAACTTCCAGCTCGCTGAAATCTGTTCATTTGCTGAAAACCACCAAAACCACGAAAAGTTCTTGTATTTGAAGATAAAATCTTTTTGCTTTGAAGAAGAAAGATCTAGCTGACTGAAATAAGTTCATTAGATGAAAACCAACAAAAATTGACAAGAACCACGAAAAGATCTTGTATTTTAAGATAAAATCTTACGCTATTAAAGAAAAAACTCCCAGCTCGCTGAAATATGTTCATTTGCTGAAAACCAACAAAACCACGAAAAGTTCTTGTATTTGAAGATAAAATCTTTTTGCTTTGAAGAAGAAAGATCTAGCTGACTGAAATAAGTTCATTCGATGAAAACCAACAAAAATTGACAAGAACCACGAAAAGTTCTTGTATTTTAAGATAAAATCTTACTCTATTAAGGAAAAAACTTCCAAGTCGCTAAAATATGTTCATTTGCTGAAAACCATCAAAACCACGAAAAGTTCTTGTATTTGAAGATAAAATCTTTTTGCTTTGAAGAAGAAAGATCTAGCTGACTGAAATAAGTTCATTAGATGAAAACCAACAAAAATTGACAAGAACCACGAAAAGTTCTTGTATTTTAAGATAAAATCTTACTCTGTTAAAGAAAAAACACCCAGCTCGCTGAAATATGTTCATTTGCTGAAAAACAACAAAACCGCGAAAAGTTCTTGTATTTGAAGATAAAATCTTTTTGCTTTGAAGAAGAAAGATCTAGCTGACTGAAATAAGTTCATTAGATGAAAACCAACAAAAATTGACAAGAACCACGAAAAGTTCTTGTATTTTAAGATAACATCTTAGGCTATTAAAGAAAAAACTTCCAGCTCGCTGAAATATGTTCATTTGCTGAAAACCATCAAAACCACGAAAAGTTCTTGTATTTGAAGATAAAATCTTTTTTCTTTGAAGAAGAAAGATCTAGCTGACTGAAATAAGTTCATTAGATGAAAACCAACAAAAATTGACAAGAACCACGAAAAGTTCTTGTATTTTAAGATAAAATCTTACTCTATTCAGGAAAAAACTTCCAGCTCGCTGAAATCTGTTCATTTGCTGAAAACCATCAAAACCACGAAAAGTTCTTGTATTTGAAGATAAAATCTTTTTGCTTTGAAGAAGAAAGATCTAGCTGACTGAAATAAGTTCATCAGATGAAAACCAACAAAAATTGACAAGAACCACGAAAAGTTCTTGTATTTTAAGATAAAATCTTACGCTATGAAAGAAAAAACTCCCAGCTGGCTGAAATATGTTCATTTGCTGAAAACCAACAAAACCACGAAAAGTTCTTGTATTTGAACATAAAATCTTTTTTCTTTGAAGAAGAAAGATCAAGCTGACTGAAATAAGTTCATTAGATGAAAACCAACAAAAATTGACAAGAACCACGAAAGGTTCTTGTATTTTAAGATAAAATCTTACTCTATTAAGGAAAAAACTTCCAAGTCGCTGAAATATGTTCATTTGCTGAAAACCATCAAAACCACGAAAAGTTCTTGTATTTGAAGATAAAATCTTTTTGCTTTGAAGAAGAAAGATCGAGCTGACTGAAATAAGTTCATTTGATGAAAACCAACAAAAATTGACAAGAACCACGAAAAGTTC
The DNA here is from genome assembly GCF_035084215.1 of Heptranchias perlo. Lineage (NCBI taxonomy): Eukaryota > Metazoa > Chordata > Chondrichthyes > Hexanchiformes > Hexanchidae > Heptranchias > Heptranchias perlo. The sequence continues at coordinate 2,201,370 of NW_027139824.1, forward strand.
TTGTATTTTAAGATAAAATCTTACTCTGTTAAAGAAAAAACACCCAGCTCGCTGAAATATGTTCATTTGCTGAAAAACAACAAAACCGCGAAAAGTTCTTGTATTTGAAGATAAAATCTTTTTGCTTTGAAGAAGAAAGATCTCGCTGACTGAAATAAGTTCATTAGATGAAAACCAACAAAAATTGACAAGAACCACGAAAAGTTCTTGTATTTTAAGATAAAATCTTAGGCTATTAAAGAAAAAACTTCCAGCTCGCTGAAATATGTTCATTTGCTGAAAACCATCAAAACCACGAAAAGTTCTTGTATTTGAAGATAAAATCTTTTTGATTTCAAGAAGAAAGATCTAGCTGACTGAAATAAGTTCATTAGATGAAAACCAACAAAAATTGACTAGAACCACGAAAAGTTCTTGTATTTTAAGATAAAATCTTAGGCTATTAAAGAAAAAACTTCCAGCTCGCTGAAATATGTTCATTTGCTGAAAACCATCAAAACCACGAAAAGTTCTTGTATTTGAAGATAAAATCTTTTTGCTTTGAAGAAGAAAGATCTAGCTGACTGAAATAAGTTCATTAGATGAAAACCAACAAAAATTGACAAGAACCACGAAAAGTTCTTGTATTTTAAGATAAAATCTTACTCTATTAAGGAAAAAACTTCCAGCTCGCTGAAATTTGTTCATTTGCTGAAAACCAACAAAACCACCAAAAGTTCTTGTATTTGAAGATAAAATCTTTTTGCTTTGAAGAAGAAAGATCTAGCTGACTGAAATAAGTTCATTAGATGAAAACCAACAAAAATTGACAAGAACCACGAAAAGTTCTTGTATTTTAAGATAAAATCTTACTCTGTTAAAGAAAAAACACCCAGCTCGCTGAAATATGTTCATTTGCTGAAAAACAACAAAACCGCGAAAAGTTCTTGTATTTGAAGATAAAATCTTTTTGCTTTGAAGAAGAAAGATCTAGCTGACTGAAATAAGTTCATTAGATGAAAACCAACAAAAATTGACAAGAACCACGAAAAGTTCTTGTATTTTAAGATAACATCTTAGGCTATTAAAGAAAAAACTTCCAGCTCGCTGAAATATGTTCATTTGCTGAAAACCATCAAAACCACGAAAAGTTCTTGTATTTGAAGATAAAATCTTTTTTCTTTGAAGAAGAAAGATCTAGCTGACTGAAATAAGTTCATTAGATGAAAACCAACAAAAATTGACAAGAACCACGAAAAGTTCTTGTATTTTAAGATAAAATCTTACTCTATTCAGGAAAAAACTTCCAGCTCGCTGAAATCTGTTCATTTGCTGAAAACCATCAAAACCACGAAAAGTTCTTGTATTTGAAGATAAAATCTTTTTGCTTTGAAGAAGAAAGATCTAGCTGACTGAAATAAGTTCATCAGATGAAAACCAACAAAAATTGACAAGAACCACGAAAAGTTCTTGTATTTTAAGATAAAATCTTACGCTATGAAAGAAAAAACTCCCAGCTGGCTGAAATATGTTCATTTGCTGAAAACCAACAAAACCACGAAAAGTTCTTGTATTTGAACATAAAATCTTTTTTCTTTGAAGAAGAAAGATCAAGCTGACTGAAATAAGTTCATTAGATGAAAACCAACAAAAATTGACAAGAACCACGAAAGGTTCTTGTATTTTAAGATAAAATCTTACTCTATTAAGGAAAAAACTTCCAAGTCGCTGAAATATGTTCATTTGCTGAAAACCATCAAAACCACGAAAAGTTCTTGTATTTGAAGATAAAATCTTTTTGCTTTGAAGAAGAAAGATCGAGCTGACTGAAATAAGTTCATTTGATGAAAACCAACAAAAATTGACAAGAACCACGAAAAGTTCTTGTATTTTAAGATAAAATCTTACTCTGTTAAAGAAAAAACACCCAGCTCGCTGAAATATGTTCATTTGCTGAAAAACAACAAAACCGCGAAAAGTTCTTGTATTTGAAGATAAAATCTTTTTGCTTTGAAGAAGAAAGATCTCGCTGACTGAAATAAGTTCATTAGATGAAAACCAACAAAAATTGACAAGAACCACGAAAAGTTCTTGTATTTTAAGATAAAATCTTAGGCTATTAAAGAAAAAACTTCCAGCTCGCTGAAATATGTTCATTTGCTGAAAACCATCAAAACCACGAAAAGTTCTTGTATTTGAAGATAAAATCTTTTTGATTTCAAGAAGAAAGATCTAGCTGACTGAAATAAGTTCATTAGATGAAAACCAACAAAAATTGACTAGAACCACGAAAAGTTCTTGTATTTTAAGATAAAATCTTAGGCTATTAAAGAAAAAACTTCCAGCTCGCTGAAATATGTTCATTTGCTGAAAACCATCAAAACCACGAAAAGTTCTTGTATTTGAAGATAAAATCTTTTTGCTTTGAAGAAGAAAGATCTAGCTGACTGAAATAAGTTCATTAGATGAAAACCAACAAAAATTGACAAGAACCACGAAAAGTTCTTGTATTTTAAGATAAAATCTTACTCTATTAAGGAAAAAACTTCCAGCTCGCTGAAATTTGTTCATTTGCTGAAAACCAACAAAACCACCAAAAGTTCTTGTATTTGAAGATAAAATGTTTTTGCTTTGACGAAGAAAGATCGAGCTGACTGAAATAAGTTCATTAGATGAAAACCAACAAAAATTGACAAGAGCCACGAAAAGTTCTTGTATTTTAAGATAATATCTTACTCTGTTAAAGAAAAAACTCCCAGCTCGCTGAAATATGTTCATTTGCTGAAAAACAACAAAACCGCGAAAAGTTCTTGTATTTGAAGATAAAATCTTTTTGCTTTGAAGAAGAAAGATCTAGCTGACTGAAATAAGTTCATTGGATGAAAACCAACAAAAATTGACAAGAACCACGAAAAGTTCTTGTATTTTAAGATAAAATCTTCCTCTATTAAGGAAAAAACTTCCAGCTCGCTGAAATATGTTCATTTGCTGAAAACCATCAAAACCACGAAAAGTTCTTGTATTTGAAGATAAAATCTTTTTGCTTTGAAGAAGAAAGATCTAGCTGACTGAAATAAGTTCATTGGATGAAAACCAACAAAAATTGACAAGAACCACGAAAAGTTCTTGTATTTTAAGATAAAATCTTACTCTGTTAAAGAAAAACACCCAGCTCGCTGAAATATGTTCATTTGCTGAAAAACAACAAAACCGCGAAAAGTTCTTGTATTTGAAGATAAAATCTTTTTGCTTTGAAGAAGAAAGATCTAGCTGACTGAAATAAGTTCATTAGATGAAAACCAACAAAAATTGACAAGAACCACGAAAAGTTCTTGTATTTTAAGATAAAATCTTAGGCTATTAAAGAAAAAACTTCCAGCTCGCTGAAATATGTTCATTTGCTGAAAACCATCAAAACCACGAAAAGTTCTTGTATTTGAAGATAAAATCTTTTTGCTTTCAAGAAGAAAGATCTAGCTGACTGAAATAAGTTCATTAGATGAAAACCAACAAAAATTGACAAGAACCACGAAACGTTCTTGTATTTTAAGATAAAATCTTTTTGCTTTGAAGAAGAAAGATCTAGCTGACTGAAATAAGTTCATTAGATGAAAACCAACAAAAATTGACAAGAACCACGAAAAGTTCTTGTATTTTAAGATAAAATCTTACTCTATTAAGGAAAAAACTTCCAGCTCGCTGAAATTTGTTCATTTGCTGAAAACCAACAAAACCACCAAAAGTTCTTGTATTTGAAGATAAAATGTTTTTGCTTTGACGAAGAAAGATCGAGCTGACTGAAATAAGTTCATTAGATGAAAACCAACAAAAATTGACAAGAACCACGAAAAGTTCTTGTATTTTAAGATAAAATCTTACTCTATTAAGGAAAAAACTTCCAAGTCGCTGAAATATGTTCATTTGCTGAAAACCATCAAAACCACGAAAAGTTCTTGTATTTGAAGATAAAATCTTTTTGCTTTGAAGAAGAAAGATCTAGCTGACTGAAATAAGTTCATTAGATGAAAACCAACAAAAATTGACAAGAACCACGAAAAGTTCTTGTATTTTAAGATAACATCTTAGGCTATTAAAGAAAAAACTTCCAGCTCGCTGAAATATGTTCATTTGCTGAAAACCATCAAAACCACGAAAAGTTCTTGTATTTGAAGATAAAATCTTTTTTCTTTGAAGAAGAAAGATCTAGCTGACTGAAATAAGTTCATTAGATGAAAACCAACAAAAATTGACAAGAACCACGAAAAGTTCTTGTATTTTAAGATAAAATCTTACTCTATTCAGGAAAAAACTTCCAGCTCGCTGAAATCTGTTCATTTGCTGAAAACCATCAAAACCACGAAAAGTTCTTGTATTTGAAGATAAAATCTTTTTGCTTTGAAGAAGAAAGATCTAGCTGACTGAAATAAGTTCATCAGATGAAAACCAACAAAAATTGACAAGAACCACGAAAAGTTCTTGTATTTTAAGATAAAATCTTACGCTATGAAAGAAAAAACTCCCAGCTGGCTGAAATATGTTCATTTGCTGAAAACCAACAAAACCACGAAAAGTTCTTGTATTTGAACATAAAATCTTTTTTCTTTGAAGAAGAAAGATCAAGCTGACTGAAATAAGTTCATTAGATGAAAACCAACAAAAATTGACAAGAACCACGAAAGGTTCTTGTATTTTAAGATAAAATCTTACTCTATTAAGGAAAAAACTTCCAAGTCGCTGAAATATGTTCATTTGCTGAAAACCATCAAAACCACGAAAAGTTCTTGTATTTGAAGATAAAATCTTTTTGCTTTGAAGAAGAAAGATCGAGCTGACTGAAATAAGTTCATTTGATGAAAACCAACAAAAATTGACAAGAACCACGAAAAGTTCTTGTATTTTAAGATAAAATCTTACTCTGTTAAAGAAAAAACACCCAGCTCGCTGAAATATGTTCATTTGCTGAAAAACAACAAAACCGCGAAAAGTTCTTGTATTTGAAGATAAAATCTTTTTGCTTTGAAGAAGAAAGATCTCGCTGACTGAAATAAGTTCATTAGATGAAAACCAACAAAAATTGACAAGAACCACGAAAAGTTCTTGTATTTTAAGATAAAATCTTAGGCTATTAAAGAAAAAACTTCCAGCTCGCTGAAATATGTTCATTTGCTGAAAACCATCAAAACCACGAAAAGTTCTTGTATTTGAAGATAAAATCTTTTTGATTTCAAGAAGAAAGATCTAGCTGACTGAAATAAGTTCATTAGATGAAAACCAACAAAAATTGACTAGAACCACGAAAAGTTCTTGTATTTTAAGATAAAATCTTAGGCTATTAAAGAAAAAACTTCCAGCTCGCTGAAATATGTTCATTTGCTGAAAACCATCAAAACCACGAAAAGTTCTTGTATTTGAAGATAAAATCTTTTTGCTTTGAAGAAGAAAGATCTAGCTGACTGAAATAAGTTCATTAGATGAAAACCAACAAAAATTGACAAGAACCACGAAAAGTTCTTGTATTTTAAGATAAAATCTTACTCTATTAAGGAAAAAACTTCCAGCTCGCTGAAATTTGTTCATTTGCTGAAAACCAACAAAACCACCAAAAGTTCTTGTATTTGAAGATAAAATGTTTTTGCTTTGACGAAGAAAGATCGAGCTGACTGAAATAAGTTCATTAGATGAAAACCAACAAAAATTGACAAGAGCCACGAAAAGTTCTTGTATTTTAAGATAATATCTTACTCTGTTAAAGAAAAAACTCCCAGCTCGCTGAAATATGTTCATTTGCTGAAAAACAACAAAACCGCGAAAAGTTCTTGTATTTGAAGATAAAATCTTTTTGCTTTGAAGAAGAAAGATCTAGCTGACTGAAATAAGTTCATTGGATGAAAACCAACAAAAATTGACAAGAACCACGAAAAGTTCTTGTATTTTAAGATAAAATCTTCCTCTATTAAGGAAAAAACTTCCAGCTCGCTGAAATATGTTCATTTGCTGAAAACCATCAAAACCACGAAAAGTTCTTGTATTTGAAGATAAAATCTTTTTGCTTTGAAGAAGAAAGATCTAGCTGACTGAAATAAGTTCATTGGATGAAAACCAACAAAAATTGACAAGAACCACGAAAAGTTCTTGTATTTTAAGATAAAATCTTACTCTGTTAAAGAAAAACACCCAGCTCGCTGAAATATGTTCATTTGCTGAAAAACAACAAAACCGCGAAAAGTTCTTGTATTTGAAGATAAAATCTTTTTGCTTTGAAGAAGAAAGATCTAGCTGACTGAAATAAGTTCATTAGATGAAAACCAACAAAAATTGACAAGAACCACGAAAAGTTCTTGTATTTTAAGATAAAATCTTAGGCTATTAAAGAAAAAACTTCCAGCTCGCTGAAATATGTTCATTTGCTGAAAACCATCAAAACCACGAAAAGTTCTTGTATTTGAAGATAAAATCTTTTTGCTTTCAAGAAGAAAGATCTAGCTGACTGAAATAAGTTCATTAGATGAAAACCAACAAAAATTGACAAGAACCACGAAACGTTCTTGTATTTTAAGATAAAATCTTTTTGCTTTGAAGAAGAAAGATCTAGCTGACTGAAATAAGTTCATTAGATGAAAACCAACAAAAATTGACAAGAACCACGAAAAGTTCTTGTATTTTAAGATAAAATCTTACTCTATTAAGGAAAAAACTTCCAGCTCGCTGAAATTTGTTCATTTGCTGAAAACCAACAAAACCACCAAAAGTTCTTGTATTTGAAGATAAAATGTTTTTGCTTTGACGAAGAAAGATCGAGCTGACTGAAATAAGTTCATTAGATGAAAACCAACAAAAATTGACAAGAACCACGAAAAGTTCTTGTATTTTAAGATAAAATCTTACTCTATTAAGGAAAAAACTTCCAAGTCGCTGAAATATGTTCATTTGCTGAAAACCATCAAAACCACGAAAAGTTCTTGTATTTGAAGATAAAATCTTTTTGCTTTGAAGAAGAAAGATCTAGCTGACTGAAATAAGTTCATTAGATGAAAACCAACAAAAATTGACAAGAACCACGAAAAGTTCTTGTATTTTAAGATAAAATCTTACTCTGTTAAAGAAAAAACACCCAGCTCGCTGAAATATGTTCATTTGCTGAAAAACAACAAAACCGCGAAAAGTTCTTGTATTTGAAGATAAAATCTTTTTGCTTTGAAGAAGAAAGATCTAGCTGACTGAAATAAGTTCATTAGATGAAAACCAACAAAAATTGACAAGAACCACGAAAAGTTCTTGTATTTTAAGATAAAATCTTAGGCTATTAAAGAAAAAACTTCCAGCTCGCTGAAATATGTTCATTTGCTGAAAACCATCAAAACCACGAAAAGTTCTTGTATTTGAAGATAAAATCTTTTTGCTTTCAAGAAGAAAGATGTCGCTGACTGAAATAAGTTCATTAGATGAAAACCAACAAAAATTGACAAGAACCACGAAAAGTTCTTGTATTTTAAGATAAAATCTTAGGCTATTAATGAAAAAATCTCCAGCACGCTGAAATCTGTTCATTTGCTGAAAACCATCAAAACCACGAAACGTTCTTGTATTTGAAGATAAAATCTTTTTGCTTTGAAGAAGAAAGATCTAGCTGACTGAAATAAGTTCATTAGATGAAAACCAACAAAAATTGACAAGAACCACGAAAAGTTCTTGTATTTTAAGATCAAATCTTACTCTATTAAGGAAAAAACTTCCAGCTCGCTGAAATTTGTTCATTTGCTGAAAACCAACAAAACCACCAAAAGTTCTTGTATTTGAAGATAAAATGTTTTTGCTTTGACGAAGAAAGATCGAGCTGACTGAAATAAGTTCATTAGATGAAAACCAACAAAAATTGACAAGAACCACGAAAAGATCTTGTATTTTAAGATAAAATCTTACGCTAATAAAGAAAAAACTCCCAGCTCGCTGAAATATGTTCATTTGCTGAAAACCATCAAAACCACGAAAAGTTCTTGTATTTGAAGATAAAATCTTTTTTCTTTGAAGAAGAAAGATCTAGCTGACTGAAATAAGTTCATTAGATGAAAACCAACAAAAATTGACAAGAACCACGAAAAGTTCTTGTATTTTAAGATAAAATCTTACTCTGTTAAAGAAAAAACTCCCAGCTCGCTGAAATATGTTCATTTGCTGAAAACCATCAAAACCACGAAAAGTTCTTGTATTTGAAGATAAAATCTTTTTGCTTTGAAGAAGAAAGATCTAGCTGACTGAAATAAGTTCATTAGATGAAAACCAACAAAAATTGACAAGAACCACGAAAAGTTCTTGTATTTTAAGATAAAATCTTACTCTATTAAGGAAAAAACTTCCAGTTCGCTGAAATCTGTTCATTTGCTGAAAACCAACAAAACCACCAAAAGTTCTTGTATTTGAAGATAAAATGTTTTTGCTTTGACGAAGAAAGATCGAGCTGACTGAAATAAGTTCATTAGATGAAAACCAACAAAAATTGACAAGAACCACGAAAAGTTCTTGTATTTTAAGATAAAATCTTACTCTGTTCAGGAAAAAACTTCCAGCTCGCTGAAATCTGTTCATTTGCTGAAAACCATCAAAACCACGAAAAGTTCTTGTATTTGAAGATAAAATCTTTTTGCTTTGAAGAAGAAAGATCTAGCTGACCGAAATAAGTTCATCAGATGAAAACCAACAAAAATTGACAAGAACCACGAAAAGTTCTTGTATTTTAAGATAAAATCTTATGCTACCAAAGAAAAAAACTCCCAGCTCGCTGAAATATGTTCATTTGCTGAAAACCAACAAAACCACGAAAAGTTCTTGTATTTGAAGATAAAATTTTTTTCTTTGAAGAAGAAAGATCTAGCTGACTGAAATAAGTTCATTAGATGAAAACCAACAAAAATTGACAAGAACCACGAAAAGTTCTTGTATTTTAAGATAAAATCTTACGCTATTAAAGAAAAAACTCCCAGCTCGCTGAAATATGTTCATTTGCTGAAAACCAACAAAACCACGAAAAGTTCTTGTATTTGAAGATAAAATCTTTTTTCTTTGAAGAAGAAAGATCTCGCTGACTGAAATAAGTTCATTAGATGAAAACCAACAAAAATTGACAAGAACCACGAAAAGTTCTTGTATTTTAAGATAAAATCTTACTCTATTAAGGAAAAAACTTCCAAGTCGCTAAAATATGTTCATTTGCTGAAAACCATCAAAACCACGAAAAGTTCTTGTATTTGAAGATAAAATCTTTTTGCTTTGAAGAAGAAAGATCTAGCTGACTGAAATAAGTTCATTAGATGAAAACCAACAAAAATTGACAAGAACCACGAAAAGTTCTTGTATTTTAAATAAAATTTTAGGCTATTAATGAAAAAACCTCCAGCTCGCTGAAATCTGTTCATTTGCTGAAAACCATCAAAACCACGAAACGTTCTTGTATTTGAAGATAAAATCTTTTTGCTTTGAAGAAGAAAGATCTAGTTGACTGAAATAAGTTCATTAGATGAAAACCAACAAAAATTGACAAGAACCACGAAAAGTTCTTGTATTTTAAGATAAAATCTTACTCTATTAAGGAAAAAACTTCCAGCTCGCTGAAATTTGTTCATTTGCTGAAAACCAACAAAACCACCAAAAGTTCTTGTATTTGAAGATAAAATGTTTTTGCTTTGACGAAGAAAGATCGAGCTGACTGAAATAAGTTCATTAGATGAAAACCAACAAAAATTGACAAGAACCACGAAAAGTTCTTGTATTTTAAGATAAAATCTTACTCTATTAAGGAAAAAACTTCCAGCTCGCTGAAATCTGTTCATTTGCTGAAAACCACCAAAACCACGAAAAGTTCTTGTATTTGAAGATAAAATCTTTTTGCTTTGAAGAAGAAAGATCTAGCTGACTGAAATAAGTTCATTAGATGAAAACCAACAAAAATTGACAAGAACCACGAAAAGATCTTGTATTTTAAGATAAAATCTTACGCTATTAAAGAAAAAACTCCCAGCTCGCTGAAATATGTTCATTTGCTGAAAAACAACAAAACCGCGAAAAGTTCTTGTATTTGAAGATAAAATCTTTTTGCTTTGAAGAAGAAAGATCTCGCTGACTGAAATAAGTTCATTAGATGAAAACCAACAAAAATTGACAAGAACCACGAAAAGTTCTTGTATTTTAAGATAAAATCTTAGGCTATTAAAGAAAAAACTTCCAGCTCGCTGAAATATGTTCATTTGCTGAAAACCATCAAAACCACGAAAAGTTCTTGTATTTGAAGATAAAATCTTTTTGATTTCAAGAAGAAAGATCTAGCTGACTGAAATAAGTTCATTAGATGAAAACCAACAAAAATTGACTAGAACCACGAAAAGTTCTTGTATTTTAAGATAAAATCTTAGGCTATTAAAGAAAAAACTTCCAGCTCGCTGAAATATGTTCATTTGCTGAAAACCATCAAAACCACGAAAAGTTCTTGTATTTGAAGATAAAATCTTTTTGCTTTGAAGAAGAAAGATCTAGCTGACTGAAATAAGTTCATTAGATGAAAACCAACAAAAATTGACAAGAACCACGAAAAGTTCTTGTATTTTAAGATAAAATCTTACTCTATTAAGGAAAAAACTTCCAGCTCGCTGAAATTTGTTCATTTGCTGAAAACCAACAAAACCACCAAAAGTTCTTGTATTTGAAGATAAAATGTTTTTGCTTTGACGAAGAAAGATCGAGCTGACTGAAATAAGTTCATTAGATGAAAACCAACAAAAATTGACAAGAGCCACGAAAAGTTCTTGTATTTTAAGATAATATCTTACTCTGTTAAAGAAAAAACTCCCAGCTCGCTGAAATATGTTCATTTGCTGAAAAACAACAAAACCGCGAAAAGTTCTTGTATTTGAAGATAAAATCTTTTTGCTTTGAAGAAGAAAGATCTAGCTGACTGAAATAAGTTCATTGGATGAAAACCAACAAAAATTGACAAGAACCACGAAAAGTTCTTGTATTTTAAGATAAAATCTTCCTCTATTAAGGAAAAAACTTCCAGCTCGCTGAAATATGTTCATTTGCTGAAAACCATCAAAACCACGAAAAGTTCTTGTATTTGAAGATAAAATCTTTTTGCTTTGAAGAAGAAAGATCTAGCTGACTGAAATAAGTTCATTGGATGAAAACCAACAAAAATTGACAAGAACCACGAAAAGTTCTTGTATTTTAAGATAAAATCTTACTCTGTTAAAGAAAAACACCCAGCTCGCTGAAATATGTTCATTTGCTGAAAAACAACAAAACCGCGAAAAGTTCTTGTATTTGAAGATAAAATCTTTTTGCTTTGAAGAAGAAAGATCTAGCTGACTGAAATAAGTTCATTAGATGAAAACCAACAAAAATTGACAAGAACCACGAAAAGTTCTTGTATTTTAAGATAAAATCTTAGGCTATTAAAGAAAAAACTTCCAGCTCGCTGAAATATGTTCATTTGCTGAAAACCATCAAAACCACGAAAAGTTCTTGTATTTGAAGATAAAATCTTTTTGCTTTCAAGAAGAAAGATCTAGCTGACTGAAATAAGTTCATTAGATGAAAACCAACAAAAATTGACAAGAACCACGAAACGTTCTTGTATTTTAAGATAAAATCTTTTTGCTTTGAAGAAGAAAGATCTAGCTGACTGAAATAAGTTCATTAGATGAAAACCAACAAAAATTGACAAGAACCACGAAAAGTTCTTGTATTTTAAGATAAAATCTTACTCTATTAAGGAAAAAACTTCCAGCTCGCTGAAATTTGTTCATTTGCTGAAAACCAACAAAACCACCAAAAGTTCTTGTATTTGAAGATAAAATGTTTTTGCTTTGACGAAGAAAGATCGAGCTGACTGAAATAAGTTCATTAGATGAAAACCAACAAAAATTGACAAGAACCACGAAAAGTTCTTGTATTTTAAGATAAAATCTTACTCTATTAAGGAAAAAACTTCCAAGTCGCTGAAATATGTTCATTTGCTGAAAACCATCAAAACCACGAAAAGTTCTTGTATTTGAAGATAAAATCTTTTTGCTTTGAAGAAGAAAGATCTAGCTGACTGAAATAAGTTCATTAGATGAAAACCAACAAAAATTGACAAGAACCACGAAAAGTTCTTGTATTTTAAGATAAAATCTTACTCTGTTAAAGAAAAAACACCCAGCTCGCTGAAATATGTTCATTTGCTGAAAAACAACAAAACCGCGAAAAGTTCTTGTATTTGAAGATAAAATCTTTTTGCTTTGAAGAAGAAAGATCTAGCTGACTGAAATAAGTTCATTAGATGAAAACCAACAAAAATTGACAAGAACCACGAAAAGTTCTTGTATTTTAAGATAAAATCTTAGGCTATTAAAGAAAAAACTTCCAGCTCGCTGAAATATGTTCATTTGCTGAAAACCATCAAAACCACGAAAAGTTCTTGTATTTGAAGATAAAATCTTTTTGCTTTCAAGAAGAAAGATGTCGCTGACTGAAATAAGTTCATTAGATGAAAACCAACAAAAATTGACAAGAACCACGAAAAGTTCTTGTATTTTAAGATAAAATCTTAGGCTATTAATGAAAAAATCTCCAGCACGCTGAAATCTGTTCATTTGCTGAAAACCATCAAAACCACGAAACGTTCTTGTATTTGAAGATAAAATCTTTTTGCTTTGAAGAAGAAAGATCTAGCTGACTGAAATAAGTTCATTAGATGAAAACCAACAAAAATTGACAAGAACCACGAAAAGTTCTTGTATTTTAAGATCAAATCTTACTCTATTAAGGAAAAAACTTCCAGCTCGCTGAAATTTGTTCATTTGCTGAAAACCAACAAAACCACCAAAAGTTCTTGTATTTGAAGATAAAATGTTTTTGCTTTGACGAAGAAAGATCGAGCTGACTGAAATAAGTTCATTAGATGAAAACCAACAAAAATTGACAAGAACCACGAAAAGATCTTGTATTTTAAGATAAAATCTTACGCTAATAAAGAAAAAACTCCCAGCTCGCTGAAATATGTTCATTTGCTGAAAACCATCAAAACCACGAAAAGTTCTTGTATTTGAAGATAAAATCTTTTTTCTTTGAAGAAGAAAGATCTAGCTGACTGAAATAAGTTCATTAGATGAAAACCAACAAAAATTGACAAGAACCACGAAAAGTTCTTGTATTTTAAGATAAAATCTTACTCTGTTAAAGAAAAAACTCCCAGCTCGCTGAAATATGTTCATTTGCTGAAAACCATCAAAACCACGAAAAGTTCTTGTATTTGAAGATAAAATCTTTTTGCTTTGAAGAAGAAAGATCTAGCTGACTGAAATAAGTTCATTAGATGAAAACCAACAAAAATTGACAAGAACCACGAAAAGTTCTTGTATTTTAAGATAAAATCTTACTCTATTAAGGAAAAAACTTCCAGTTCGCTGAAATCTGTTCATTTGCTGAAAACCAACAAAACCACCAAAAGTTCTTGTATTTGAAGATAAAATGTTTTTGCTTTGACGAAGAAAGATCGAGCTGACTGAAATAAGTTCATTAGATGAAAACCAACAAAAATTGACAAGAACCACGAAAAGTTCTTGTATTTTAAGATAAAATCTTACTCTGTTCAGGAAAAAACTTCCAGCTCGCTGAAATCTGTTCATTTGCTGAAAACCATCAAAACCACGAAAAGTTCTTGTATTTGAAGATAAAATCTTTTTGCTTTGAAGAAGAAAGATCTAGCTGACCGAAATAAGTTCATCAGATGAAAACCAACAAAAATTGACAAGAACCACGAAAAGTTCTTGTATTTTAAGATAAAATCTTATGCTACCAAAGAAAAAAACTCCCAGCTCGCTGAAATATGTTCATTTGCTGAAAACCAACAAAACCACGAAAAGTTCTTGTATTTGAAGATAAAATTTTTTTCTTTGAAGAAGAAAGATCTAGCTGACTGAAATAAGTTCATTAGATGAAAACCAACAAAAATTGACAAGAACCACGAAAAGTTCTTGTATTTTAAGATAAAATCTTACGCTATTAAAGAAAAAACTCCCAGCTCGCTGAAATATGTTCATTTGCTGAAAACCAACAAAACCACGAAAAGTTCTTGTATTTGAAGATAAAATCTTTTTTCTTTGAAGAAGAAAGATCTCGCTGACTGAAATAAGTTCATTAGATGAAAACCAACAAAAATTGACAAGAACCACGAAAAGTTCTTGTATTTTAAGATAAAATCTTACTCTATTAAGGAAAAAACTTCCAAGTCGCTAAAATATGTTCATTTGCTGAAAACCATCAAAACCACGAAAAGTTCTTGTATTTGAAGATAAAATCTTTTTGCTTTGAAGAAGAAAGATCTAGCTGACTGAAATAAGTTCATTAGATGAAAACCAACAAAAATTGACAAGAACCACGAAAAGTTCTTGTATTTTAAGATAAAATCTTACTCTGTTAAAGAAAAAACACCCAGCCCGCTGAAATATGTTCATTTGCTGAAAAACAACAAAACCACGAAAAGTTCTTGTATTTGAAGATAAAATCTTTTTGCTTTCAAGAAGAAAGATCTAGCTGACTGAAATAAGTTCATTAGATGAAAACCAACAAAAATTGACAAGAACCACGAAAAGTTCTTGTATTTTAAATAAAATTTTAGGCTATTAATGAAAAAACCTCCAGCTCGCTGAAATCTGTTCATTTGCTGAAAACCATCAAAACCACGAAACGTTCTTGTATTTGAAGATAAAATCTTTTTGCTTTGAAGAAGAAAGATCTAGTTGACTGAAATAAGTTCATTAGATGAAAACCAACAAAAATTGACAAGAACCACGAAAAGTTCTTGTATTTTAAGATAAAATCTTACTCTATTAAGGAAAAAACTTCCAGCTCGCTGAAATTTGTTCATTTGCTGAAAACCAACAAAACCACCAAAAGTTCTTGTATTTGAAGATAAAATGTTTTTGCTTTGACGAAGAAAGATCGAGCTGACTGAAATAAGTTCATTAGATGAAAACCAACAAAAATTGACAAGAACCACGAAAAGTTCTTGTATTTTAAGATAAAATCTTACTCTATTAAGGAAAAAACTTCCAGCTCGCTGAAATCTGTTCATTTGCTGAAAACCACCAAAACCACGAAAAGTTCTTGTATTTGAAGATAAAATCTTTTTGCTTTGAAGAAGAAAGATCTAGCTGACTGAAATAAGTTCATTAGATGAAAACCAACAAAAATTGACAAGAACCACGAAAAGATCTTGTATTTTAAGATAAAATCTTACGCTATTAAAGAAAAAACTCCCAGCTCGCTGAAATATGTTCATTTGCTGAAAACCAACAAAACCACGAAAAGTTCTTGTATTTGAAGATAAAATCTTTTTGCTTTGAAGAAGAAAGATCTAGCTGACTGAAATAAGTTCATTCGATGAAAACCAACAAAAATTGACAAGAACCACGAAAAGTTCTTGTATTTTAAGATAAAATCTTACTCTATTAAGGAAAAAACTTCCAAGTCGCTAAAATATGTTCATTTGCTGAAAACCATCAAAACCACGAAAAGTTCTTGTATTTGAAGATAAAATCTTTTTGCTTTGAAGAAGAAAGATCTAGCTGACTGAAATAAGTTCATTAGATGAAAACCAACAAAAATTGACAAGAACCACGAAAAGTTCTTGTATTTTAAGATAAAATCTTACTCTGTTAAAGAAAAAACACCCAGCTCGCTGAAATATGTTCATTTGCTGAAAAACAACAAAACCGCGAAAAGTTCTTATATTTGAAGATAAAATCTTTTTGCTTTCAAGAAGAAAGATCTAGCTGACTGAAATAAGTTCATTAGATGAAAACCAACAAAAATTGACTAGAACCACGAAAAGTTCTTGTATTTTAAGATAAAATCTTAGGCTATTAATGAAAAAACCTCCAGCTCGCTGAAATCTGTTCATTTGCTGAAAACCATCAAAACCACGAAACGTTCTTGTATTTGAAGATAAAATCTTTTTGCTTTGAAGAAGAAAGATCTAGCTGACTGAAATAAGTTCATTAGATGAAAACCAACAAAAATTGACAAGAACCACGAAAAGTTCTTGTATTTTAAGATAAAATCTTACTCTATTAAGGAAAAAACTTCCAGCTCGCTGAAATTTGTTCATTTGCTGAAAACCAACAAAACCACCAAAAGTTCTTGTATTTGAAGATAAAATGTTTTTGCTTTGACGAAGAAAGATCGAGCTGACTGAAATAAGTTCATTAGATGAAAACCAACAAAAATTGACAAGAGCCACGAAAAGTTCTTGTATTTTAAGATAATATCTTACTCTGTTAAAGAAAAAACTCCCAGCTCGCTGAAATATGTTCATTTGCTGAAAAACAACAAAACCGCGAAAAGTTCTTGTATTTGAAGATAAAATCTTTTTGCTTTGAAGAAGAAAGATCTAGCTGACTGAAATAAGTTCATTGGATGAAAACCAACAAAAATTGACAAGAACCACGAAAAGTTCTTGTATTTTAAGATAAAATCTTACTCTATTAAGGAAAAAACTTCCAGCTCGCTGAAATATGTTCATTTGCTGAAAACCATCAAAACCACGAAAAGTTCTTGTATTTGAAGATAAAATCTTTTTGCTTTGAAGAAGAAAGATCTAGCTGACTGAAATAAGTTCATTAGATGAAAACCAACAAAAATTGACAAGAACCACGAAAAGTTCTTGTATTTTAAGATAAAATCTTACTCTGTTAAAGAAAAACACCCAGCTCGCTGAAATATGTTCATTTGCTGAAAAACAACAAAACCGCGAAAAGTTCTTGTATTTGAAGATAAAATCTTTTTGCTTTGAAGAAGAAAGATCTAGCTGACTGAAATAAGTTCATTAGATGAAAACCAACAAAAATTGACAAGAACCACGAAAAGTTCTTGTATTTTAAGATAAAATCTTAGGCTATTAAAGAAAAAACTTCCAGCTCGCTGAAATATGTTCATTTGCTGAAAACCATCAAAACCACGAAAAGTTCTTGTATTTGAAGATAAAATCTTTTTGCTTTCAAGAAGAAAGATCTAGCTGACTGAAATAAGTTCATTAGATGAAAACCAACAAAAATTGACAAGAACCACGAAACGTTCTTGTATTTTAAGATAAAATCTTTTTGCTTTGAAGAAGAAAGATCTAGCTGACTGAAATAAGTTCATTAGATGAAAACCAACAAAAATTGACAAGAACCACGAAAAGTTCTTGTATTTTAAGATAAAATCTTACTCTATTAAGGAAAAAACTTCCAGCTCGCTGAAATTTGTTCATTTGCTGAAAACCAACAAAACCACCAAAAGTTCTTGTATTTGAAGATAAAATGTTTTTGCTTTGACGAAGAAAGATCGAGCTGACTGAAATAAGTTCATTAGATGAAAACCAACAAAAATTGACAAGAACCACGAAAAGTTCTTGTATTTTAAGATAAAATCTTACTCTATTAAGGAAAAAACTTCCAAGTCGCTGAAATATGTTCATTTGCTGAAAACCATCAAAACCACGAAAAGTTCTTGTATTTGAAGATAAAATCTTTTTGCTTTGAAGAAGAAAGATCTAGCTGACTGAAATAAGTTCATTAGATGAAAACCAACAAAAATTGACAAGAACCACGAAAAGTTCTTGTATTTTAAGATAAAATCTTACTCTGTTAAAGAAAAAACACCCAGCTCGCTGAAATATGTTCATTTGCTGAAAAACAACAAAACCGCGAAAAGTTCTTGTATTTGAAGATAAAATCTTTTTGCTTTGAAGAAGAAAGATCTAGCTGACTGAAATAAGTTCATTAGATGAAAACCAACAAAAATTGACAAGAACCACGAAAAGTTCTTGTATTTTAAGATAAAATCTTAGGCTATTAAAGAAAAAACTTCCAGCTCGCTGAAATATGTTCATTTGCTGAAAACCATCAAAACCACGAAAAGTTCTTGTATTTGAAGATAAAATCTTTTTGCTTTCAAGAAGAAAGATGTCGCTGACTGAAATAAGTTCATTAGATGAAAACCAACAAAAATTGACAAGAACCACGAAAAGTTCTTGTATTTTAAGATAAAATCTTAGGCTATTAATGAAAAAACCTCCAGCACGCTGAAATCTGTTCATTTGCTGAAAACCATCAAAACCACGAAACGTTCTTGTATTTGAAGATAAAATCTTTTTGCTTTGACGAAGAAAGATCGAGCTGACTGAAATAAGTTCATTAGATGAAAACCAACAAAAATTGACAAGAACCACGAAAAGATCTTGTATTTTAACATAAAATCTTACGCTAATAAAGAAAAAACTCCCAGCTCGCTGAAATATGTTCATTTGCTGAAAACCATCAAAACCACGAAAAGTTCTTGTATTTGAAGATAAAATCTTTTTTCTTTGAAGAAGAAAGATCTAGCTGACTGAAATAAGTTCATTAGATGAAAACCAACAAAAATTGACAAGAACCACGAAAAGTTCTTGTATTTTAAGATAAAATCTTACTCTGTTAAAGAAAAAACTCCCAGCTCGCTGAAATATGTTCATTTGCTGAAAACCATCAAAACCACGAAAAGTTCTTGTATTTGAAGATAAAATCTTTTTGCTTTGAAGAAGAAAGATCTAGCTGACTGAAATAAGTTCATTAGATGAAAACCAACAAAAATTGACAAGAACCACGAAAAGTTCTTGTATTTTAAGATAAAATCTTACTCTGTTAAAGAAAAAACTCCCAGCTCGCTGAAATATGTTCATTTGCTGAAAAACAACAAAACCGCGAAAAGTTCTTGTATTTGAAGATAAAATCTTTTTGCTTTGAAGAAGAAAGATCTAGCTGACTGAAATAAGTTCATTAGATGAAAACAAACAAAAATTGACAAGAACCACGAAAAGTTCTTGTATTTTAAGATAAAATCTTAGGCTATTAAAGAAAAAACTTCCAGCTCGCTGAAATATGTTCATTTGCTGAAAACCATCAAAACCACGAAAAGTTCTTGTATTTGAAGATAAAATCTTTTTGCTTTGAAGAAGAAAGATCTAGCTGACTGAAATAAGTTCATTAGATGAAAACCAACAAAAATTGACAAGAACCACGAAAAGTTCTTGTATTTTAAGATAAAATCTTACTCTATTAAGGAAAAAACTTCCAGCTCGCTGAAATATGTTCATTTGCTGAAAACCATCAAAACCACGAAAAGTTCTTGTATTTGAAGATAAAATCTTTTTGCTTTGAAGAAGAAAGATCTAGCTGACTGAAATAAGTTCATTAGATGAAAACCAACAAAAATTGACAAGAACCACGAAAAGTTCTTGTATTTTAAGATAAAATCTTACTCTATTAAGGAAAAAACTTCCAGTTCGCTGAAATCTGTTCATTTGCTGAAAACCAACAAAACCACCAAAAGTTCTTGTATTTGAAGATAAAATGTTTTTGCTTTGACGAAGAAAGATCGAGCTGACTGAAATAAGTTCATTAGATGAAAACCAACAAAAATTGACAAGAACCACGAAAAGTTCTTGTATTTTAAGATAAAATCTTACTCTGTTCAGGAAAAAACTTCCAGCTCGCTGAAATCTGTTCATTTGCTGAAAACCATCAAAACCACGAAAAGTTCTTGTATTTGAAGATAAAATCTTTTTGCTTTGAAGAAGAAAGATCTAGCTGACTGAAATAAGTTCATCAGATGAAAACCAACAAAAATTGACAAGAACCACGAAAAGTTCTTGTATTTTAAGATAAAATCTTATGCTACCAAAGAAAAAAACTCCCAGCTCGCTGAAATATGTTCATTTGCTGAAAACCAACAAAACCACGAAAAGTTCTTGTATTTGAAGATAAAATTTTTTTCTTTGAAGAAGAAAGATCTAGCTGACTGAAATAAGTTCATTAGATGAAAACCAACAAAAATTGACAAGAACCACGAAAGGTTCTTGTATTTTAAGATAAAATCTTACTCTATTAAGGAAAAAACTTCCAAGTCGCTAAAATATGTTCATTTGCTGAAAACCATCAAAACCACGAAAAGTTCTTGTATTTGAAGATAAAATCTTTTTGCTTTGAAGAAGAAAGATCTAGCTGACTGAAATAAGTTCATTAGATGAAAACCAACAAAAATTGACAAGAACCACGAAAAGTTCTTGTATTTTAAGATAAAATCTTACTCTGTTAAAGAAAAAACACCCAGCCCGCTGAAATATGTTCATTTGCTGAAAAACAACAAAACCACGAAAAGTTCTTGTATTTGAAGATAAAATCTTTTTGCTTTCAAGAAGAAAGATCTAGCTGACTGAAATAAGTTCATTAGATGAAAACCAACAAAAATTGACAAGAACCACGAAAAGTTCTTGTATTTTAAATAAAATTTTAGGCTATTAATGAAAAAACCTCCAGCTCGCTGAAATCTGTTCATTTGCTGAAAACCATCAAAACCACGAAACGTTCTTGTATTTGAAGATAAAATCTTTTTGCTTTGAAGAAGAAAGATCTAGTTGACTGAAATAAGTTCATTAGATGAAAACCAACAAAAATTGACAAGAACCACGAAAAGTTCTTGTATTTTAAGATAAAATCTTACTCTATTAAGGAAAAAACTTCCAGCTCGCTGAAATTTGTTCATTTGCTGAAAACCAACAAAACTACCAAAAGTTCTTGTATTTGAAGATAAAATGTTTTTGCTTTGACGAAGAAAGATCGAGCTGACTGAAATAAGTTCATTAGATGAAAACCAACAAAAATTGACAAGAACCACGAAAAGTTCTTGTATTTTAAGATAAAATCTTACTCTATTAAGGAAAAAACTTCCAGCTCGCTGAAATCTGTTCATTTGCTGAAAACCACCAAAACCACGAAAAGTTCTTGTATTTGAAGATAAAATCTTTTTGCTTTGAAGAAGAAAGATCTAGCTGACTGAAATAAGTTCATTAGATGAAAACCAACAAAAATTGACAAGAACCACGAAAAGATCTTGTATTTTAAGATAAAATCTTACGCTATTAAAGAAAAAACTCCCAGCTCGCTGAAATATGTTCATTTGCTGAAAACCAACAAAACCACGAAAAGTTCTTGTATTTGAAGATAAAATCTTTTTGCTTTGAAGAAGAAAGATCTAGCTGACTGAAATAAGTTCATTCGATGAAAACCAACAAAAATTGACAAGAACCACGAAAAGTTCTTGTATTTTAAGATAAAATCTTACTCTATTAAGGAAAAAAGTTCCAAGTCGCTAAAATATGTTCATTTGCTGAAAACCATCAAAACCACGAAAAGTTCTTGTATTTGAAGATAAAATCTTTTTGCTTTGAAGAAGAAAGATCTAGCTGACTGAAATAAGTTCATTAGATGAAAACCAACAAAAATTGACAAGAACCACGAAAAGTTCTTGTATTTTAAGATAAAATCTTACTCTGTTAAAGAAAAAACACCCAGCTCGCTGAAATATGTTCATTTGCTGAAAAACAACAAAACCGCGAAAAGTTCTTGTATTTGAAGATAAAATCTTTTTGCTTTCAAGAAGAAAGATCTAGCTGACTGAAATAAGTTCATTAGATGAAAACCAACAAAAATTGACTAGAACCACGAAAAGTTCTTGTATTTTAAGATAAAATCTTAGGCTATTAATGAAAAAACCTCCAGCTCGCTGAAATCTGTTCATTTGCTGAAAACCATCAAAACCACGAAACGTTCTTGTATTTGAAGATAAAATCTTTTTGCTTTGAAGAAGAAAGATCTAGCTGACTGAAATAAGTTCATTAGATGAAAACCAACAAAAATTGACAAGAACCACGAAAAGTTCTTGTATTTTAAGATAAAATCTTACTCTATTAAGGAAAAAACTTCCAGCTCGCTGAAATTTGTTCATTTGCTGAAAACCAACAAAACCACCAAAAGTTCTTGTATTTGAAGATAAAATGTTTTTGCTTTGACGAAGAAAGATCGAGCTGACTGAAATAAGTTCATTAGATGAAAACCAACAAAAATTGACAAGAGCCACGAAAAGTTCTTGTATTTTAAGATAATATCTTACTCTGTTAAAGAAAAAACTCCCAGCTCGCTGAAATATGTTCATTTGCTGAAAAACAACAAAACCGCGAAAAGTTCTTGTATTTGAAGATAAAATCTTTTTGCTTTGAAGAAGAAAGATCTAGCTGACTGAAATAAGTTCATTGGATGAAAACCAACAAAAATTGACAAGAACCACGAAAAGTTCTTGTATTTTAAGATAAAATCTTACTCTATTAAGGAAAAAACTTCCAGCTCGCTGAAATATGTTCATTTGCTGAAAACCATCAAAACCACGAAAAGTTCTTGTATTTGAAGATAAAATCTTTTTGCTTTGAAGAAGAAAGATCTAGCTGACTGAAATAAGTTCATTAGATGAAAACCAACAAAAATTGACAAGAACCACGAAAAGTTCTTGTATTTTAAGATAAAATCTTACTCTGTTAAAGAAAAACACCCAGCTCGCTGAAATATGTTCATTTGCTGAAAAACAACAAAACCGCGAAAAGTTCTTGTATTTGAAGATAAAATCTTTTTGCTTTGAAGAAGAAAGATCTAGCTGACTGAAATAAGTTCATTAGATGAAAACCAACAAAAATTGACAAGAACCACGAAAAGTTCTTGTATTTTAAGATAAAATCTTAGGCTATTAAAGAAAAAACTTCCAGCTCGCTGAAATATGTTCATTTGCTGAAAACCATCAAAACCACGAAAAGTTCTTGTATTTGAAGATAAAATCTTTTTGCTTTCAAGAAGAAAGATCTAGCTGACTGAAATAAGTTCATTAGATGAAAACCAACAAAAATTGACAAGAACCACGAAACGTTCTTGTATTTTAAGATAAAATCTTTTTGCTTTGAAGAAGAAAGATCTAGCTGACTGAAATAAGTTCATTAGATGAAAACCAACAAAAATTGACAAGAACCACGAAAAGTTCTTGTATTTTAAGATAAAATCTTACTCTATTAAGGAAAAAACTTCCAGCTCGCTGAAATTTGTTCATTTGCTGAAAACCAACAAAACCACCAAAAGTTCTTGTATTTGAAGATAAAATGTTTTTGCTTTGACGAAGAAAGATCGAGCTGACTGAAATAAGTTCATTAGATGAAAACCAACAAAAATTGACAAGAACCACGAAAAGTTCTTGTATTTTAAGATAAAATCTTACTCTATTAAGGAAAAAACTTCCAAGTCGCTGAAATATGTTCATTTGCTGAAAACCATCAAAACCACGAAAAGTTCTTGTATTTGAAGATAAAATCTTTTTGCTTTGAAGAAGAAAGATCTAGCTGACTGAAATAAGTTCATTAGATGAAAACCAACAAAAATTGACAAGAACCACGAAAAGTTCTTGTATTTTAAGATAAAATCTTACTCTGTTAAAGAAAAAACACCCAGCTCGCTGAAATATGTTCATTTGCTGAAAAACAACAAAACCGCGAAAAGTTCTTGTATTTGAAGATAAAATCTTTTTGCTTTGAAGAAGAAAGATCTCGCTGACTGAAATAAGTTCATTAGATGAAAACCAACAAAAATTGACAAGAACCACGAAAAGTTCTTGTATTTTAAGATAAAATCTTAGGCTATTAAAGAAAAAACTTCCAGCTCGCTGAAATATGTTCATTTGCTGAAAACCATCAAAACCACGAAAAGTTCTTGTATTTGAAGATAAAATCTTTTTGCTTTCAAGAAGAAAGATGTCGCTGACTGAAATAAGTTCATTAGATGAAAACCAACAAAAATTGACAAGAACCACGAAAAGTTCTTGTATTTTAAGATAAAATCTTAGGCTATTAATGAAAAAACCTCCAGCACGCTGAAATCTGTTCATTTGCTGAAAACCATCAAAACCACGAAATGTTCTTGTATTTGAAGATAAAATCTTTTTGCTTTGAAGAAGAAAGATCTAGCTGACTGAAATAAGTTCATTAGATGAAAACCAACAAAAATTGACAAGAACCACGAAAAGTTCTTGTATTTTAAGATCAAATCTTACTCTATTAAGGAAAAAACTTCCAGCTCGCTGAAATTTGTTCATTTGCTGAAAACCAACAAAACCACCAAAAGTTCTTGTATTTGAAGATAAAATGTTTTTGCTTTGACGAAGAAAGATCGAGCTGACTGAAATAAGTTCATTAGATGAAAACCAACAAAAATTGACAAGAACCACGAAAAGATCTTGTATTTTAAGATAAAATCTTACGCTAATAAAGAAAAAACTCCCAGCTCGCTGAAATATGTTCATTTGCTGAAAACCATCAAAACCACGAAAAGTTCTTGTATTTGAAGATAAAATCTTTTTTCTTTGAAGAAGAAAGATCTAGCTGACTGAAATAAGTTCATTAGATGAAAACCAACAAAAATTGACAAGAACCACGAAAAGTTCTTGTATTTTAAGATAAAATCTTACTCTGTTAAAGAAAAAACTCCCAGCTCGCTGAAATATGTTCATTTGCTGAAAACCATCAAAACCACGAAAAGTTCTTGTATTTGAAGATAAAATCTTTTTGCTTTGAAGAAGAAAGATCTAGCTGACTGAAATAAGTTCATTAGATGAAAACCAACAAAAATTGACAAGAACCACGAAAAGTTCTTGTATTTTAAGATAAAATCTTACTCTGTTAAAGAAAAAACTCCCAGCTCGCTGAAATATGTTCATTTGCTGAAAAACAACAAAACCGCGAAAAGTTCTTGTATTTGAAGATAAAATATTTTTGCTTTGAAGAAGAAAGATCTAGCTGACTGAAATAAGTTCATTAGATGAAAACAAACAAAAATTGACAAGAACCACGAAAAGTTCTTGTATTTTAAGATAAAATCTTAGGCTATTAAAGAAAAAACTTCCAGCTCGCTGAAATATGTTCATTTGCTGAAAACCATCAAAACCACGAAAAGTTCTTGTATTTGAAGATAAAATCTTTTTGCTTTGAAGAAGAAAGATCTAGCTGACTGAAATAAGTTCATTAGATGAAAACCAACAAAAATTGACAAGAACCACGAAAAGTTCTTGTATTTTAAGATAAAATCTTACTCTATTAAGGAAAAAACTTCCAGCTCGCTGAAATATGTTCATTTGCTGAAAACCATCAAAACCACGAAAAGTTCTTGTATTTGAAGATAAAATCTTTTTGCTTTGAAGAAGAAAGATCTAGCTGACTGAAATAAGTTCATTAGATGAAAACCAACAAAAATTGACAAGAACCACGAAAAGTTCTTGTATTTTAAGATAAAATCTTACTCTATTAAGGAAAAAACTTCCAGTTCGCTGAAATCTGTTCATTTGCTGAAAACCAACAAAACCACCAAAAGTTCTTGTATTTGAAGATAAAATGTTTTTGCTTTGACGAAGAAAGATCGAGCTGACTGAAATAAGTTCATTAGATGAAAACCAACAAAAATTGACAAGAACCACGAAAAGTTCTTGTATTTTAAGATAAAATCTTACTCTGTTCAGGAAAAAACTTCCAGCTCGCTGAAATCTGTTCATTTGCTGA
Organism: Heptranchias perlo; assembly: GCF_035084215.1. Classification (NCBI taxonomy): domain Eukaryota; kingdom Metazoa; phylum Chordata; class Chondrichthyes; order Hexanchiformes; family Hexanchidae; genus Heptranchias; species Heptranchias perlo. Next base: position 2,226,820 of record NW_027139824.1, read on the forward strand.
AAACCATCAAAACCACGAAAAGTTCTTGTATTTGAAGATAAAATCTTTTTGCTTTGAAGAAGAAAGATCTAGCTGACTGAAATAAGTTCATCAGATGAAAACCAACAAAAATTGACAAGAACCACGAAAAGTTCTTGTATTTTAAGATAAAATCTTATGCTACCAAAGAAAAAAACTCCCAGCTCGCTGAAATATGTTCATTTGCTGAAAACCAACAAAACCACGAAAAGTTCTTGTATTTGAAGATAAAATTTTTTTCTTTGAAGAAGAAAGATCTAGCTGACTGAAATAAGTTCATTAGATGAAAACCAACAAAAATTGACAAGAACCACGAAAGGTTCTTGTATTTTAAGATAAAATCTTACTCTATTAAGGAAAAAACTTCCAAGTCGCTAAAATATGTTCATTTGCTGAAAACCATCAAAACCACGAAAAGTTCTTGTATTTGAAGATAAAATCTTTTTGCTTTGAAGAAGAAAGATCTAGCTGACTGAAATAAGTTCATTAGATGAAAACCAACAAAAATTGACAAGAACCACGAAAAGTTCTTGTATTTTAAGATAAAATCTTACTCTGTTAAAGAAAAAACACCCAGCCCGCTGAAATATGTTCATTTGCTGAAAAACAACAAAACCACGAAAAGTTCTTGTATTTGAAGATAAAATCTTTTTGCTTTCAAGAAGAAAGATCTAGCTGACTGAAATAAGTTCATTAGATGAAAACCAACAAAAATTGACAAGAACCACGAAAAGTTCTTGTATTTTAAATAAAATTTTAGGCTATTAATGAAAAAACCTCCAGCTCGCTGAAATCTGTTCATTTGCTGAAAACCATCAAAACCACGAAACGTTCTTGTATTTGAAGATAAAATCTTTTTGCTTTGAAGAAGAAAGATCTAGTTGACTGAAATAAGTTCATTAGATGAAAACCAACAAAAATTGACAAGAACCACGAAAAGTTCTTGTATTTTAAGATAAAATCTTACTCTATTAAGGAAAAAACTTCCAGCTCGCTGAAATTTGTTCATTTGCTGAAAACCAACAAAACCACCAAAAGTTCTTGTATTTGAAGATAAAATGTTTTTGCTTTGACGAAGAAAGATCGAGCTGACTGAAATAAGTTCATTAGATGAAAACCAACAAAAATTGACAAGAACCACGAAAAGTTCTTGTATTTTAAGATAAAATCTTACTCTATTAAGGAAAAAACTTCCAGCTCGCTGAAATCTGTTCATTTGCTGAAAACCACCAAAACCACGAAAAGTTCTTGTATTTGAAGATAAAATCTTTTTGCTTTGAAGAAGAAAGATCTAGCTGACTGAAATAAGTTCATTAGATGAAAACCAACAAAAATTGACAAGAACCACGAAAAGATCTTGTATTTTAAGATAAAATCTTACGCTATTAAAGAAAAAACTCCCAGCTCGCTGAAATATGTTCATTTGCTGAAAACCAACAAAACCACGAAAAGTTCTTGTATTTGAAGATAAAATCTTTTTGCTTTGAAGAAGAAAGATCTAGCTGACTGAAATAAGTTCATTCGATGAAAACCAACAAAAATTGACAAGAACCACGAAAAGTTCTTGTATTTTAAGATAAAATCTTACTCTATTAAGGAAAAAACTTCCAAGTCGCTAAAATATGTTCATTTGCTGAAAACCATCAAAACCACGAAAAGTTCTTGTATTTGAAGATAAAATCTTTTTGCTTTGAAGAAGAAAGATCTAGCTGACTGAAATAAGTTCATTAGATGAAAACCAACAAAAATTGACAAGAACCACGAAAAGTTCTTGTATTTTAAGATAAAATCTTACTCTGTTAAAGAAAAAACACCCAGCTCGCTGAAATATGTTCATTTGCTGAAAAACAACAAAACCGCGAAAAGTTCTTGTATTTGAAGATAAAATCTTTTTGCTTTGAAGAAGAAAGATCTAGCTGACTGAAATAAGTTCATTAGATGAAAACCAACAAAAATTGACAAGAACCACGAAAAGTTCTTGTATTTTAAGATAACATCTTAGGCTATTAAAGAAAAAACTTCCAGCTCGCTGAAATATGTTCATTTGCTGAAAACCATCAAAACCACGAAAAGTTCTTGTATTTGAAGATAAAATCTTTTTTCTTTGAAGAAGAAAGATCTAGCTGACTGAAATAAGTTCATTAGATGAAAACCAACAAAAATTGACAAGAACCACGAAAAGTTCTTGTATTTTAAGATAAAATCTTACTCTATTCAGGAAAAAACTTCCAGCTCGCTGAAATTTGTTCATTTGCTGAAAACCATCAAAACCACGAAAAGTTCTTGTATTTGAAGATAAAATCTTTTTGCTTTGAAGAAGAAAGATCTAGCTGACTGAAATAAGTTCATCAGATGAAAACCAACAAAAATTGACAAGAACCACGAAAAGTTCTTGTATTTTAAGATAAAATCTTACGCTATGAAAGAAAAAACTCCCAGCTGGCTGAAATATGTTCATTTGCTGAAAACCAACAAAACCACGAAAAGTTCTTGTATTTGAAGATAAAATCTTTTTTCTTTGAAGAAGAAAGATCAAGCTGACTGAAATAAGTTCATTAGATGAAAACCAACAAAAATTGACAAGAACCACGAAAGGTTCTTGTATTTTAAGATAAAATCTTACTCTATTAAGGAAAAAACTTCCAAGTCGCTGAAATATGTTCATTTGCTGAAAACCATCAAAACCACGAAAAGTTCTTGTATTTGAAGATAAAATCTTTTTGCTTTGAAGAAGAAAGATCGAGCTGACTGAAATAAGTTCATTTGATGAAAACCAACAAAAATTGACAAGAACCACGAAAAGTTCTTGTATTTTAAGATAAAATCTTACTCTATTAAGGAAAAAACTTCCAGCTCGCTGAAATTTGTTCATTTGCTGAAAACCAACAAAACCACCAAAAGTTCTTGTATTTGAAGATAAAATGTTTTTGCTTTGACGAAGAAAGATCGAGCTGACTGAAATAAGTTCATTAGATGAAAACCAACAAAAATTGACAAGAGCCACGAAAAGTTCTTGTATTTTAAGATAATATCTTACTCTGTTAAAGAAAAAACTCCCAGCTCGCTGAAATATGTTCATTTGCTGAAAAACAACAAAACCGCGAAAAGTTCTTGTATTTGAAGATAAAATCTTTTTGCTTTGAAGAAGAAAGATCTAGCTGACTGAAATAAGTTCATTGGATGAAAACCAACAAAAATTGACAAGAACCACGAAAAGTTCTTGTATTTTAAGATAAAATCTTACTCTATTAAGGAAAAAACTTCCAGCTCGCTGAAATATGTTCATTTGCTGAAAACCATCAAAACCACGAAAAGTTCTTGTATTTGAAGATAAAATCTTTTTGCTTTGAAGAAGAAAGATCTAGCTGACTGAAATAAGTTCATTGGATGAAAACCAACAAAAATTGACAAGAACCACGAAAAGTTCTTGTATTTTAAGATAAAATCTTACTCTGTTAAAGAAAAAACACCCAGCTCGCTGAAATATGTTCATTTGCTGAAAAACAACAAAACCTCCAAAAGTTCTTGTATTTGAAGATAAAATCTTTTTGCTTTGACGAAGAAAGATCTAGCTGACTGAAATAAGTTCATTAGATGAAAACCAACAAAAATTGACAAGAACCACGAAAAGTTCTTGTATTTTAAGATAACATCTTAGGCTATTAAAGAAAAAACTTCCAGCTCGCTGAAATATGTTCATTTGCTGAAAACCATCAAAACCACGAAAAGTTCTTGTATTTGAAGATAAAATCTTTTTGCTTTCAAGAAGAAAGATCTAGCTGACTGAAATAAGTTCATTAGATGAAAACCAACAAAAATTGACAAGAACCACGAAAAGATCTTGTATTTTAAGATAAAATCTTACGCTATTAAAGAAAAAACTCCCAGCTCGCTGAAATATGTTCATTTGCTGAAAACCAACAAAACCACGAAAAGTTCTTGTATTTGAAGATAAAATCTTTTTGCTTTGAAGAAGAAAGATCTAGCTGACTGAAATAAGTTCATTCGATGAAAACCAACAAAAATTGACAAGAACCACGAAAAGTTCTTGTATTTTAAGATAAAATCTTACTCTGTTAAAGAAAAAACTCCCAGCTCGCTGAAATATGTTCATTTGCTGAAAACCATCAAAACCACGAAAAGTTCTTGTATTTGAAGATAAAATCTTTTTGCTTTGAAGAAGAAAGATCTAGCTGACTGAAATAAGTTCATTAGATGAAAACCAACAAAAATTGACAAGAACCACGAAAAGTTCTTGTATTTTAAGATAAAATCTTACTCTGTTAAAGAAAAAACTCCCAGCTCGCTGAAATATGTTCATTTGCTGAAAACCAACAAAACCACGAAAAGTTCTTGTATTTGAAGATAAAATCTTTTTGCTTTGAAGAAGAAAGATCTCGCTGACTGAAATAAGTTCATTAGATGAAAACCAACAAAAATTGACAAGAGCCACGAAAAGTTCTTGTATTTTAAGATAATATCTTGCTCTGTTAAAGAAAAAACTCCCAGCTCGCTGAAATATGTTCATTTGCTGAAAAACAACAAAACCGCGAAAAGTTCTTGTATTTGAAGATAAAATCTTTTTGCTTTGAAGAAGAAAGATCTAGCTGACTGAAATAAGTTCATTGGATGAAAACCAACAAAAATTGACAAGAACCACGAAAAGTTCTTGTATTTTAAGATAAAATCTTACTCTATTAAGGAAAAAACTTCCAGCTCGCTGAAATATGTTCATTTGCTGAAAACCATCAAAACCACGAAAAGTTCTTGTATTTGAAGATAAAATCTTTTTGCTTTGAAGAAGAAAGATCTAGCTGACTGAAATAAGTTCATTGGATGAAAACCAACAAAAATTGACAAGAACCACGAAAAGTTCTTGTATTTTAAGATAAAATCTTACGCTATTAAAGAAAAAACTCCCAGCTCGCTGAAATATGTTCATTTGCTGAAAACCAACAAAACAACGAAAAGTTCTTGTATTTGAAGATAAAATCTTTTTTCTTTGAAGAAGAAAGATCTAGCTGACTGAAATAAGTTCATTAGATGAAAACCAACAAAAATTGACAAGAACCACGAAAAGTTCTTGTATTTTAAGATAAAATCTTACTCTATTCAGGAAAAAACTTCCAGCTCGCTGAAATCTGTTCATTTGCTGAAAACCATCAAAACCACGAAAAGTTCTTGTATTTGAAGATAAAATCTTTTTGCTTTGAAGAAGAAAGATCTAGCTGACTGAAATAAGTTCATCAGATGAAAACCAACAAAAATTGACAAGAACCACGAAAAGTTCTTGTATTTTAAGATAAAATCTTACGCTATTAAAGAAAAAACTCCCAGCTGGCTGAAATATGTTCATTTGCTGAAAACCAACAAAACCACGAAAAGTTCTTGTATTTGAAGATAAAATCTTTTTTCTTTGAAGAAGAAAGATCTAGCTGACTGAAATAAGTTCATTAGATGAAAACCAACAAAAATTGACAAGAACCACGAAAGGTTCTTGTACTTTAAGATAAAATCTTACTCTATTAAGGAAAAAACTTCCAGCTCGCTGAAATATGTTCATTTGCTGAAAACCATCAAAACCACGAAAAGTTCTTGTATTTGAAGATAAAATCTTTTTGCTTTGAAGAAGAAAGATCTAGCTGACTGAAATAAGTTCATTGGATGAAAACCAACAAAAATTGACAAGAACCACGAAAAGTTCTTGTATTTTAAGATAAAATCTTACTCTGTTAAAGAAAAAACACCCAGCTCGCTGAAATATGTTCATTTGCTGAAAAACAACAAAACCTCCAAAAGTTCTTGTATTTGAAGATAAAATCTTTTTGCTTTGACGAAGAAAGATCTAGCTGACTGAAATAAGTTCATTAGATGAAAACCAACAAAAATTGACAAGAACCACGAAAAGTTCTTGTATTTTAAGATAACATCTTAGGCTATTAAAGAAAAAACTTCCAGCTCGCTGAAATATGTTCATTTGCTGAAAACCATCAAAACCACGAAAAGTTCTTGTATTTGAAGATAAAATCTTTTTGCTTTCAAGAAGAAAGATCTAGCTGACTGAAATAAGTTCATTAGATGAAAACCAACAAAAATTGACAAGAACCACGAAAAGATCTTGTATTTTAAGATAAAATCTTACGCTATTAAAGAAAAAACTCCCAGCTCGCTGAAATATGTTCATTTGCTGAAAACCAACAAAACCACGAAAAGTTCTTGTATTTGAAGATAAAATCTTTTTGCTTTGAAGAAGAAAGATCTAGCTGACTGAAATAAGTTCATTCGATGAAAACCAACAAAAATTGACAAGAACCACGAAAAGTTCTTGTATTTTAAGATAAAATCTTACTCTGTTAAAGAAAAAACTCCCAGCTCGCTGAAATATGTTCATTTGCTGAAAACCATCAAAACCACGAAAAGTTCTTGTATTTGAAGATAAAATCTTTTTGCTTTGAAGAAGAAAGATCTAGCTGACTGAAATAAGTTCATTAGATGAAAACCAACAAAAATTGACAAGAACCACGAAAAGTTCTTGTATTTTAAGATAAAATCTTTTTGCTTTGAAGAAGAAAGATCTAGCTGACTGAAATAAGTTCATTGGATGAAAACCAACAAAAATTGACAAGAACCACGAAAAGTTCTTGTATTTTAAGATAAAATCTTACTCTGTTAAAGAAAAAACACCCAGCTCGCTGAAATATGTTCATTTGCTGAAAAACAACAAAACCTCCAAAAGTTCTTGTATTTGAAGATAAAATCTTTTTGCTTTGACGAAGAAAGATCTAGCTGACTGAAATAAGTTCATTAGATGAAAACCAACAAAAATTGACAAGAACCACGAAAAGTTCTTGTATTTTAAGATAACATCTTAGGCTATTAAAGAAAAAACTTCCAGCTCGCTGAAATATGTTCATTTGCTGAAAACCATCAAAACCACGAAAAGTTCTTGTATTTGAAGATAAAATCTTTTTGCTTTCAAGAAGAAAGATCTAGCTGACTGAAATAAGTTCATTAGATGAAAACCAACAAAAATTGACAAGAACCACGAAAAGATCTTGTATTTTAAGATAAAATCTTACGCTATTAAAGAAAAAACTCCCAGCTCGCTGAAATATGTTCATTTGCTGAAAACCAACAAAACCACGAAAAGTTCTTGTATTTGAAGATAAAATCTTTTTGCTTTGAAGAAGAAAGATCTAGCTGACTGAAATAAGTTCATTCGATGAAAACCAACAAAAATTGACAAGAACCACGAAAAGTTCTTGTATTTTAAGATAAAATCTTACTCTGTTAAAGAAAAAACTCCCAGCTCGCTGAAATATGTTCATTTGCTGAAAACCATCAAAACCACGAAAAGTTCTTGTATTTGAAGATAAAATCTTTTTGCTTTGAAGAAGAAAGATCTAGCTGACTGAAATAAGTTCATTAGATGAAAACCAACAAAAATTGACAAGAACCACGAAAAGTTCTTGTATTTTAAGATAAAATCTTACTCTGTTAAAGAAAAAACTCCCAGCTCGCTGAAATATGTTCATTTGCTGAAAACCAACAAAACCACGAAAAGTTCTTGTATTTGAAGATAAAATCTTTTTGCTTTGAAGAAGAAAGATCTCGCTGACTGAAATAAGTTCATTAGATGAAAACCAACAAAAATTGACAAGAGCCACGAAAAGTTCTTGTATTTTAAGATAATATCTTGCTCTGTTAAAGAAAAAACTCCCAGCTCGCTGAAATATGTTCATTTGCTGAAAAACAACAAAACCGCGAAAAGTTCTTGTATTTGAAGATAAAATCTTTTTGCTTTGAAGAAGAAAGATCTAGCTGACTGAAATAAGTTCATTGGATGAAAACCAACAAAAATTGACAAGAACCACGAAAAGTTCTTGTATTTTAAGATAAAATCTTACTCTATTAAGGAAAAAACTTCCAGCTCGCTGAAATATGTTCATTTGCTGAAAACCATCAAAACCACGAAAAGTTCTTGTATTTGAAGATAAAATCTTTTTGCTTTGAAGAAGAAAGATCTAGCTGACTGAAATAAGTTCATTGGATGAAAACCAACAAAAATTGACAAGAACCACGAAAAGTTCTTGTATTTTAAGATAAAATCTTACGCTATTAAAGAAAAAACTCCCAGCTCGCTGAAATATGTTCATTTGCTGAAAACCAACAAAACAACGAAAAGTTCTTGTATTTGAAGATAAAATCTTTTTTCTTTGAAGAAGAAAGATCTAGCTGACTGAAATAAGTTCATTAGATGAAAACCAACAAAAATTGACAAGAACCACGAAAAGTTCTTGTATTTTAAGATAAAATCTTACTCTATTCAGGAAAAAACTTCCAGCTCGCTGAAATCTGTTCATTTGCTGAAAACCATCAAAACCACGAAAAGTTCTTGTATTTGAAGATAAAATCTTTTTGCTTTGAAGAAGAAAGATCTAGCTGACTGAAATAAGTTCATCAGATGAAAACCAACAAAAATTGACAAGAACCACGAAAAGTTCTTGTATTTTAAGATAAAATCTTACGCTATTAAAGAAAAAACTCCCAGCTGGCTGAAATATGTTCATTTGCTGAAAACCAACAAAACCACGAAAAGTTCTTGTATTTGAAGATAAAATCTTTTTTCTTTGAAGAAGAAAGATCTAGCTGACTGAAATAAGTTCATTAGATGAAAACCAACAAAAATTGACAAGAACCACGAAAGGTTCTTGTACTTTAAGATAAAATCTTACTCTATTAAGGAAAAAACTTCCAAGTCACTGAAATATGTTCATTTGCTGAAAACCATCAAAACCACGAAAAGTTCTTGTATTTGAGGTTAAAATCTTTTTGCTTTGAAGAAGAAAGATCTAGCTGACTGAAATAAGTTCATTAGATGAAAACCAACAAAAATTGACAAGAACCACGAAAAGTTCTTGTATTTTAAGATAAAATCTTACTCTGTTAAAGAAAAAACACCCAGCTCGCTGAAATATGTTCATTTGCTGAAAAACAACAAAACCGCGAAAAGTTCTTGTATTTGAAGATAAAATCTTTTTGCTTTGAAGAAGAAAGATCTAGCTGACTGAAATAAGTTCATTAGATGAAAACCAACAAAAATTGACAAGAACCACGAAAAGTTCTTGTATTTTAAGATAAAATCTCAGGCTATTAAAGAAAAAACTTCCAGCTCGCTGAAATATGTTCATTTGCTGAAAACCATCAAAACCACGAAAAGTTCTTGTATTTGAAGATAAAATCTTTTTGCTTTCAAGAGGAAAGATCTAGCTGACTGAAATAAGTTCATTAGATGAAAACCAACAAAAATTGACAAGAACCACGAAAAGTTCTTGTATTTTAAGATAAAATCTTAGGCTATTAATGAAAAAACCTCCAGCTCGCTGAAATCTGTTCATTTGCTGAAAACCATCAAAACCACGAAACGTTCTTGTATTTGAAGATAAAATCTTTTTGCTTTGAAGAAGAAAGATCTAGCTGACTGAAATAAGTTCATTAGATGAAAACCAACAAAAATTGACAAGAACCACGAAAAGTTCTTGTATTTTAAGATAAAATCTTACTCTATTAAGGAAAAAACTTCCAGCTCGCTGAAATTTGTTCATTTGCTGAAAACCAACAAAACCACCAAAAGTTCTTGTATTTGAAGATAAAATGTTTTTGCTTTGACGAAGAAAGATCGAGCTGACTGAAATAAGTTCATTAGATGAAAACCAACAAAAATTGACAAGAACCACGAAAAGTTCTTGTATTTTAAGATAAAATCTTACTCTATGAAGGAAAAAACTTCCAAGTCGCTGAAATATGTTCATTTGCTGAAAACCATCAAAACCACGAAAAGTTCTTGTATTTGAAGATAAAATCTTTTTGCTTTGAAGAAGAAAGATCGAGCTGACTGAAATAAGTTCATTAGATGAAAACCAACAAAAATTGACAAGAACCACGAAAAGTTCTTGTATTTTAAGATAAAATCTTACTCTGTTAAAGAAAAAACACCCAGCTCGCTGAAATATGTTCATTTGCTGAAAAACAACAAAACCGCGAAAAGTTCTTGTATTTGAAGATAAAATCTTTTTGCTTTGAAGAAGAAAGATCTAGCTGACTGAAATAAGTTCATTAGATGAAAACCAACAAAAATTGACAAGAACCACCAAAAGTTCTTGTATTTTAAGATAAAATCTTAGGCTATTAAAGAAAAAACTTCCAGCTCGCTGAAATATGTTCATTTGCTGAAAACCATCAAAACCACGAAAAGTTCTTGTATTTGAAGATAAAATCTTTTTGCTTTCAAGAAGAAAGATCTAGCTGACTGAAATAAGTTCATTAGATGAAAACCAACAAAAATTGACAAGAACCACGGAAAGTTCTTGTATTTTAAGATAAAATCTTAGGCTATTAATGAAAAAACCTCCAGCTCGCTGAAATCTGTTCATTTGCTGAAAACCATCAAAACCACGAAACGTTCTTGTATTTGAAGATAAAATCTTTTTGCTTTGAAGAAGAAAGATCTAGCTGACTGAAATAAGTTCATTAGATGAAAACCAACAAAAATTGACAAGAACCACGAAAAGTTCTTGTATTTTAAGATAAAATCTTACTCTATTAAGGAAAAAACTTCCAGCTCGCTGAAATTTGTTCATTTGCTGAAAACCAACAAAACCACCAAAAGTTCTTGTATTTGAAGATAAAATGTTTTTGCTTTGACGAAGAAAGATCGAGCTGACTGAAATAAGTTCATTGGATGAAAACCAACAAAAATTGACAAGAACCACGAAAAGTTCTTGTATTTTAAGATAAAATCTTACTCTATTAAGGAAAAAACTTCCAAGTCGCTGAAATATGTTCATTTGCTGAAAACCATCAAAACCACGAAAAGTTCTTGTATTTGAAGATAAAATCTTTTTGCTTTGAAGAAGAAAGATCTAGCTGACTGAAATAAGTTCATTAGATGAAAACCAACAAAAATTGACAAGAACCACGAAAAGTTCTTGTATTTTAAGATAACATCTTAGGCTATTAAAGAAAAAACTTCCAGCTCGCTGAAATATGTTCATTTGCTGAAAACCATCAAAACCACGAAAAGTTCTTGTATTTGAAGATAAAATCTTTTTGCTTTCAAGAAGAAAGATCTAGCTGACTGAAATAAGTTCATTAGATGAAAACCAACAAAAATTGACAAGAACCACGAAAAGTTCTTGTATTTTAAATAAAATTTTAGGCTATTAATGAAAAAACCTCCAGCTCGCTGAAATCTGTTCATTTGCTGAAAACCATCAAAACCACGAAACGTTCTTGTATTTGAAGATAAAATCTTTTTGCTTTGAAGAAGAAAGATCTAGTTGACTGAAATAAGTTCATTAGATGAAAACCAACAAAAATTGACAAGAACCACGAAAAGTTCTTGTATTTTAAGATAAAATCTTACTCTATTAAGGAAAAAACTTCCAGCTCGCTGAAATTTGTTCATTTGCTGAAAACCAACAAAACCACCAAAAGTTCTTGTATTTGAAGATAAAATGTTTTTGCTTTGACGAAGAAAGATCGAGCTGACTGAAATAAGTTCATTAGATGAAAACCAACAAAAATTGACAAGAACCACGAAAAGTTCTTGTATTTTAAGATAAAATCTTACTCTATTAAGGAAAAAACTTCCAGCTCGCTGAAATCTGTTCATTTGCTGAAAACCACCAAAACCACGAAAAGTTCTTGTATTTGAAGATAAAATCTTTTTGCTTTGAAGAAGAAAGATCTAGCTGACTGAAATAAGTTCATTAGATGAAAACCAACAAAAATTGACAAGAACCACGAAAAGATCTTGTATTTTAAGATAAAATCTTACGCTATTAAAGAAAAAACTCCCAGCTCGCTGAAATATGTTCATTTGCTGAAAACCAACAAAACCACGAAAAGTTCTTGTATTTGAAGATAAAATCTTTTTGCTTTGAAGAAGAAAGATCTAGCTGACTGAAATAAGTTCATTCGATGAAAACCAACAAAAATTGACAAGAACCACGAAAAGTTCTTGTATTTTAAGATAAAATCTTACTCTGTTAAAGAAAAAACTACCAGCTCGCTGAAATATGTTCATTTGCTGAAAACCATCAAAACCACGAAAAGTTCTTGTATTTGAAGATAAAATCTTTTTGCTTTGAAGAAGAAAGATCTAGCTGACTGAAATAAGTTCATTAGATGAAAACCAACAAAAATTGACAAGAACCACGAAAAGTTCTTGTATTTTAAGATAAAATCTTACTCTGTTAAAGAAAAAACTCCCAGCTCGCTGAAATATGTTCATTTGCTGAAAACCAACAAAACCACGAAAAGTTCTTGTATTTGAAGATAAAATCTTTTTGCTTTGAAGAAGAAAGATCTCGCTGACTGAAATAAGTTCATTAGATGAAAACCAACAAAAATTGACAAGAGCCACGAAAAGTTCTTGTATTTTAAGATAATATCTTACTCTGTTAAAGAAAAAACTCCCAGCTCGCTGAAATATGTTCATTTGCTGAAAAACAACAAAACCGCGAAAAGTTCTTGTATTTGAAGATAAAATCTTTTTGCTTTGAAGAAGAAAGATCTAGCTGACTGAAATAAGTTCATTGGATGAAAACCAACAAAAATTGACAAGAACCACGAAAAGTTCTTGTATTTTAAGATAAAATCTTACTCTATTAAGGAAAAAACTTCCAGCTCACTGAAATATGTTCATTTGCTGAAAACCATCAAAACCACGAAAAGTTCTTGTATTTGAAGATAAAATCTTTTTGCTTTGAAGAAGAAAGATCTAGCTGACTGAAATAAGTTCATTGGATGAAAACCAACAAAAATTGACAAGAACCACGAAAAGTTCTTGTATTTTAAGATAAAATCTTACGCTATTAAAGAAAAAACTCCCAGCTCGCTGAAATATGTTCATTTGCTGAAAACCAACAAAACAACGAAAAGTTCTTGTATTTGAAGATAAAATCTTTTTTCTTTGAAGAAGAAAGATCTAGCTGACTGAAATAAGTTCATTAGATGAAAACCAACAAAAATTGACAAGAACCACGAAAAGTTCTTGTATTTTAAGATAAAATCATACTCTATTCAGGAAAAAACTTCCAGCTCGCTGAAATCTGTTCATTTGCTGAAAACCATCAAAACCACGAAAAGTTCTTGTATTTGAAGATAAAATCTTTTTGCTTTGAAGAAGAAAGATCTAGCTGACTGAAATAAGTTCATCAGATGAAAACCAACAAAAATTGACAAGAACCACGAAAAGTTCTTGTATTTTAAGATAAAATCTTACGCTATTAAAGAAAAAACTCCCAGCTGGCTGAAATATGTTCATTTGCTGAAAACCAACAAAACCACGAAAAGTTCTTGTATTTGAAGATAAAATCTTTTTTCTTTGAAGAAGAAAGATCTAGCTGACTGAAATAAGTTCATTAGATGAAAACCAACAAAAATTGACAAGAACCACGAAAGGTTCTTGTATTTTAAGATAAAATCTTACTCTATTAAGGAAAAAACTTCCAAGTCGCTGAAATATGTTCATTTGCTGAAAACCATCAAAACCACGAAAAGTTCTTGTATTTGAAGATAAAATCTTTTTGCTTTGAAGAAGAAAGATCTAGCTGACTGAAATAAGTTCATTAGATGAAAACCAACAAAAATTGACAAGAACCACGAAAAGTTCTTGTATTTTAAGATAAAATCTTACTCTGTTAAAGAAAAAACACCCAGCTCGCTGAAATATGTTCATTTGCTGAAAAACAACAAAACCGCGAAAAGTTCTTGTATTTGAAGATAAAATCTTTTTGCTTTGAAGAAGAAAGATCTAGCTGACTGAAATAAGTTCATTAGATGAAAACCAACAAAAATTGACAAGAACCACGAAAAGTTCTTGTATTTTAAGATAAAATCTTAGGCTATTGAAGAAAAAACTTCCAGCTCGCTGAAATATGTTCATTTGCTGAAAACCATCAAAACCACGAAAAGTTCTTGTATTTGAAGATAAAATCTTTTTGCTTTCAACAAGAAAGATCTAGCTAACTGAAATAAGTTCATTAGATGAAAACCAACAAAAATTGACAAGAACCACGAAAAGTTCTTGTATTTTAAGATAAAATCTTAGGCTATTAATGAAAAAACCTCCAGCTCGCTGAAATCTGTTCATTTGCTGAAAACCATCAAAACCACGAAACGTTCTTGTATTTGAAGATAAAATCTTTTTGCTTTGAAGAAGAAAGATCTAGCTGACTGAAATAAGTTCATGAGATGAAAACCAACAAAAATTGACAAGAACCACGAAAAGTTCTTGTATTTTAAGATAAAATCTTACTCTATTAAGGAAAAAACTTCCAGCTCGCTGAAATTTGTTCATTTGCTGAAAACCAACAAAACCACCAAAAGTTCTTGTATTTGAAGATAAAATGTTTTTGCTTTGACGAAGAAAGATCGAGCTGACTGAAATAAGTTCATTAGATGAAAACCAACAAAAATTGACAAGAACCACGAAAAGTTCTTGTATTTTAAGATAAAATCTTACTCTATTAAGGAAAAAACTTCCAAGTCGCTGAAATATGTTCATTTGCTGAAAACCATCAAAACCACGAAAAGTTCTTGTATTTGAAGATAAAATCTTTTTGCTTTGAAGAAGAAAGATCTAGCTGACTGAAATAAGTTCATTAGATGAAAACCAACAAAAATTGACAAGAACCACGAAAAGTTCTTGTATTTTAAGATAAAATCTTACTCTGTTAAAGAAAAAACACCCAGCTCGCTGAAATATGTTCATTTGCTGAAAACCAACAAAACCGCGAAAAGTTCTTGTATTTGAAGATAAAATCTTTTTGCTTTGAAGAAGAAAGATCTAGCTGACTGAAATAAGTTCATTAGATGAAAACCAACAAAAATTGACAAGAACCACGAAAAGTTCTTGTATTTTAAGATAAAATCTTAGGCTATTAAAGAAAAAACTTCCAGCTCGCTGAAATATGTTCATTTGCTGAAAACCATCAAAACCACGAAAAGTTCTTGTATTTGAAGATAAAATCTTTTTGCTTTCAAGAAGAAAGATCTAGCTGACTGAAATAAGTTCATTAGATGAAAACCAACAAAAATTGACAAGAACCACGAAAAGTTCTTGTATTTTAAGATAAAATCTTAGGCTATTAATGAAAAAACCTCCAGCTCGCTGAAATCTGTTCATTTGCTGAAAACCATCAAAACCACGAAACGTTCTTGTATTTGAAGATAAAAGCTTTTTGCTTTGAAGAAGAAAGATCTAGCTGACTGAAATAAGTTCATTAGATGAAAACCAACAAAAATTGACAAGAACCACGAAAAGTTCTTGTATTTTAAGATAAAATCTTACTCTATTAAGGAAAAAACTTCCAGCTCGCTGAAATTTGTTCATTTGCTGAAAACCAACAAAACCACCAAAAGTTCTTGTATTTGAAGATAAAATGTTTTTGCTTTGACGAAGAAAGATCGAGCTGACTGAAATAAGTTCATTAGATGAAAACCAACAAAAATTGACAAGAACCACGAAAAGTTCTTGTATTTTAAGATAAAATCTTACTCTATTAAGGAAAAAACTTCCAGCTCGCTGAAATCTGTTCATTTGCTGAAAACCACCAAAACCACGAAAAGTTCTTGTATTTGAAGATAAAATCTTTTTGCTTTGAAGAAGAAAGATCTAGCTGACTGAAATAAGTTCATTAGATGAAAACCAACAAAAATTGACAAGAACCACGAAAAGATCTTGTATTTTAAGATAAAATCTTACGCTATTAAAGAAAAAACTCCCAGCTCGCTGAAATATGTTCATTTGCTGAAAACTAACAAAACCACGAAAAGTTCTTGTATTTGAAGATAAAATCTTTTTGCTTTGAAGAAGAAAGATCTAGCTGACTGAAATAAGTTCATTCGATGAAAACCAACAAAAATTGACAAGAACCACGAAAAGTTCTTGTATTTTAAGATAAAATCTTACTCTGTTAAAGAAAAAACTCCCAGCTCGCTGAAATATGTTCATTTGCTGAAAACCATCAAAACCACGAAAAGTTCTTGTATTTGAAGATAAAATCTTTTTGCTTTGAAGAAGAAAGATCTAGCTGACTGAAATAAGTTCATTAGATGAAAACCAACAAAAATTGACAAGAACCACGAAAGGTTCTTGTATTTTAAGATAAAATCTTACTCTATTAAGGAAAAAACTTCCAAGTCGCTGAAATATGTTCATTTGCTGAAAACCATCAAAACCACGAAAAGTTCTTGTATTTGAAGATAAAATCTTTTTGCTTTGAAGAAGAAAGATCTAGCTGACTGAAATAAGTTCATTAGATGAAAACCAACAAAAATTGACAAGAACCACGAAAAGTTCTTGTATTTTAAGATAAAATCTTACTCTGTTAAAGAAAAAACACCCAGCTCGCTGAAATATGTTCATTTGCTGAAAAACAACAAAACCGCGAAAAGTTCTTGTATTTGAAGATAAAATCTTTTTGCTTTGAAGAAGAAAGATCTAGCTGACTGAAATAAGTTCATTAGATGAAAACCAACAAAAATTGACAAGAACCACGAAAAGTTCTTGTATTTTAAGATAAAATCTTAGGCTATTGAAGAAAAAACTTCCAGCTCGCTGAAATATGTTCATTTGCTGAAAACCATCAAAACCACGAAAAGTTCTTGTATTTGAAGATAAAATCTTTTTGCTTTCAACAAGAAAGATCTAGCTAACTGAAATAAGTTCATTAGATGAAAACCAACAAAAATTGACAAGAACCACGAAAAGTTCTTGTATTTTAAGATAAAATCTTAGGCTATTAATGAAAAAACCTCCAGCTCGCTGAAATCTGTTCATTTGCTGAAAACCATCAAAACCACGAAACGTTCTTGTATTTGAAGATAAAATCTTTTTGCTTTGAAGAAGAAAGATCTAGCTGACTGAAATAAGTTCATTGGATGAAAACCAACAAAAATTGACAAGAACCACGAAAAGTTCTTGTATTTTAAGATAAAATCTTACTCTATTAAGGAAAAAACTTCCAGCTCGCTGAAATTTGTTCATTTGCTGAAAACCAACAAAACCACCAAAAGTTCTTGTATTTGAAGATAAAATGTTTTTGCTTTGACGAAGAAAGATCGAGCTGACTGAAATAAGTTCATTAGATGAAAACCAACAAAAATTGACAAGAACCACGAAAAGTTCTTGTATTTTAAGATAAAATCTTACTCTATTAAGGAAAAAACTTCCAAGTCGCTGAAATATGTTCATTTGCTGAAAACCATCAAAACCACGAAAAGTTCTTGTATTTGAAGATAAAATCTTTTTGCTTTGAAGAAGAAAGATCTAGCTGACTGAAATAAGTTCATTAGATGAAAACCAACAAAAATTGACAAGAACCACGAAAAGTTCTTGTATTTTAAGATAAAATCTTACTCTGTTAAAGAAAAAACACCCAGCTCGCTGAAATATGTTCATTTGCTGAAAACCAACAAAACCGCGAAAAGTTCTTGTATTTGAAGATAAAATCTTTTTGCTTTGAAGAAGAAAGATCTAGCTGACTGAAATAAGTTCATTAGATGAAAACCAACAAAAATTGACAAGAACCACGAAAAGTTCTTGTATTTTAAGATAAAATCTTAGGCTATTAAAGAAAAAACTTCCAGCTCGCTGAAATATGTTCATTTGCTGAAAACCATCAAAACCACGAAAAGTTCTTGTATTTGAAGATAAAATCTTTTTGCTTTCAAGAAGAAAGATCTAGCTGACTGAAATAAGTTCATTAGATGAAAACCAACAAAAATTGACAAGAACCACGAAAAGTTCTTGTATTTTAAGATAAAATCTTAGGCTATTAATGAAAAAACCTCCAGCTCGCTGAAATCTGTTCATTTGCTGAAAACCATCAAAACCACGAAACGTTCTTGTATTTGAAGATAAAAGCTTTTTGCTTTGAAGAAGAAAGATCTAGCTGACTGAAATAAGTTCATTAGATGAAAACCAACAAAAATTGACAAGAACCACGAAAAGTTCTTGTATTTTAAGATAAAATCTTACTCTATTAAGGAAAAAACTTCCAGCTCGCTGAAATTTGTTCATTTGCTGAAAACCAACAAAACCACCAAAAGTTCTTGTATTTGAAGATAAAATGTTTTTGCTTTGACGAAGAAAGATAGAGCTGACTGAAATAAGTTCATTAGATGAAAACCAACAAAAATTGACAAGAACCACGAAAAGTTCTTGTATTTTAAGATAAAATCTTACTCTATTAAGGAAAAAACTTCCAGCTCGCTGAAATCTGTTCATTTGCTGAAAACCACCAAAACCACGAAAAGTTCTTGTATTTGAAGATAAAATCTTTTTGCTTTGAAGAAGAAAGATCTAGCTGACTGAAATAAGTTCATTAGATGAAAACCAACAAAAATTGACAAGAACCACGAAAAGTTCTTGTATTTTAAGATAAAATCTTACTCTGTTAAAGAAAAAACTCCCAGCTCGCTGAAATATGTTCATTTGCTGAAAACCATCAAAACCACGAAAAGTTCTTGTATTTGAAGATAAAATCTTTTTGCTTTGAAGAAGAAAGATCTAGCTGACTGAAATAAGTTCATTAGATGAAAACCAACAAAAATTGACAAGAACCACGAAAAGTTCTTGTATTTTAAGATAAAATCTTACTCTGTTAAAGAAAAAACTCCCAGCTCGCTGAAATATGTTCATTTGCTGAAAAACAACAAAACCGCGAAAAGTTCTTGTATTTGAAGATAAAATCTTTTTGCTTTGAAGAAGAAAGATCTAGCTGACTGAAATAAGTTCATTAGATGAAAACAAACAAAAATTGACAAGAACCACGAAAAGTTCTTGTATTTTAAGATAAAATCTTAGGCTATTAAAGAAAAAACTTCCAGCTCGCTGAAATATGTTCATTTGCTGAAAACCATCAAAACCACGAAAAGTTCTTGTATTTGAAGATAAAATCTTTTTGCTTTGAAGAAGAAAGATCTAGCTGACTGAAATAAGTTCATTAGATGAAAACCAACAAAAATTGACAAGAACCACGAAAAGTTCTTGTATTTTAAGATAAAATCTTAGGCTATTAAAGAAAAAACTTCCAGATCACTGAAATCTGTTCATTTGCTGAAAACCATCAAAACCACGAAACGTTCTTGTATTTGTAGATAAAATCTTTTTGCTTTGAAGAAGAAAGATCCAGCTGACTGAAATAAGTTCATTAGATGAAAACCAACAAAAATTGACAAGAACCACGAAAAGTTCTTGTATTTTAAGATAAAATCTTACTCTATTAAGGAAAAAACTTCCAGCTCGCTGAAATCTGTTCATTTGCTGAAAACCATCAAAACCACGAAAAGTTCTTGTATTGGAAGATAAAATCTTTTTGCTTTGAAGAAGAAAGATCTAGCTGACTGAAATAAGTTCATTCGATGAAAACCAACAAAAATTGACAAGAACCACGAAAAGTTCTTGTATTTTCAGATAAAATCTTACTCTGTTCAGGAAAAAACTTCCAGCTCGCTGAAATATGTTCATTTGCTGAAAACCATCAAAACCACGAAAAGTTCTTGTATTTGAAGATAAAATCTTTTTGCTTTGAAGAAGAAAGATCTAGCTGACTGAAATAAGTTCATTAGATGAAAACCAACAAAAATTGACAAGAACCACGAAAAGTTCTTGTATTTTAAGATGAAATCTTACGCTATTAAAGAAAAAACTCCCAGCTCGCTGAAATATGTTCATTTGCTGAAAACCAACAAAACCACGAAAAGTTCTTGTATTTGAAGATAAAATCTTTTTTCTTTGAAGAAGAAGGATCTAGCTGACTGAAATAAGTTCATTAGATGAAAACCAACAAAAATTGACAAGAACCACGAAAAGTTCTTGTATTTTAAGATAAAATCTGACTCTATTAAGGAAAAAACTTCCAGCTCGCTGAAATATGTTCATTTGCTGAAAACCATCAAAACCACGAAAAGTTCTTGTATTTGAAGATAAAATCTTTTTGCTTTGAAGAAGAAAGATCGAGCTGACTGAAATAAGTTCATTCGATGAAAACCAACAAAAATTGACAAGAACCACGAAAAGTTCTTGTATTTTAAGATAAAATCTTACTCTGTTAAAGAAAAAACTCCCAGCTCGCTGAAATATGTTCATTTGCTGAAAAACAACAAAACCGGGAAAAGTTCTTGTATTTGAAGATAAAATCTTTTTGCTTTGAAGAAGAAAGATCTAGCTGACTGAAATAAGTTCATTAGATGAAAACCAACAAAAATTGACAAGAACCACGAAAAGTTCTTGTATTTTAAGATAAAATCTTACTCTATTCAGGAAAAAACTTCCAGCTCGCTGAAATATGTTCATTTGCTGAAAACCATCAAAACCACGAAAAGTTCTTGTATTTGAAGATAAAATCTTTTTGCTTTGAAGAAGAAAGATCTAGCTGACTGAAATAAGTTCATTAGATGAAAACCAACAAAATTTGACAAGAACCACGAAAAGTTCTTGTATTTTAAGATAAAATCTTACGCTATTAAAGAAAAAACTCCCAGCTCGCTGAAATATGTTCATTTGCTGAAAACCAACAAAACCACGAAAAGTTCTTGTATTTGAAGATAAAATCTTTTTGCTTTGAAGAAGAAAGATCGAGCTGACTGAAATAAGTTCATTAGATGAAAACCAACAAAAATTGACAAGAACCACGAAAAGATCTTGTATTTTAAGATAAAATCTTACGCTATTAAAGAAAAAACTCCCAGCTCGCTGAAATATGTTCATTTGCTGAAAACCAACAAAACCACGAAAAGTTCTTGTATTTGAAGATAAAATCTTTTTGCTTTGAAGAAGAAAGATCTAGCTGACTGAAATAAGTTCATTAGATGAAAAGCAACAAAAATTGACAAGAACCACGAAAAGTTCTTGTATTTTAAGATAAAATCTTACGCTATTAAAGAAAAAACTCCCAGCTCGCTGAAATATGTTCATTTGCTGAAAACCAACAAAACAACGAAAAGTTCTTGTATTTGAAGATAAAATCTTTTTTCTTTGAAGAAGAAAGATCTAGCTGACTGAAATAAGTTCATCAGATGAAAACCAACAAAAATTGACAAGAACCACGAAAAGTTCTTGTATTTTAAGATAAAATCTTACTCTATTCAGGAAAAAACTTCCAGCTCGCTGAAATCTGTTCATTTGCTGAAAACCATCAAAACCACGAAAAGTTCTTGTATTTGAAGATAAAATCTTTTTGCTTTGAAGAAGAAAGATCTAGCTGACTGAAATAAGTTCATTAGATGAAAACCAACAAAAATTGACAAGAACCACGAAAAGTTCTTGTATTTTAAGATAAAATCTTACGCTGTTAAAGAAAAAACTCCCAGCTCGCTGAAATATGTTCATTTGCTGAAAACCAACAAAACAACGAAAAGTTCTTGTATTTGAAGATAAAATCTTTTTTCTTTGAAGAAGAAAGATCTAGCTGACTGAAATAAGTTCATTAGATGAAAACCAACAAAAATTGACAAGAACCACGAAAAGTTCTTGTATTTTAAGATAAAATCTTACTCTATTCAGGAAAAAACTTCCAGCTCGCTGAAATCTGTTCATTTGCTGAAAACCATCAAAACCACGAAAAGTTCTTGTATTTGAAGATAAAATCTTTTTGCTTTGAAGAAGAAAGATCTAGCTGACTGAAATAAGTTCATCAGATGAAAACCAACAAAAATTGACAAGAACCACGAAAAGTTCTTGTATTTTAAGATAAAATCTTACGCTATTAAAGAAAAAACTCCCAGCTGGCTGAAATATGTTCATTTGCTGAAAACCAACAAAACCACGAAAAGTTCTTGTATTTGAAGATAAAATCTTTTTTCTTTGAAGAAGAAAGATCTAGCTGACTGAAATAAGTTCATTAGATGAAAACCAACAAAAATTGACAAGAACCACGAAAGGTTCTTGTACTTTAAGATAAAATCTTACTCTATTAAGGAAAAAACTTCCAGCTCGCTGAAATATGTTCATTTGCTGAAAACCATCAAAACCACGAAAAGTTCTTGTATTTGAAGATAAAATCTTTTTGCTTTGAAGAAGAAAGATCTAGCTGACTGAAATAAGTTCATTGGATGAAAACCAACAAAAATTGACAAGAACCACGAAAAGTTCTTGTATTTTAAGATAAAATCTTACTCTGTTAAAGAAAAAACACCCAGCTCGCTGAAATATGTTCATTTGCTGAAAAACAACAAAACCTCCAAAAGTTCTTGTATTTGAAGATAAAATCTTTTTGCTTTGACGAAGAAAGATCTAGCTGACTGAAATAAGTTCATTAGATGAAAACCAACAAAAATTGACAAGAACCACGAAAAGTTCTTGTATTTTAAGATAACATCTTAGGCTATTAAAGAAAAAACTTCCAGCTCGCTGAAATATGTTCATTTGCTGAAAACCATCAAAACCACGAAAAGTTCTTGTATTTGAAGATAAAATCTTTTTGCTTTCAAGAAGAAAGATCTAGCTGACTGAAATAAGTTCATTAGATGAAAACCAACAAAAATTGACAAGAACCACGAAAAGATCTTGTATTTTAAGATAAAATCTTACGCTATTAAAGAAAAAACTCCCAGCTCGCTGAAATATGTTCATTTGCTGAAAACCAACAAAACCACGAAAAGTTCTTGTATTTGAAGATAAAATCTTTTTGCTTTGAAGAAGAAAGATCTAGCTGACTGAAATAAGTTCATTCGATGAAAACCAACAAAAATTGACAAGAACCACGAAAAGTTCTTGTATTTTAAGATAAAATCTTACTCTGTTAAAGAAAAAACTCCCAGCTCGCTGAAATATGTTCATTTGCTGAAAACCATCAAAACCACGAAAAGTTCTTGTATTTGAAGATAAAATCTTTTTGCTTTGAAGAAGAAAGATCTAGCTGACTGAAATAAGTTCATTAGATGAAAACCAACAAAAATTGACAAGAACCACGAAAAGTTCTTGTATTTTAAGATAAAATCTTTTTGCTTTGAAGAAGAAAGATCTAGCTGACTGAAATAAGTTCATTGGATGAAAACCAACAAAAATTGACAAGAACCACGAAAAGTTCTTGTATTTTAAGATAAAATCTTACTCTGTTAAAGAAAAAACACCCAGCTCGCTGAAATATGTTCATTTGCTGAAAAACAACAAAACCTCCAAAAGTTCTTGTATTTGAAGATAAAATCTTTTTGCTTTGACGAAGAAAGATCTAGCTGACTGAAATAAGTTCATTAGATGAAAACCAACAAAAATTGACAAGAACCACGAAAAGTTCTTGTATTTTAAGATAACATCTTAGGCTATTAAAGAAAAAACTTCCAGCTCGCTGAAATATGTTCATTTGCTGAAAACCATCAAAACCACGAAAAGTTCTTGTATTTGAAGATAAAATCTTTTTGCTTTCAAGAAGAAAGATCTAGCTGACTGAAATAAGTTCATTAGATGAAAACCAACAAAAATTGACAAGAACCACGAAAAGATCTTGTATTTTAAGATAAAATCTTACGCTATTAAAGAAAAAACTCCCAGCTCGCTGAAATATGTTCATTTGCTGAAAACCAACAAAACCACGAAAAGTTCTTGTATTTGAAGATAAAATCTTTTTGCTTTGAAGAAGAAAGATCTAGCTGACTGAAATAAGTTCATTCGATGAAAACCAACAAAAATTGACAAGAACCACGAAAAGTTCTTGTATTTTAAGATAAAATCTTACTCTGTTAAAGAAAAAACTCCCAGCTCGCTGAAATATGTTCATTTGCTGAAAACCATCAAAACCACGAAAAGTTCTTGTATTTGAAGATAAAATCTTTTTGCTTTGAAGAAGAAAGATCTAGCTGACTGAAATAAGTTCATTAGATGAAAACCAACAAAAATTGACAAGAACCACGAAAAGTTCTTGTATTTTAAGATAAAATCTTACTCTGTTAAAGAAAAAACTCCCAGCTCGCTGAAATATGTTCATTTGCTGAAAACCAACAAAACCACGAAAAGTTCTTGTATTTGAAGATAAAATCTTTTTGCTTTGAAGAAGAAAGATCTCGCTGACTGAAATAAGTTCATTAGATGAAAACCAACAAAAATTGACAAGAGCCACGAAAAGTTCTTGTATTTTAAGATAATATCTTGCTCTGTTAAAGAAAAAACTCCCAGCTCGCTGAAATATGTTCATTTGCTGAAAAACAACAAAACCGCGAAAAGTTCTTGTATTTGAAGATAAAATCTTTTTGCTTTGAAGAAGAAAGATCTAGCTGACTGAAATAAGTTCATTGGATGAAAACCAACAAAAATTGACAAGAACCACGAAAAGTTCTTGTATTTTAAGATAAAATCTTACTCTATTAAGGAAAAAACTTCCAGCTCGCTGAAATATGTTCATTTGCTGAAAACCATCAAAACCACGAAAAGTTCTTGTATTTGAAGATAAAATCTTTTTGCTTTGAAGAAGAAAGATCTAGCTGACTGAAATAAGTTCATTGGATGAAAACCAACAAAAATTGACAAGAACCACGAAAAGTTCTTGTATTTTAAGATAAAATCTTACGCTATTAAAGAAAAAACTCCCAGCTCGCTGAAATATGTTCATTTGCTGAAAACCAACAAAACAACGAAAAGTTCTTGTATTTGAAGATAAAATCTTTTTTCTTTGAAGAAGAAAGATCTAGCTGACTGAAATAAGTTCATTAGATGAAAACCAACAAAAATTGACAAGAACCACGAAAAGTTCTTGTATTTTAAGATAAAATCTTACTCTATTCAGGAAAAAACTTCCAGCTCGCTGAAATCTGTTCATTTGCTGAAAACCATCAAAACCACGAAAAGTTCTTGTATTTGAAGATAAAATCTTTTTGCTTTGAAGAAGAAAGATCTAGCTGACTGAAATAAGTTCATCAGATGAAAACCAACAAAAATTGACAAGAACCACGAAAAGTTCTTGTATTTTAAGATAAAATCTTACGCTATTAAAGAAAAAACTCCCAGCTGGCTGAAATATGTTCATTTGCTGAAAACCAACAAAACCACGAAAAGTTCTTGTATTTGAAGATAAAATCTTTTTTCTTTGAAGAAGAAAGATCTAGCTGACTGAAATAAGTTCATTAGATGAAAACCAACAAAAATTGACAAGAACCACGAAAGGTTCTTGTACTTTAAGATAAAATCTTACTCTATTAAGGAAAAAACTTCCAAGTCACTGAAATATGTTCATTTGCTGAAAACCATCAAAACCACGAAAAGTTCTTGTATTTGAGGTTAAAATCTTTTTGCTTTGAAGAAGAAAGATCTAGCTGACTGAAATAAGTTCATTAGATGAAAACCAACAAAAATTGACAAGAACCACGAAAAGTTCTTGTATTTTAAGATAAAATCTTACTCTGTTAAAGAAAAAACACCCAGCTCGCTGAAATATGTTCATTTGCTGAAAAACAACAAAACCGCGAAAAGTTCTTGTATTTGAAGATAAAATCTTTTTGCTTTGAAGAAGAAAGATCTAGCTGACTGAAATAAGTTCATTAGATGAAAACCAACAAAAATTGACAAGAACCACGAAAAGTTCTTGTATTTTAAGATAAAATCTCAGGCTATTAAAGAAAAAACTTCCAGCTCGCTGAAATATGTTCATTTGCTGAAAACCATCAAAACCACGAAAAGTTCTTGTATTTGAAGATAAAATCTTTTTGCTTTCAAGAGGAAAGATCTAGCTGACTGAAATAAGTTCATTAGATGAAAACCAACAAAAATTGACAAGAACCACGAAAAGTTCTTGTATTTTAAGATAAAATCTTAGGCTATTAATGAAAAAACCTCCAGCTCGCTGAAATCTGTTCATTTGCTGAAAACCATCAAAACCACGAAACGTTCTTGTATTTGAAGATAAAATCTTTTTGCTTTGAAGAAGAAAGATCTAGCTGACTGAAATAAGTTCATTAGATGAAAACCAACAAAAATTGACAAGAACCACGAAAAGTTCTTGTATTTTAAGATAAAATCTTACTCTATTAAGGAAAAAACTTCCAGCTCGCTGAAATTTGTTCATTTGCTGAAAACCAACAAAACCACCAAAAGTTCTTGTATTTGAAGATAAAATGTTTTTGCTTTGACGAAGAAAGATCGAGCTGACTGAAATAAGTTCATTAGATGAAAACCAACAAAAATTGACAAGAACCACGAAAAGTTCTTGTATTTTAAGATAAAATCTTACTCTATGAAGGAAAAAACTTCCAAGTCGCTGAAATATGTTCATTTGCTGAAAACCATCAAAACCACGAAAAGTTCTTGTATTTGAAGATAAAATCTTTTTGCTTTGAAGAAGAAAGATCGAGCTGACTGAAATAAGTTCATTAGATGAAAACCAACAAAAATTGACAAGAACCACGAAAAGTTCTTGTATTTTAAGATAAAATCTTACTCTGTTAAAGAAAAAACACCCAGCTCGCTGAAATATGTTCATTTGCTGAAAAACAACAAAACCGCGAAAAGTTCTTGTATTTGAAGATAAAATCTTTTTGCTTTGAAGAAGAAAGATCTAGCTGACTGAAATAAGTTCATTAGATGAAAACCAACAAAAATTGACAAGAACCACCAAAAGTTCTTGTATTTTAAGATAAAATCTTAGGCTATTAAAGAAAAAACTTCCAGCTCGCTGAAATATGTTCATTTGCTGAAAACCATCAAAACCACGAAAAGTTCTTGTATTTGAAGATAAAATCTTTTTGCTTTCAAGAAGAAAGATCTAGCTGACTGAAATAAGTTCATTAGATGAAAACCAACAAAAATTGACAAGAACCACGGAAAGTTCTTGTATTTTAAGATAAAATCTTAGGCTATTAATGAAAAAACCTCCAGCTCGCTGAAATCTGTTCATTTGCTGAAAACCATCAAAACCACGAAACGTTCTTGTATTTGAAGATAAAATCTTTTTGCTTTGAAGAAGAAAGATCTAGCTGACTGAAATAAGTTCATTAGATGAAAACCAACAAAAATTGACAAGAACCACGAAAAGTTCTTGTATTTTAAGATAAAATCTTACTCTATTAAGGAAAAAACTTCCAGCTCGCTGAAATTTGTTCATTTGCTGAAAACCAACAAAACCACCAAAAGTTCTTGTATTTGAAGATAAAATGTTTTTGCTTTGACGAAGAAAGATCGAGCTGACTGAAATAAGTTCATTGGATGAAAACCAACAAAAATTGACAAGAACCACGAAAAGTTCTTGTATTTTAAGATAAAATCTTACTCTATTAAGGAAAAAACTTCCAAGTCGCTGAAATATGTTCATTTGCTGAAAACCATCAAAACCACGAAAAGTTCTTGTATTTGAAGATAAAATCTTTTTGCTTTGAAGAAGAAAGATCTAGCTGACTGAAATAAGTTCATTAGATGAAAACCAACAAAAATTGACAAGAACCACGAAAAGTTCTTGTATTTTAAGATAACATCTTAGGCTATTAAAGAAAAAACTTCCAGCTCGCTGAAATATGTTCATTTGCTGAAAACCATCAAAACCACGAAAAGTTCTTGTATTTGAAGATAAAATCTTTTTGCTTTCAAGAAGAAAGATCTAGCTGACTGAAATAAGTTCATTAGATGAAAACCAACAAAAATTGACAAGAACCACGAAAAGTTCTTGTATTTTAAATAAAATTTTAGGCTATTAATGAAAAAACCTCCAGCTCGCTGAAATCTGTTCATTTGCTGAAAACCATCAAAACCACGAAACGTTCTTGTATTTGAAGATAAAATCTTTTTGCTTTGAAGAAGAAAGATCTAGTTGACTGAAATAAGTTCATTAGATGAAAACCAACAAAAATTGACAAGAACCACGAAAAGTTCTTGTATTTTAAGATAAAATCTTACTCTATTAAGGAAAAAACTTCCAGCTCGCTGAAATTTGTTCATTTGCTGAAAACCAACAAAACCACCAAAAGTTCTTGTATTTGAAGATAAAATGTTTTTGCTTTGACGAAGAAAGATCGAGCTGACTGAAATAAGTTCATTAGATGAAAACCAACAAAAATTGACAAGAACCACGAAAAGTTCTTGTATTTTAAGATAAAATCTTACTCTATTAAGGAAAAAACTTCCAGCTCGCTGAAATCTGTTCATTTGCTGAAAACCACCAAAACCACGAAAAGTTCTTGTATTTGAAGATAAAATCTTTTTGCTTTGAAGAAGAAAGATCTAGCTGACTGAAATAAGTTCATTAGATGAAAACCAACAAAAATTGACAAGAACCACGAAAAGATCTTGTATTTTAAGATAAAATCTTACGCTATTAAAGAAAAAACTCCCAGCTCGCTGAAATATGTTCATTTGCTGAAAACCAACAAAACCACGAAAAGTTCTTGTATTTGAAGATAAAATCTTTTTGCTTTGAAGAAGAAAGATCTAGCTGACTGAAATAAGTTCATTCGATGAAAACCAACAAAAATTGACAAGAACCACGAAAAGTTCTTGTATTTTAAGATAAAATCTTACTCTGTTAAAGAAAAAACTACCAGCTCGCTGAAATA
The DNA here is from genome assembly GCF_035084215.1 of Heptranchias perlo. Taxonomy (NCBI): domain Eukaryota; kingdom Metazoa; phylum Chordata; class Chondrichthyes; order Hexanchiformes; family Hexanchidae; genus Heptranchias; species Heptranchias perlo. The sequence continues at coordinate 2,255,380 of NW_027139824.1, forward strand.
TGTTCATTTGCTGAAAACCATCAAAACCACGAAAAGTTCTTGTATTTGAAGATAAAATCTTTTTGCTTTGAAGAAGAAAGATCTAGCTGACTGAAATAAGTTCATTAGATGAAAACCAACAAAAATTGACAAGAACCACGAAAAGTTCTTGTATTTTAAGATAAAATCTTACTCTGTTAAAGAAAAAACTCCCAGCTCGCTGAAATATGTTCATTTGCTGAAAACCAACAAAACCACGAAAAGTTCTTGTATTTGAAGATAAAATCTTTTTGCTTTGAAGAAGAAAGATCTCGCTGACTGAAATAAGTTCATTAGATGAAAACCAACAAAAATTGACAAGAGCCACGAAAAGTTCTTGTATTTTAAGATAATATCTTACTCTGTTAAAGAAAAAACTCCCAGCTCGCTGAAATATGTTCATTTGCTGAAAAACAACAAAACCGCGAAAAGTTCTTGTATTTGAAGATAAAATCTTTTTGCTTTGAAGAAGAAAGATCTAGCTGACTGAAATAAGTTCATTGGATGAAAACCAACAAAAATTGACAAGAACCACGAAAAGTTCTTGTATTTTAAGATAAAATCTTACTCTATTAAGGAAAAAACTTCCAGCTCACTGAAATATGTTCATTTGCTGAAAACCATCAAAACCACGAAAAGTTCTTGTATTTGAAGATAAAATCTTTTTGCTTTGAAGAAGAAAGATCTAGCTGACTGAAATAAGTTCATTGGATGAAAACCAACAAAAATTGACAAGAACCACGAAAAGTTCTTGTATTTTAAGATAAAATCTTACGCTATTAAAGAAAAAACTCCCAGCTCGCTGAAATATGTTCATTTGCTGAAAACCAACAAAACAACGAAAAGTTCTTGTATTTGAAGATAAAATCTTTTTTCTTTGAAGAAGAAAGATCTAGCTGACTGAAATAAGTTCATTAGATGAAAACCAACAAAAATTGACAAGAACCACGAAAAGTTCTTGTATTTTAAGATAAAATCATACTCTATTCAGGAAAAAACTTCCAGCTCGCTGAAATCTGTTCATTTGCTGAAAACCATCAAAACCACGAAAAGTTCTTGTATTTGAAGATAAAATCTTTTTGCTTTGAAGAAGAAAGATCTAGCTGACTGAAATAAGTTCATCAGATGAAAACCAACAAAAATTGACAAGAACCACGAAAAGTTCTTGTATTTTAAGATAAAATCTTACGCTATTAAAGAAAAAACTCCCAGCTGGCTGAAATATGTTCATTTGCTGAAAACCAACAAAACCACGAAAAGTTCTTGTATTTGAAGATAAAATCTTTTTTCTTTGAAGAAGAAAGATCTAGCTGACTGAAATAAGTTCATTAGATGAAAACCAACAAAAATTGACAAGAACCACGAAAGGTTCTTGTATTTTAAGATAAAATCTTACTCTATTAAGGAAAAAACTTCCAAGTCGCTGAAATATGTTCATTTGCTGAAAACCATCAAAACCACGAAAAGTTCTTGTATTTGAAGATAAAATCTTTTTGCTTTGAAGAAGAAAGATCTAGCTGACTGAAATAAGTTCATTAGATGAAAACCAACAAAAATTGACAAGAACCACGAAAAGTTCTTGTATTTTAAGATAAAATCTTACTCTGTTAAAGAAAAAACACCCAGCTCGCTGAAATATGTTCATTTGCTGAAAAACAACAAAACCGCGAAAAGTTCTTGTATTTGAAGATAAAATCTTTTTGCTTTGAAGAAGAAAGATCTAGCTGACTGAAATAAGTTCATTAGATGAAAACCAACAAAAATTGACAAGAACCACGAAAAGTTCTTGTATTTTAAGATAAAATCTTAGGCTATTGAAGAAAAAACTTCCAGCTCGCTGAAATATGTTCATTTGCTGAAAACCATCAAAACCACGAAAAGTTCTTGTATTTGAAGATAAAATCTTTTTGCTTTCAACAAGAAAGATCTAGCTAACTGAAATAAGTTCATTAGATGAAAACCAACAAAAATTGACAAGAACCACGAAAAGTTCTTGTATTTTAAGATAAAATCTTAGGCTATTAATGAAAAAACCTCCAGCTCGCTGAAATCTGTTCATTTGCTGAAAACCATCAAAACCACGAAACGTTCTTGTATTTGAAGATAAAATCTTTTTGCTTTGAAGAAGAAAGATCTAGCTGACTGAAATAAGTTCATGAGATGAAAACCAACAAAAATTGACAAGAACCACGAAAAGTTCTTGTATTTTAAGATAAAATCTTACTCTATTAAGGAAAAAACTTCCAGCTCGCTGAAATTTGTTCATTTGCTGAAAACCAACAAAACCACCAAAAGTTCTTGTATTTGAAGATAAAATGTTTTTGCTTTGACGAAGAAAGATCGAGCTGACTGAAATAAGTTCATTAGATGAAAACCAACAAAAATTGACAAGAACCACGAAAAGTTCTTGTATTTTAAGATAAAATCTTACTCTATTAAGGAAAAAACTTCCAAGTCGCTGAAATATGTTCATTTGCTGAAAACCATCAAAACCACGAAAAGTTCTTGTATTTGAAGATAAAATCTTTTTGCTTTGAAGAAGAAAGATCTAGCTGACTGAAATAAGTTCATTAGATGAAAACCAACAAAAATTGACAAGAACCACGAAAAGTTCTTGTATTTTAAGATAAAATCTTACTCTGTTAAAGAAAAAACACCCAGCTCGCTGAAATATGTTCATTTGCTGAAAACCAACAAAACCGCGAAAAGTTCTTGTATTTGAAGATAAAATCTTTTTGCTTTGAAGAAGAAAGATCTAGCTGACTGAAATAAGTTCATTAGATGAAAACCAACAAAAATTGACAAGAACCACGAAAAGTTCTTGTATTTTAAGATAAAATCTTAGGCTATTAAAGAAAAAACTTCCAGCTCGCTGAAATATGTTCATTTGCTGAAAACCATCAAAACCACGAAAAGTTCTTGTATTTGAAGATAAAATCTTTTTGCTTTCAAGAAGAAAGATCTAGCTGACTGAAATAAGTTCATTAGATGAAAACCAACAAAAATTGACAAGAACCACGAAAAGTTCTTGTATTTTAAGATAAAATCTTAGGCTATTAATGAAAAAACCTCCAGCTCGCTGAAATCTGTTCATTTGCTGAAAACCATCAAAACCACGAAACGTTCTTGTATTTGAAGATAAAAGCTTTTTGCTTTGAAGAAGAAAGATCTAGCTGACTGAAATAAGTTCATTAGATGAAAACCAACAAAAATTGACAAGAACCACGAAAAGTTCTTGTATTTTAAGATAAAATCTTACTCTATTAAGGAAAAAACTTCCAGCTCGCTGAAATTTGTTCATTTGCTGAAAACCAACAAAACCACCAAAAGTTCTTGTATTTGAAGATAAAATGTTTTTGCTTTGACGAAGAAAGATCGAGCTGACTGAAATAAGTTCATTAGATGAAAACCAACAAAAATTGACAAGAACCACGAAAAGTTCTTGTATTTTAAGATAAAATCTTACTCTATTAAGGAAAAAACTTCCAGCTCGCTGAAATCTGTTCATTTGCTGAAAACCACCAAAACCACGAAAAGTTCTTGTATTTGAAGATAAAATCTTTTTGCTTTGAAGAAGAAAGATCTAGCTGACTGAAATAAGTTCATTAGATGAAAACCAACAAAAATTGACAAGAACCACGAAAAGATCTTGTATTTTAAGATAAAATCTTACGCTATTAAAGAAAAAACTCCCAGCTCGCTGAAATATGTTCATTTGCTGAAAACTAACAAAACCACGAAAAGTTCTTGTATTTGAAGATAAAATCTTTTTGCTTTGAAGAAGAAAGATCTAGCTGACTGAAATAAGTTCATTCGATGAAAACCAACAAAAATTGACAAGAACCACGAAAAGTTCTTGTATTTTAAGATAAAATCTTACTCTGTTAAAGAAAAAACTCCCAGCTCGCTGAAATATGTTCATTTGCTGAAAACCATCAAAACCACGAAAAGTTCTTGTATTTGAAGATAAAATCTTTTTGCTTTGAAGAAGAAAGATCTAGCTGACTGAAATAAGTTCATTAGATGAAAACCAACAAAAATTGACAAGAACCACGAAAGGTTCTTGTATTTTAAGATAAAATCTTACTCTATTAAGGAAAAAACTTCCAAGTCGCTGAAATATGTTCATTTGCTGAAAACCATCAAAACCACGAAAAGTTCTTGTATTTGAAGATAAAATCTTTTTGCTTTGAAGAAGAAAGATCTAGCTGACTGAAATAAGTTCATTAGATGAAAACCAACAAAAATTGACAAGAACCACGAAAAGTTCTTGTATTTTAAGATAAAATCTTACTCTGTTAAAGAAAAAACACCCAGCTCGCTGAAATATGTTCATTTGCTGAAAAACAACAAAACCGCGAAAAGTTCTTGTATTTGAAGATAAAATCTTTTTGCTTTGAAGAAGAAAGATCTAGCTGACTGAAATAAGTTCATTAGATGAAAACCAACAAAAATTGACAAGAACCACGAAAAGTTCTTGTATTTTAAGATAAAATCTTAGGCTATTGAAGAAAAAACTTCCAGCTCGCTGAAATATGTTCATTTGCTGAAAACCATCAAAACCACGAAAAGTTCTTGTATTTGAAGATAAAATCTTTTTGCTTTCAACAAGAAAGATCTAGCTAACTGAAATAAGTTCATTAGATGAAAACCAACAAAAATTGACAAGAACCACGAAAAGTTCTTGTATTTTAAGATAAAATCTTAGGCTATTAATGAAAAAACCTCCAGCTCGCTGAAATCTGTTCATTTGCTGAAAACCATCAAAACCACGAAACGTTCTTGTATTTGAAGATAAAATCTTTTTGCTTTGAAGAAGAAAGATCTAGCTGACTGAAATAAGTTCATTGGATGAAAACCAACAAAAATTGACAAGAACCACGAAAAGTTCTTGTATTTTAAGATAAAATCTTACTCTATTAAGGAAAAAACTTCCAGCTCGCTGAAATTTGTTCATTTGCTGAAAACCAACAAAACCACCAAAAGTTCTTGTATTTGAAGATAAAATGTTTTTGCTTTGACGAAGAAAGATCGAGCTGACTGAAATAAGTTCATTAGATGAAAACCAACAAAAATTGACAAGAACCACGAAAAGTTCTTGTATTTTAAGATAAAATCTTACTCTATTAAGGAAAAAACTTCCAAGTCGCTGAAATATGTTCATTTGCTGAAAACCATCAAAACCACGAAAAGTTCTTGTATTTGAAGATAAAATCTTTTTGCTTTGAAGAAGAAAGATCTAGCTGACTGAAATAAGTTCATTAGATGAAAACCAACAAAAATTGACAAGAACCACGAAAAGTTCTTGTATTTTAAGATAAAATCTTACTCTGTTAAAGAAAAAACACCCAGCTCGCTGAAATATGTTCATTTGCTGAAAACCAACAAAACCGCGAAAAGTTCTTGTATTTGAAGATAAAATCTTTTTGCTTTGAAGAAGAAAGATCTAGCTGACTGAAATAAGTTCATTAGATGAAAACCAACAAAAATTGACAAGAACCACGAAAAGTTCTTGTATTTTAAGATAAAATCTTAGGCTATTAAAGAAAAAACTTCCAGCTCGCTGAAATATGTTCATTTGCTGAAAACCATCAAAACCACGAAAAGTTCTTGTATTTGAAGATAAAATCTTTTTGCTTTCAAGAAGAAAGATCTAGCTGACTGAAATAAGTTCATTAGATGAAAACCAACAAAAATTGACAAGAACCACGAAAAGTTCTTGTATTTTAAGATAAAATCTTAGGCTATTAATGAAAAAACCTCCAGCTCGCTGAAATCTGTTCATTTGCTGAAAACCATCAAAACCACGAAACGTTCTTGTATTTGAAGATAAAAGCTTTTTGCTTTGAAGAAGAAAGATCTAGCTGACTGAAATAAGTTCATTAGATGAAAACCAACAAAAATTGACAAGAACCACGAAAAGTTCTTGTATTTTAAGATAAAATCTTACTCTATTAAGGAAAAAACTTCCAGCTCGCTGAAATTTGTTCATTTGCTGAAAACCAACAAAACCACCAAAAGTTCTTGTATTTGAAGATAAAATGTTTTTGCTTTGACGAAGAAAGATAGAGCTGACTGAAATAAGTTCATTAGATGAAAACCAACAAAAATTGACAAGAACCACGAAAAGTTCTTGTATTTTAAGATAAAATCTTACTCTATTAAGGAAAAAACTTCCAGCTCGCTGAAATCTGTTCATTTGCTGAAAACCACCAAAACCACGAAAAGTTCTTGTATTTGAAGATAAAATCTTTTTGCTTTGAAGAAGAAAGATCTAGCTGACTGAAATAAGTTCATTAGATGAAAACCAACAAAAATTGACAAGAACCACGAAAAGTTCTTGTATTTTAAGATAAAATCTTACTCTGTTAAAGAAAAAACTCCCAGCTCGCTGAAATATGTTCATTTGCTGAAAACCATCAAAACCACGAAAAGTTCTTGTATTTGAAGATAAAATCTTTTTGCTTTGAAGAAGAAAGATCTAGCTGACTGAAATAAGTTCATTAGATGAAAACCAACAAAAATTGACAAGAACCACGAAAAGTTCTTGTATTTTAAGATAAAATCTTACTCTGTTAAAGAAAAAACTCCCAGCTCGCTGAAATATGTTCATTTGCTGAAAAACAACAAAACCGCGAAAAGTTCTTGTATTTGAAGATAAAATCTTTTTGCTTTGAAGAAGAAAGATCTAGCTGACTGAAATAAGTTCATTAGATGAAAACAAACAAAAATTGACAAGAACCACGAAAAGTTCTTGTATTTTAAGATAAAATCTTAGGCTATTAAAGAAAAAACTTCCAGCTCGCTGAAATATGTTCATTTGCTGAAAACCATCAAAACCACGAAAAGTTCTTGTATTTGAAGATAAAATCTTTTTGCTTTGAAGAAGAAAGATCTAGCTGACTGAAATAAGTTCATTAGATGAAAACCAACAAAAATTGACAAGAACCACGAAAAGTTCTTGTATTTTAAGATAAAATCTTAGGCTATTAAAGAAAAAACTTCCAGATCACTGAAATCTGTTCATTTGCTGAAAACCATCAAAACCACGAAACGTTCTTGTATTTGTAGATAAAATCTTTTTGCTTTGAAGAAGAAAGATCCAGCTGACTGAAATAAGTTCATTAGATGAAAACCAACAAAAATTGACAAGAACCACGAAAAGTTCTTGTATTTTAAGATAAAATCTTACTCTATTAAGGAAAAAACTTCCAGCTCGCTGAAATCTGTTCATTTGCTGAAAACCATCAAAACCACGAAAAGTTCTTGTATTGGAAGATAAAATCTTTTTGCTTTGAAGAAGAAAGATCTAGCTGACTGAAATAAGTTCATTCGATGAAAACCAACAAAAATTGACAAGAACCACGAAAAGTTCTTGTATTTTCAGATAAAATCTTACTCTGTTCAGGAAAAAACTTCCAGCTCGCTGAAATATGTTCATTTGCTGAAAACCATCAAAACCACGAAAAGTTCTTGTATTTGAAGATAAAATCTTTTTGCTTTGAAGAAGAAAGATCTAGCTGACTGAAATAAGTTCATTAGATGAAAACCAACAAAAATTGACAAGAACCACGAAAAGTTCTTGTATTTTAAGATGAAATCTTACGCTATTAAAGAAAAAACTCCCAGCTCGCTGAAATATGTTCATTTGCTGAAAACCAACAAAACCACGAAAAGTTCTTGTATTTGAAGATAAAATCTTTTTTCTTTGAAGAAGAAGGATCTAGCTGACTGAAATAAGTTCATTAGATGAAAACCAACAAAAATTGACAAGAACCACGAAAATTTCTTGTATTTTAAGATAAAATCTGACTCTATTAAGGAAAAAACTTCCAGCTCGCTGAAATATGTTCATTTGCTGAAAACCATCAAAACCACGAAAAGTTCTTGTATTTGAAGATAAAATCTTTTTGCTTTGAAGAAGAAAGATCGAGCTGACTGAAATAAGTTCATTCGATGAAAACCAACAAAAATTGACAAGAACCACGAAAAGTTCTTGTATTTTAAGATAAAATCTTACTCTGTTAAAGAAAAAACTCCCAGCTCGCTGAAATATGTTCATTTGCTGAAAAACAACAAAACCGGGAAAAGTTCTTGTATTTGAAGATAAAATCTTTTTGCTTTGAAGAAGAAAGATCTAGCTGACTGAAATAAGTTCATTAGATGAAAACCAACAAAAATTGACAAGAACCACGAAAAGTTCTTGTATTTTAAGATAAAATCTTACTCTATTCAGGAAAAAACTTCCAGCTCGCTGAAATATGTTCATTTGCTGAAAACCATCAAAACCACGAAAAGTTCTTGTATTTGAAGATAAAATCTTTTTGCTTTGAAGAAGAAAGATCTAGCTGACTGAAATAAGTTCATTAGATGAAAACCAACAAAATTTGACAAGAACCACGAAAAGTTCTTGTATTTTAAGATAAAATCTTACGCTATTAAAGAAAAAACTCCCAGCTCGCTGAAATATGTTCATTTGCTGAAAACCAACAAAACCACGAAAAGTTCTTGTATTTGAAGATAAAATCTTTTTGCTTTGAAGAAGAAAGATCGAGCTGACTGAAATAAGTTCATTAGATGAAAACCAACAAAAATTGACAAGAACCACGAAAAGATCTTGTATTTTAAGATAAAATCTTACGCTATTAAAGAAAAAACTCCCAGCTCGCTGAAATATGTTCATTTGCTGAAAACCAACAAAACCACGAAAAGTTCTTGTATTTGAAGATAAAATCTTTTTGCTTTGAAGAAGAAAGATCTAGCTGACTGAAATAAGTTCATTAGATGAAAAGCAACAAAAATTGACAAGAACCACGAAAAGTTCTTGTATTTTAAGATAAAATCTTACGCTATTAAAGAAAAAACTCCCAGCTCGCTGAAATATGTTCATTTGCTGAAAACCAACAAAACAACGAAAAGTTCTTGTATTTGAAGATAAAATCTTTTTTCTTTGAAGAAGAAAGATCTAGCTGACTGAAATAAGTTCATCAGATGAAAACCAACAAAAATTGACAAGAACCACGAAAAGTTCTTGTATTTTAAGATAAAATCTTACTCTATTCAGGAAAAAACTTCCAGCTCGCTGAAATCTGTTCATTTGCTGAAAACCATCAAAACCACGAAAAGTTCTTGTATTTGAAGATAAAATCTTTTTGCTTTGAAGAAGAAAGATCTAGCTGACTGAAATAAGTTCATTAGATGAAAACCAACAAAAATTGACAAGAACCACGAAAAGTTCTTGTATTTTAAGATAAAATCTTACGCTGTTAAAGAAAAAACTCCCAGCTCGCTGAAATATGTTCATTTGCTGAAAACCAACAAAACCACGAAAAGTTCTTGTATTTGAAGATAAAATCTTTTTTCTTTGAAGAAGAAAGATCTAGCTGACTGAAATAAGTTCATTAGATGAAAACCAACAAAAATTGACAAGAACCACGAAAGGTTCTTGTATTTTAAGATAAAATCTTACTCTATTAAGGAAAAAACTTCCAAGTCGCTGAAATATGTTCATTTGCTGAAAACCATCAAAACCACGAAAAGTTCTTGTATTTGAAGATAAAATCTTTTTGCTTTGAAGAAGAAAGATCTAGCTGACTGAAATAAGTTCATTAGATGAAAACCAACAAAAATTGACAAGAACCACGAAAAGTTCTTGTATTTTAAGATAAAATCTTACTCTATTAAGGAAAAAACTTCCAGCTCGCTGAAATCTGTTCATTTGCTGAAAACCAACAAAACCACCAAAAGTTCTTGTATTTGAAGATAAAATGTTTTTGCTTTGACGAAGAAAGATCGAGCTGACTGAGATAAGTTCATTAGATGAAAACCAACAAAAATTGACAAGAACCACGAAAAGTTCTTGTATTTTAAGATAAAATCTTACTCTATTAAGGAAAAAACTTCCAGCTCGCTGAAATATGTTCATTTGCTGAAAACCATCAAAACCACGAAAAGTTCTTGTATTTGAAGATAAAATCTTTTTGCTTTGAAGAAGAAAGATCCAGCTGACTGAAATAAGTTCATTAGATGAAAACCAACAAAAATTGACAAGAACCACGAAAGGTTCTTGTATTTTAAGATAAAATCTTACTCTATTAAGGAAAAAACTTCCAAGTCGCTGAAATATGTTCATTTGCTGAAAACCATCAAAACCACGAAAAGTTCTTGTATTTGAAGATAAAATCTTTTTGCTTTGAAGAAGAAAGATCTAGCTGACTGAAATAAGTTCATTAGATGAAAACCAACAAAAATTGACAAGAACCACGAAAAGTTCTTGTATTTTAAGATAAAATCTTACGCTGTTAAAGAAAAAACTCCCAGCTCGCTGAAATATGTTCATTTGCTGAAAACCAACAAAACCACGAAAAGTTCTTGTATTTGAAGATAAAATCTTTTTTCTTTGAAGAAGAAAGATCTAGCTGACTGAAATAAGTTCATTAGATGAAAACCAACAAAAATTGACAAGAACCACGAAAGGTTCTTGTATTTTAAGATAAAATCTTACTCTATTAAGGAAAAAACTTCCAAGTCGCTGAAATATGTTCATTTGCTGAAAACCATCAAAACCACGAAAAGTTCTTGTATTTGAAGATAAAATCTTTTTGCTTTGAAGAAGAAAGATCTAGCTGACTGAAATAAGTTCATTAGATGAAAACCAACAAAAATTGACAAGAACCACGAAAAGTTCTTGTATTTTAAGATAAAATCTTACTCTATTAAGGAAAAAACTTCCAGCTCGCTGAAATCTGTTCATTTGCTGAAAACCAACAAAACCACCAAAAGTTCTTGTATTTGAAGATAAAATGTTTTTGCTTTGACGAAGAAAGATCGAGCTGACTGAGATAAGTTCATTAGATGAAAACCAACAAAAATTGACAAGAACCACGAAAAGTTCTTGTATTTTAAGATAAAATCTTACTCTATTAAGGAAAAAACTTCCAGCTCGCTGAAATATGTTCATTTGCTGAAAACCATCAAAACCACGAAAAGTTCTTGTATTTGAAGATAAAATCTTTTTGCTTTGAAGAAGAAAGATCCAGCTGACTGAAATAAGTTCATTAGATGAAAACCAACAAAAATTGACAAGAACCACGAAAGGTTCTTGTATTTTAAGATAAAATCTTACTCTATTAAGGAAAAAACTTCCAAGTCGCTGAAATATGTTCATTTGCTGAAAACCATCAAAACCACGAAAAGTTCTTGTATTTGAAGATAAAATCTTTTTGCTTTGAAGAAGAAAGATCTAGCTGACTGAAATAAGTTCATTAGATGAAAACCAACAAAAATTGACAAGAACCACGAAAAGTTCTTGTATTTTAAGATAAAATCTTACTCTATTAAGGAAAAAACTTCCAGCTCGCTGAAATCTGTTCATTTGCTGAAAACCAACAAAACCACCAAAAGTTCTTGTATTTGAAGATAAAATGTTTTTGCTTTGACGAAGAAAGATCGAGCTGACTGAGATAAGTTCATTAGATGAAAACCAACAAAAATTGACAAGAACCACGAAAAGTTCTTGTATTTTAAGATAAAATCTTACTCTATTAAGGAAAAAACTTCCAGCTCGCTGAAATATGTTCATTTGCTGAAAACCATCAAAACCACGAAAAGTTCTTGTATTTGAAGATAAAATCTTTTTGCTTTGAAGAAGAAAGATCCAGCTGACTGAAATAAGTTCATTAGATGAAAACCAACAAAAATTGACAAGAACCACGAAAAGTTCTTGTATTTTAAGATAAAATCTTACTCTGTTAAAGAAAAAACTCCCAGCTCGCTGAAATATCTTCATTTGCTGAAAAACAACAAAACCGCGAAAAGTTCTTGTATTTGAAGATAAAATCTTTTTGCTTTGAAGAAGGAAGATCCAGCTGACTGAAATAAGTTCATTAGATGAAAACCAACAAAAATTGACAAGAACCACGAAAAGTTCTTGTATTTTAAGATAAAATCTTACTCTATTCAGGAAAAAACTTCCAGCTCGCTGAAATATGTTCATTTGCTGAAAACCATCAAAACCACGAAAAGTTCTTGTATTTGAAGATAAAATCTTTTTGCTTTGAAGAAGAAAGATCTAGCTGACTGAAATAAGTTCATTAGATGAAAACCAACAAAAATTGACAAGAACCACGAAAAGTTCTTGTATTTTAAGATAAAATCTTACTCTATTAAGCAAAAAACTTCCAGCTCGCTGAAATATGTTCATTTGCTGAAAACCATCAAAACCACGAAAAGTTCTTGTATTTGAAGATAAAATCTTTTTGCTTTGAAGAAGAAAGATCTAGCTGACTGAAATAAGTTCATTAGATGAAAACCAACAAAAATTGACAAGAACCACGAAAAGTTCTTGTATTTTAAGATAAAATCTTACTCTGTTAAAGAAAAAACTCCCAGCTCGCTGAAATATGTTCATTTGCTGAAAAACAACAAAACCGCGAAAAGTTCTTGTATTTGAAGATAAAATCTTTTTGCTTTGAAGAAGAAAGATCTAGCTGACTGAAATAAGTTCATTAGATGAAAACCAACAAAAATTGACAAGAACCGCGAAAAGTTCTTGTATTTTAAGATAAAATCTTACTCTATTCAGGAAAAAACTTCCAGCTCGCTGAAATATGTTCATTTGCTGAAAACCATCAAAACCACGAAAAGTTCTTGTATTTGAAGATAAAATCTTTTTGCTTTGAAGAAGAAAGATCCAGCTGACTGAAATAAGTTCATTAGATGAAAACCAACAAAAATTGACAAGAACCACGAAAAGTTCTTGTATTTTAAGATAAAATCTTAGGCTATTAAAGAAAAAACTTCCAGCTCGCTGAAATCTGTTCATTTGCTGAAAACCATCAAAACCACGAAAAGTTCTTGTATTTGAAGATAAAATCTTTTTGCTTTGAAGAAGAAAGATCCAGCTGACTGAAATAAGTTCATTAGATGAAAACCAACAAAAATTGACAAGAACCACGAAAAGTTCTTGTATTTTAAGATAAAATCTTACTCTATTAAAGAAAAAACTTCCAGCTCGCTGAAATCTGTTCATTTGCTGAAAACCATCAAAACCACGAAACGTTCTTGTATTTGAAGATAAAATCTTTTTGCTTTGAAGAAGAAAGATCGAGCTGACTGAAATAAGTTCATTAGATGAAAACCAACAAAAATTGACAAGAACCACGAAAAGATCTTGTATTTTAAGATAAAATCTTACGCTATTAAAGAAAAAACTCCCAGCTCGCTGAAATATGTTCATTTGCTGAAAACCAACAAAACCACGAAAAGTTCTTGTATTTGAAGATAAAATCTTTTTGCTTTGAAGAAGAAAGATCTAGCTGACTGAAATAAGTTCATTAGATGAAAAGCAACAAAAATTGACAAGAACCACGAAAAGTTCTTGTATTTTAAGATAAAATCTTACGCTATTAAAGAAAAAACTCCCAGCTCGCTGAAATATGTTCATTTGCTGAAAACCAACAAAACCACGAAAAGTTCTTGTATTTGAAGATAAAATCTTTTTTCTTTGAAGAAGAAAGATCTAGCTGACTGAAATAAGTTCATTAGATGAAAACCAACAAAAATTGACAAGAACCACGAAAAGTTCTTGTATTTTAAGATAAAATCTTACTCTATTCAGGAAAAAACTTCCAGCTCGCTGAAATCTGTTCATTTGCTGAAAACCATCAAAACCACGAAAAGTTCTTGTATTTGAAGATAAAATCTTTTTGCTTTGAAGAAGAAAGATCTAGCTGACTGAAATAAGTTCATTAGATGAAAACCAACGAAAATTGACAAGAACCACGAAAACTTCTTGTATTTTAAGATAAAATCTTACTCTATTAAGGAAAAAACTTCCAGCTCGCTGAAATATGTTCATTTGCTGAAAAACAACAAAACCGCGAAAAGTTCTTGTATTTGAAGATAAAATCTTTTTGCTTTGAAGAAGGAAGATCCAGCTGACTGAAATAAGTTCATTAGATGAAAACCAACAAAAATTGACAAGAACCACGAAAAGTTCTTGTATTTTAAGATAAAATCTTACTCTATTCAGGAAAAAACTTCCAGCTCGCTGAAATATGTTCATTTGCTGAAAACCATCAAAACCACGAAAAGTTCTTGTATTTGAAGATAAAATCTTTTTGCTTTGAAGAAGAAAGATCTAGCTGACTGAAATAAGTTCATTAGATGAAAACCAACAAAAATTGACAAGAACCACGAAAAGTTCTTGTATTTTAAGATAAAATCTTACTCTATTAAGCAAAAAACTTCCAGCTCGCTGAAATATGTTCATTTGCTGAAAACTATCAAAACCACGAAAAGTTCTTGTATTTGAAGATAAAATCTTTTTGCTTTGAAGAAGAAAGATCTAGCTGACTGAAATAAGTTCATTAGATGAAAACCAACAAAAATTGACAAGAACCGCGAAAAGTTCTTGTATTTTAAGATAAAATCTTACTCTATTCAGGAAAAAACTTCCAGCTCGCTGAAATATGTTCATTTGCTGAAAACCATCAAAACCACGAAAAGTTCTTGTATTTGAAGATAAAATCTTTTTGCTTTGAAGAAGAAAGATCTAGCTGACTGAAATAAGTTCATTAGATGAAAACCAACAAAAATTGACAAGAACCACGAAAAGTTCTTGTATTTTAAGATAAAATCTTACGCTATTAAAGAAAAAACTCCCAGCTCGCTGAAATATGTTCATTTGCTGAAAACCAACAAAACCACGAAAAGTTCTTGTATTTGAAGACAAAATCTTTTTTCTTTGAAGAAGAAAGATCCAGCTGACTGAAATAAGTTCATTAGATGAAAACCAACAAAAATTCACAAGAACCACGAAAAGTTCTTGTATTTTAAGATAAAATCTTACTCTATTCAGGAAAAAACTTCCAGCTCGCTGAAATCTGTTCATTTGCTGAAAACCATCAAAACCACGAAAAGTTCTTGTATTTGAAGATAAAATCTTTTTGCTTTGAAGAAGAAAGATCCAGCTGACTGAAATAAGTTCATTAGATGAAAACCAACAAAAATTGACAAGAACCACGAAAAGTTCTTGTATTTTAAGATAAAATCTTACTCTATTAAGGAAAAAACTTCCAGCTCGCTGAAATCTGTTCATTTGCTGAAAACCAACAAAACCACCAAAAGTTCTTGTATTTGAAGATAAAATGTTTTTGCTTTGAAGAAGAAAGATCCAGCTGACTGAAATAAGTTCATTAGATGAAAACCAACAAAAATTGACAAGAACCACGAAAGGTTCTTGTATTTTAAGATAAAATCTTACTCTATTAAGGAAAAAACTTCCAGCTCGCTGAAATCTGTTCATTTGCTGAAAACCAACAAAACCACCAAAAGTTCTTGTATTTGAAGATAAAATGTTTTTGCTTTGACGAAGAAAGATCGAGCTGACTGAGATAAGTTCATTAGATGAAAACCAACAAAAATTGACAAGAACCACGAAAAGTTCTTGTATTTTAAGATAAAATCTTACTCTATTAAGGAAAAAACTTCCAGCTCGCTGAAATATGTTCATTTGCTGAAAACCATCAAAACCACGAAAAGTTCTTGTATTTGAAGATAAAATCTTTTTGCTTTGAAGAAGAAAGATCCAGCTGACTGAAATAAGTTCATTAGATGAAAACCAACAAAAATTGACAAGAACCACGAAAAGTTCTTGTATTTTAAGATAAAATCTTAGGCTATTAAAGAAAAAACTTCCAGCTCGCTGAAATCTGTTCATTTGCTGAAAACCATCAAAACCACGAAAAGTTCTTGTATTTGAAGATAAAATCTTTTTGCTTTGAAGAAGAAAGATCTAGCTGACTGAAATAAGTTCATTAGATGAAAACCAACAAAAATTGACAAGAACCACGAAAAGTTCTTGTATTTTAAGATAAAATCTTACTCTATTAAAGAAAAAACTTCCAGCTCGCTGAAATCTGTTCATTTGCTGAAAACCATCAAAACCACGAAACGTTCTTGTATTTGAAGATAAAATCTTTTTGCTTTGAAGAAGAAAGATCGAGCTGACTGAAATAAGTTCATTAGATGAAAACCAACAAAAATTGACAAGAACCACGAAAAGATCTTGTATTTTAAGATAAAATCTTACGCTATTAAAGAAAAAACTCCCAGCTCGCTGAAATATGTTCATTTGCTGAAAACCAACAAAACCACGAAAAGTTCTTGTATTTGAAGATAAAATCTTTTTGCTTTGAAGAAGAAAGATCTAGCTGACTGAAATAAGTTCATTAGATGAAAAGCAACAAAAATTGACAAGAACCACGAAAAGTTCTTGTATTTTAAGATAAAATCTTACGCTATTAAAGAAAAAACTCCCAGCTCGCTGAAATATGTTCATTTGCTGAAAACCAACAAAACCACGAAAAGTTCTTGTATTTGAAGATAAAATCTTTTTTCTTTGAAGAAGAAAGATCTAGCTGACTGAAATAAGTTCATTAGATGAAAACCAACAAAAATTGACAAGAACCACGAAAAGTTCTTGTATTTTAAGATAAAATCTTACTCTATTCAGGAAAAAACTTCCAGCTCGCTGAAATCTGTTCATTTGCTGAAAACCATCAAAACCACGAAAAGTTCTTGTATTTGAAGATAAAATCTTTTTGCTTTGAAGAAGAAAGATCTAGCTGACTGAAATAAGTTCATTAGATGAAAACCAACGAAAATTGACAAGAACCACGAAAACTTCTTGTATTTTAAGATAAAATCTTACTCTATTAAGGAAAAAACTTCCAGCTCGCTGAAATATGTTCATTTGCTGAAAAACAACAAAACCGCGAAAAGTTCTTGTATTTGAAGATAAAATCTTTTTGCTTTGAAGAAGGAAGATCCAGCTGACTGAAATAAGTTCATTAGATGAAAACCAACAAAAATTGACAAGAACCACGAAAAGTTCTTGTATTTTAAGATAAAATCTTACTCTATTAAGGAAAAAACTTCCAGCTCGCTGAAATATGTTCATTTGCTGAAAACCATCAAAACCACGAAAAGTTCTTGTATTTGAAGATAAAATCTTTTTGCTTTGAAGAAGAAAGATCCAGCTGACTGAAATAAGTTCATTAGATGAAAACCAACAAAAATTGACAAGAACCACGAAAAGTTCTTGTATTTTAAGATAAAATCTTAGGCTATTAAAGAAAAAACTTCCAGCTCGCTGAAATCTGTTCATTTGCTGAAAACCATCAAAACCACGAAAAGTTCTTGTATTTGAAGATAAAATCTTTTTGCTTTGAAGAAGAAAGATCTAGCTGACTGAAATAAGTTCATTAGATGAAAACCAACAAAAATTGACAAGAACCACGAAAAGTTCTTGTATTTTAAGATAAAATCTTACTCTATTAAAGAAAAAACTTCCAGCTCGCTGAAATCTGTTCATTTGCTGAAAACCATCAAAACCACGAAACGTTCTTGTATTTGAAGATAAAATCTTTTTGCTTTGAAGAAGAAAGATCGAGCTGACTGAAATAAGTTCATTAGATGAAAACCAACAAAAATTGACAAGAACCACGAAAAGATCTTGTATTTTAAGATAAAATCTTACGCTATTAAAGAAAAAACTCCCAGCTCGCTGAAATATGTTCATTTGCTGAAAACCAACAAAACCACGAAAAGTTCTTGTATTTGAAGATAAAATCTTTTTGCTTTGAAGAAGAAAGATCTAGCTGACTGAAATAAGTTCATTAGATGAAAAGCAACAAAAATTGACAAGAACCACGAAAAGTTCTTGTATTTTAAGATAAAATCTTACGCTATTAAAGAAAAAACTCCCAGCTCGCTGAAATATGTTCATTTGCTGAAAACCAACAAAACCACGAAAAGTTCTTGTATTTGAAGATAAAATCTTTTTTCTTTGAAGAAGAAAGATCTAGCTGACTGAAATAAGTTCATTAGATGAAAACCAACAAAAATTGACAAGAACCACGAAAAGTTCTTGTATTTTAAGATAAAATCTTACTCTATTCAGGAAAAAACTTCCAGCTCGCTGAAATCTGTTCATTTGCTGAAAACCATCAAAACCACGAAAAGTTCTTGTATTTGAAGATAAAATCTTTTTGCTTTGAAGAAGAAAGATCTAGCTGACTGAAATAAGTTCATTAGATGAAAACCAACGAAAATTGACAAGAACCACGAAAACTTCTTGTATTTTAAGATAAAATCTTACTCTATTAAGGAAAAAACTTCCAGCTCGCTGAAATATGTTCATTTGCTGAAAAACAACAAAACCGCGAAAAGTTCTTGTATTTGAAGATAAAATCTTTTTGCTTTGAAGAAGGAAGATCCAGCTGACTGAAATAAGTTCATTAGATGAAAACCAACAAAAATTGACAAGAACCACGAAAAGTTCTTGTATTTTAAGATAAAATCTTACTCTATTCAGGAAAAAACTTCCAGCTCGCTGAAATATGTTCATTTGCTGAAAACCATCAAAACCACGAAAAGTTCTTGTATTTGAAGATAAAATCTTTTTGCTTTGAAGAAGAAAGATCTAGCTGACTGAAATAAGTTCATTAGATGAAAACCAACAAAAATTGACAAGAACCACGAAAAGTTCTTGTATTTTAAGATAAAATCTTACTCTATTAAGCAAAAAACTTCCAGCTCGCTGAAATATGTTCATTTGCTGAAAACTATCAAAACCACGAAAAGTTCTTGTATTTGAAGATAAAATCTTTTTGCTTTGAAGAAGAAAGATCTAGCTGACTGAAATAAGTTCATTAGATGAAAACCAACAAAAATTGACAAGAACCGCGAAAAGTTCTTGTATTTTAAGATAAAATCTTACTCTATTCAGGAAAAAACTTCCAGCTCGCTGAAATATGTTCATTTGCTGAAAACCATCAAAACCACGAAAAGTTCTTGTATTTGAAGATAAAATCTTTTTGCTTTGAAGAAGAAAGATCTAGCTGACTGAAATAAGTTCATTAGATGAAAACCAACAAAAATTGACAAGAACCACGAAAAGTTCTTGTATTTTAAGATAAAATCTTACGCTATTAAAGAAAAAACTCCCAGCTCGCTGAAATATGTTCATTTGCTGAAAACCAACAAAACCACGAAAAGTTCTTGTATTTGAAGACAAAATCTTTTTTCTTTGAAGAAGAAAGATCCAGCTGACTGAAATAAGTTCATTAGATGAAAACCAACAAAAATTCACAAGAACCACGAAAAGTTCTTGTATTTTAAGATAAAATCTTACTCTATTCAGGAAAAAACTTCCAGCTCGCTGAAATCTGTTCATTTGCTGAAAACCATCAAAACCACGAAAAGTTCTTGTATTTGAAGATAAAATCTTTTTGCTTTGAAGAAGAAAGATCCAGCTGACTGAAATAAGTTCATTAGATGAAAACCAACAAAAATTGACAAGAACCACGAAAAGTTCTTGTATTTTAAGATAAAATCTTACTCTATTAAAGAAAAAACTTCCAGCTCGCTGAAATCTGTTCATTTGCTGAAAACCATCAAAACCACGAAACGTTCTTGTATTTGAAGATAAAATCTTTTTGCTTTGAAGAAGAAAGATCTAGCTGACTGAAATAAGTTCATTAGATGAAAACCAACAAAAATTGACAAGAACCACGAAAAGTTCTTGTATTTTAAGATAAAATCTTACTCTATTCAGGAAAAAACTTCCAGCTCGCTGAAATATGTTCATTTGCTGAAAACCATCAAAACCACGAAAAGTTCTTGTATTTGAAGATAAAATCTTTTTGCTTTGAAGAAGAAAGATCTAGCTGACTGAAATAAGTTCATTAGATGAAAACCAACAAAAATTGACAAGAACCACGAAAAGTTCTTGTATTTTAAGATAAAATCTTACTCTATTAAGGAAAAAACTTCCAGCTCGCTGAAATATGTTCATTTGCTGAAAACCATCAAAACCACGAAAAGTTCTTGTATTTGAAGATAAAATCTTTTTGCTTTGAAGAAGAAAGATCTAGCTGACTGAAATAAGTTCATTAGATGAAAACCAACAAAATTTGACAAGAACCACGAAAAGTTCTTGTATTTTAAGATAAAATCTTACTCTGTTAAAGAGAAAACTCCCAGCTCGCTGAAATATGTTCATTTGCTGAAAAACAACAAAACCGCGAAAAGTTCTTGTATTTGAAGATAAAATCTTTTTGCTTTGAAGAAGAAAGATCTAGCTGACTGAAATAAGTTCATTAGATGAAAACCAACAAAAATTGACAAGAACCACGAAAAGTTCTTGTATTTTAAGATAAAATCTTACTCTATTAAGGAAAAAACTTCCAGCTCGCTGAAATATGTTCATTTGCTGAAAACCATCAAAACCACGAAAAGTTCTTGTATTTGAAGATAAAATCTTTTTGCTTTGAAGAAGAAAGATCTAGCTGACTGAAATAAGTTCATTAGATGAAAACCAAAAAAAATTGACAAAAACCACGAAAAGTTCTTGTATTTTAAGATAAAATCTTACTCTATTAAGGAAAAAACTTCCAGCTCGCTGAAATCTGTTCATTTGCTGAAAACCATCAAAACCACGAAAAGTTCTTGTATTTGAAGATAAAATCTTTTTGCTTTGAAGAAGAAAGATCGAGCTGACTGAAATAAGTTCATTGGATGAAAACCAACAAAAATTGACAAGAACCACGAAAAGTTCTTGTATTTTAAGATAAAATCTTAGGCTATTAAAGAAAAAACTTCCAGCTCGCTGAAATCTGTTCATTTGCTGAAAACCATCAAAACCACGAAAAGTTCTTGTATTTGAAGATAAAATCTTTTTGCTTTGAAGAAGAAAGATCCAGCTGACTGAAATAAGTTCATTAGATGAAAACCAACAAAAATTGACAAGAACCACGAAAAGTTCTTGTATTTTAAGATAAAATCTTACTCTATTAAAGAAAAAACTTCCAGCTCGCTGAAATCTGTTCATTTGCTGAAAACCATCAAAACCACGAAACGTTCTTGTATTTGAAGATAAAATCTTTTTGCTTTGAAGAAGAAAGATCTAGCTGACTGAAATAAGTTCATTAGATGAAAACCAACAAAAATTGACAAGAACCACGAAAAGTTCTTGTATTTTAAGATAAAATCTTACTCTATTAAGGAAAAAACTTCCAGCTCGCTGAAATATGTTCATTTGCTGAAAACCATCAAAACCACGAAAAGTTCTTGTATTTGAAGATAAAATCTTTTTGCTTTGAAGAAGAAAGATCTAGCTGACTGAAATAAGTTCATTAGATGAAAACCAACAAAAATTGACAAGAACCACGAAAAGTTCTTGTATTTTAAGATAAAATCTTACTCTGTTTAAGAGAAAACTCCCAGCTCGCTGAAATATGTTCATTTGCTGAAAAACAACAAAACCGCGAAAAGTTCTTGTATTTGAAGATAAAATCTTTTTGCTTTGAAGAAGAAAGATCTAGCTGACTGAAATAAGTTCATTAGATGAAAACCAACAAAAATTGACAAGAACCACGAAAAGTTCTTGTATTTTAAGATAAAATCTTACTCTATTAAGGAAAAAACTTCCAGCTCGCTGAAATATGTTCATTTGCTGAAAACCATCAAAACCACGAAAAGTTCTTGTATTTGAAGATAAAATCTTTTTGCTTTGAAGAAGAAAGATCTAGCTGACTGAAATAAGTTCATTAGATGAAAACCAAAAAAAATTGACAAAAACCACGAAAAGTTCTTGTATTTTAAGATAAAATCTTACTCTGTTAAGGAAAAAACTTCCAGCTCGCTGAAATCTGTTCATTTGCTGAAAACCATCAAAACCACGAAAAGTTCTTGTATTTGAAGATAAAATCTTTTTGCTTTGAAGAAGAAAGATCGAGCTGACTGAAATAAGTTCATTGGATGAAAACCAACAAAAATTGACAAGAACCACGAAAAGTTCTTGTATTTTAAGATAAAATCTTAGGCTATTAAAGAAAAAACTTCCAGCTCGCTGAAATCTGTTCATTTGCTGAAAACCATCAAAACCACGAAAAGTTCTTGTATTTGAAGATAAAATCTTTTTGCTTTGAAGAAAGATCTAGCTGACTGAAATAAGTTCATGAGATGAAAACCAACAAAAATTGACAAGAACCACGAAAAGTTCTTGTATTTTAAGATAAAATCTTACTCTATTCAGGAAAAAACTTCCAGCTCGCTGAAATATGTTCATTTGCTGAAAACCATCAAAACCACGAAAAGTTCTTGTATTTGAAGATAAAATCTTTTTGCTTTGAAGAAGAAAGATCTCGCTGACTGAAATAAGTTCATTAGATGAAAACCAACAAAAATTGACAAGAACCACGAAAAGTTCTTGTATTTTAAGATAAAATCTTACGCTATTAAAGAAAAAGCTCCCAGCTCGCTGAAATATGTTCATTTGCTGAAAACCAACAAAACCACGAAAAGTTCTTGTATTTGAAGATAAAATCTTTTTTCTTTGAAGAAGAAAGATCCAGCTGACTGAAATAAGTTCATTAGATGAAAACCAACAAAAATTGACAAGAACAAGAAAAGTTCTTGTATTTTAAGATAAAATCTTACTCTATTAAGGAAAAAACTTCCAGCTCGCTGAAATATGTTCATTTGCTGAAAACCATCAAAACCACGAAAAGTTCTTGTATTTGAAGATAAAATCTTTTTCCTTTGAAGAAGAAAGATCTAGCTGACTGAAATAAGTTCATTAGATGAAAACCAAAAAAAATTGACAAAAACCACGAAAAGTTCTTGTATTTTAAGATAAAATCTTACTCTATTAAGGAAAAAACTTCCAGCTCGCTGAAATCTGTTCATTTGCTGAAAACCATCAAAACCACGAAAAGTTCTTGTATTTGAAGATAAAATCTTTTTGCTTTGAAGAAGAAAGATCTAGCTGACTGAAATAAGTTCATTGGATGAAAACCAACAAAAATTGACAAGAACCACGAAAAGTTCTTGTATTTTAAGATAAAATCTTACTCTATTCAGGAAAAAACTTCCAGCTCGCTGAAATCTGTTCATTTGCTGAAAACCATCAAAACCACGAAAAGTTCTTGTATTTGAAGATAAAATCTTTTTGCTTTGAAGAAGAAAGATCTCGCTGACTGAAATAAGTTCATTAGATGAAAACCAACAAAAATTGACAAGAACCACGAAAAGTTCTTGTATTTTAAGATAAAATCTTACGCTATTAAAGAAAAAGCTCCCAGCTCGCTGAAATATGTTCATTTGCTGAAAACCAACAAAACCACGAAAAGTTCTTGTATTTGAAGATAAAATCTTTTTTCTTTGAAGAAGAAAGATCCAGCTGACTGAAATAAGTTCATTAGATGAAAACCAACAAAAATTGACAAGAACAAGAAAAGTTCTTGTATTTTAAGATAAAATCTTACTCTATTAAGGAAAAAACTTCCAGCTCGCTGAAATATGTTCATTTGCTGAAAACCATCAAAACCACGAAAAGTTCTTGTATTTGAAGATAAAATCTTTTTGCTTTGAAGAAGAAAGATCTAGCTGACTGAAATAAGTTCATTAGATGAAAACCAACAATAATTGACAAGAACCACGAAAAGTTCTTGTATTTTAAGATAAAATCTTACTCTATTAAGGAAAAAACTTCCAGCTCGCTGAAATATGTTCATTTGCTGAAAACCATCAAAACCACGAAAAGTTCTTGTATTTGAAGATAAAATCTTTTTCCTTTGAAGAAGAAAGATCTAGCTGACTGAAATAAGTTCATTAGATGAAAACCAAAAAAAATTGACAAAAACCACGAAAAGTTCTTGTATTTTAAGATAAAATCTTACTCTATTAAGGAAAAAACTTCCAGCTCGCTGAAATCTGTTCATTTGCTGAAAACCATCAAAACCACGAAAAGTTCTTGTATTTGAAGATAAAATCTTTTTGCTTTGAAGAAGAAAGATCTAGCTGACTGAAATAAGTTCATTGGATGAAAACCAACAAAAATTGACAAGAACCACGAAAAGTTCTTGTATTTTAAGATAAAATCTTACTCTATTAAGGAAAAAACTTCCAGCTCGCTGAAATCTGTTCTTTTGCTGAAAACCATCAAAACCACGAAAAGTTCTTGTATTTGAAGATAAAATCTTTTTGCTTTGAAGAAGAAAGATCCAGCTGACTGAAATAAGTTCATTAGATGAAAACCAACAAAAGTTGACAAGAACCACGAAAAGTTCTTGTATTTTAGGATAAAATCTTACTCTATTAAGGAAAAAACTTCCAGCTCGCTGAAATCTGTTCATTTGCTGAAAACCAACAAAACCACGAAAAGTTCTTGTATTTGAAGATAAAATCTTTTTGCTTTGACGGAGAAAGATCTAGCTGACTGAAATAAGTTCATTAGATGAAAACCAACAAAAATTGACAAGAACCACGAAAAGTTCTTGTATTTTAAGATAAAATCTTAGGCTATTAAAGAAAAAACTTCCAGCTCGCTGAAATCTGTTCATTTGCTGAAAACCATCAAAACCACGAAAAGTTCTTGTATTTGAAGATAAAATCTTTTTGCTTTGAAGAAGAAAGATCTAGCTGACTGAAATAAGTTCATGAGATGAAAACCAACAAAAATTGACAAGAACCACGAAAAGTTCTTGTATTTTAAGATAAAATCTTACTCTATTCAGGAAAAAACTTCCAGCTCGCTGAAATATGTTCATTTGCTGAAAACCATCAAAACCACGAAAAGTTCTTGTATTTGAAGATAAAATCTTTTTGCTTTGAAGAAGAAAGATCTTGCTGACTGAAATAAGTTCATTAGATGAAAACCAACAAAAATTGACAAGAACCACGAAAAGTTCTTGTATTTTAAGATAAAATCTTACGCTATTAAAGAAAAAGCTCCCAGCTCGCTGAAATATGTTCATTTGCTGAAAACCAACAAAACCACGAAAAGTTCTTGTATTTGAAGATAAAATCTTTTTTCTTTGAAGAAGAAAGATCCAGCTGACTGAAATAAGTTCATTCGATGAAAACCAACAAAAATTGACAAGAACAAG
The DNA here is from genome assembly GCF_035084215.1 of Heptranchias perlo. Classification (NCBI taxonomy): domain Eukaryota; kingdom Metazoa; phylum Chordata; class Chondrichthyes; order Hexanchiformes; family Hexanchidae; genus Heptranchias; species Heptranchias perlo. The sequence goes on from NW_027139824.1 coordinate 2,280,354, forward strand.
AAAAGTTCTTGTATTTTAAGATAAAATCTTACTCTATGAAGGAAAAAACCTTCCAGCTCGCTGAAATATGTTCATTTGCTGAAAACCAACAAAACCACGAAAAGTTCTTGTATTTGAAGATAAAATCTTTTTGCTTTGAAGAAGAAAGATCTAGCTGACTGAAATAAGTTCATCAGATGAAAACCAACAAAAATTGACAAGAACCACGAAAAGTTCTTGTATTTTAAGATAATATCTTACTCTATTAAAGAAAAACTCCCAGCTCGCTGAAATATGTTCATTTGCTGAAAACCATCAAAACCACGAAAAGTTCTTGTATTTGAAGATAAAATCTTTTTGCTTTGAAGAAGAAAGATCTAGCTGACTGAAATAAGTTCATCAGATGAAAACCAACAAAAATTGACAAGAACCACGAAAAGTTCTTGTATTTTAAGATAAAATCTTACTCTATTAAGGAAAAAACTTCCAGCTCGCTGAAATATGTTCATTTGCTGAAAACCATCAAAACCACGAAAAGTTCTTGTATTTGAAGATAAAATCTTTTTGCTTTGAAGAAGAAAGATCTCGCTGACTGAAATAAGTTCATCAGATGAAAACCAACAAAAATTGACAAGAACCACGAAAAGTTCTTGTATTTTAAGATAAAATCTTACTCTGTTAAAGAGAAAACTCCCAGCTCGCTGAAATATGTTCATTTGCTGAAAAACAACAAAACCTCCAAAAGTTCTTGTATTTGAAGATAAAATCTTTTTGCTTTGACGAAGAAAGATCTAGCTGACTGAAATAAGTTCATTAGATGAAAACCAACAAAAATTGACAAGAACCACGAAAAGTTCTTGTATTTTAAGATAAAATCTTACACTGTTAAAGAAAAAACTCCCAGCTCGCTGAAATATGTTCATTTGCTGAAAACCAACAAAACCACGAAAAGTTCTTGTATTTGAAGATAAAATCTTTTTGCTTTGAAGAAGAAAGATCTAGCTGACTGAAATAAGTTCATCAGATGAAAACCAACAAAAATTGACAAGAACCACGAAAAGTTCTTGTATTTTAAGATAATATCTTACTCTGTTAAAGAAAAAACTTCCAGCTCGCTGAAATATGTTCATTTGCTGAAAACCATCAAAACCACGAAAAGTTCTTGTATTTGAAGATAAAATCTTTTTGCTTTGAAGAAGAAAGATCTAGCTGACTGAAATAAGTTCATTAGATGAAAACCAACAAAAATTGAGAAGAACCACAAAAAGTTCTTGTATTTTAAGATAAAATCTTACTCTATTAAGGAAAAAACTTCCAGCTCGCTGAAATATGTTCATTTGCTGAAAACCATCAAAACCACGAAAAGTTCTTGTATTTGAAGATAAAATCTTTTTGCTTTAAAGAAGAAAGATCCAGCTGACTGAAATAAGTTCATTAGATGAAAACCAACAAAAATTGACAAGAACCACGAAAAGTTCTTGTATTTTAAGATAAAATCTTACTCTGTTGAAGAGAAAACTCCCAGCTCGCTGAAATATGTTCATTTGCTGAAAAACAACAAAACCGCGAAAAGTTCTTGTATTTGAAGATAAAATCTTTTTGCTTTGAAGAAGAAAGATCTAGCTGACTGAAATAAGTTCATTGGATGAAAACCAACAAAAATTGACAAGAAGCACGAAAAGGTCTTGTATTTTCTGATAAAATCTTACGCTATTAAAGAAAAAACTCCCAGCTCGCTGAAATATGTTCATTTGCTGAAAACCAACAAAACCACGAAAAGTTCTTGTATTTGAAGATAAAATCTTTTTTCTTTGAAGATGAAAGATCTAGCTGACTGAAATAAGTTCATTAGATGAAAACCAACAAAAATTGACAAGAACCACGAAAAGTTCTTGTATTTTAAGATAAAATCTTACTCTGTTAAAGAGAAAACTCCGAGCTCGCTGAAATATGTTCATTTGCTGAAAACCATCAAAACCACGAAAAGTTCTTGTATTTGAAGATAAAATCTTTTTGCTTTGAAGAAGAAAGATCTAGCTGACTGAAATAAGTTCATTAGATGAAAACCAACAAAAATTGACAAGAACCACAAAAAATTCTTGTATTTTAAGATAAAATCTTACTCTATTAAGGAAAAAACTTCCAGCTCGCTGAAATATGTTCATTTGCTGAAAACCATCAAAACCACGAAAAGTTCTTGTATTTGAAGATAAAATCTTTTTGCTTTAAAGAAGAAAGATCCAGCTGACAGAAATAAGTTCATTAGATGAAAACCAACAAAAATTGACAAGAACCACGAAAAGTTCTTGTATTTTAAGATAAAATCTTACTCTGTTGAAGAGAAAACTCCCAGCTCGCTGAAATATGTTCATTTGCTGAAAAACAACAAAACCGCGAAAAGTTCTTGTATTTGAAGATAAAATCTTTTTGCTTTGAAGAAGAAAGATCTAGCTGACTGAAATAAGTTCATTGGATGAAAACCAACAAAAATTGACAAGAACCACGAAAAGTTCTTCTATTTTATGATAAAATCTTACGCTATTAAAGAAAAAACTCCCAGCTCGCTGAAATATGTTCATTTGCTGAAAACCAACAAAACCACGAAAAGTTCTTGTATTTGAAGATAAAATCTTTTTTCTTTGAAGAAGAAAGATCTAGCTGACTGAAATAAGTTCATTAGATGAAAACCAACAAAAATTGACAAGAACCACGAAAAGTTCTTGTATTTTAAGATAAAATCTTACTCTGTTAAAGAGAAAACTCCCAGCTCGCTGAAATATGTTCATTTGCTGAAAAACAACAAAACCGCGAAAAGTTCTTGTATTTGAAGATAAAATCTTTTTGCTTTGAAGAAGAAAGATCTACCTGACTGAAATAAGTTCATTGGATGAAAACCAACAAAAATTGACAAGAACCACGAAAAGTTCTTGTATTTTCTGATAAAATCTTACGCTATTAAAGAAAAAACTCCCAGCTCGCTGAAATATGTTCATTTGCTGAAAACGAACAAAACCACGAAAAGTTCTTGTATTTGAAGATAAAATCTTTTTTCTTTGAAGAAGAAAGATCTAGCTGACTGAAATAAGTTCATGAGATGAAAACCAACAAAAATTGACAAGAACCACGAAAAGTTCTTGTATTTTAAGATAAAATCTTACTCTGTTAAAGAGAAAACTCCCAGCTCGCTGAAATATGTTCATTTGCTGAAAACCATCAAAACCACGAAAAGTTCTTGTATTTGAAGATAAAATCTTTTTGCTTTGAAGAAGAAAGATCTAGCTGACTGAAATAAGTTCATTAGATGAAAACCAACAAAAATTGACAAGAACCACAAAAAATTCTTGTATTTTAAGATAAAATCTTACTCTATTAAGGAAAAAACTCCCAGCTCGCTGAAATATGTTCATTTGCTGAAAAACAACAAAACCGCGAAAAGTTCTTGTATTTGAAGATAAAATCTTTTTGCTTTGAAGAAGAAAGATCTAGCTGACTGAAATAAGTTCATTGGATGAAAACCAACAAAAATTGACAAGAACCACGAAAAGTTCTTGTATTTTATGATAAAATCTTACGCTATTAAAGAAAAAACTCCCAGCTCGCTGAAATATGTTCATTTGCTGAAAACCAACAAAACCACGAAAAGTTCTTGTATTTGAAGATAAAATCTTTTTTCTTTGAAGAAGAAAGATCTAGCTGACTGAAATAAGTTCATTAGATGAAAACCAACAAAAATTGACAAGAACCACGAAAAGTTCTTGTATTTTAAGATAAAATCTTACTCTGTTAAAGAGAAAACTCCCAGCTCGCTGAAATATGTTCATTTGCTGAAAAACAACAAAACCGCGAAAAGTTCTTGTATTTGAAGATAAAATCTTTTTGCTTTGAAGAAGAAAGATCTAGCTGACTGAAATAAGTTCATTGGATGAAAACCAACAAAAATTGACAAGAACCACGAAAAGTTCTTGTATTTTATGATAAAATCTTACGCTATTAAAGAAAAAACTCCCAGCTCGCTGAAATATGTTCATTTGCTGAAAACCAACAAAACCACGAAAAGTTCTTGTATTTGAAGATAAAATCTTTTTTCTTTGAAGAAGAAAGATCTAGCTGACTGAAATAAGTTCATTAGATGAAAACCAACAAAAATTGACAAGAACCACGAAAAGTTCTTGTATTTTAAGATAAAATCTTACTCTATTAAGGAAAAAACTTCCAGCTCGCTGAAATATGTTCATTTGCTGAAAACCATCAAAACCACGAAAAGTTCTTGTATTTGAAGATAAAATCTTTTTGCTTTGAAGAAGAAAGATCTAGCTGACTGAAATAAGTTCATTAGATGAAAACCAACAAAAATTGACAAGAACCACGAAAAGTTCTTGTATTTTAAGATAAAATCTTACTCTGTTAAAGAAAAAACTCCCAGCTCGCTGAAATATGTTCATTTGCTGAAAAACAACAAAACCGCGAAAAGTTCCTATATTTGAAGATAAAATCTTTTTGCTTTGAAGAAGAAAGATCTAGCTGACTGAAATAAGTTCATTAGATGAAAACCAACAAAAATTGACAAGAACCACGAAAAGTTCTTGTATTTTAAGATAAAATCTTACGCTACTAAAGAAAAAACTCCCAGCTCGCTGAAATATGTTCATTTGCTGAAAACCAACAAAACCACGAAAAGTTCTTGTATTTGAAGATAAAATCTTTTTGCTTTGAAGAAGAAAGATCCAGCTGACTGAAATAAGTTCATCAGATGAAAACCAACAAAAATTGACAAGAACCACGAAAAGTTCTTGTATTTTAAGATAATATCTTACTCTGTTAAAGAAAAAACTCCCAGCTCGCTGAAATATGTTCATTTGCTGAAAAACAACAAAACCGCGAAAAGTTCTTGTATTTGAAGATAAAATCTTTATGCTTTGAAGAAGAAAGGTCTAGCTGACTGAAATAAGTTCATTAGATGAAAACCAACAAAAATTGACAAGAACCACGAAAAGTTCTTGTATTTTAAGATAAAATCTTACTCTATTCAGGAAAAAACTTCCAGCTCGCTGAAATATGTTCATTTGCTGAAAACCATCAAAACCACGAAAAGTTCTTGTATTTGAAGATAAAATCTTTTTGCTTTGAAGAAGAAAGATCTAGCTGACTGAAATAAGTTCATTAGATGAAAACCAACAAAAATTGACAAGAACCACAAAAAGTTCTTGTATTTTAAGATAAAATCTTACTCTATTAAGGAAAAAACTTCCAGCTCGCTGAAATATGTTCATTTGCTGAAAACCATCAAAACCACGAAAAGTTCTTGTATTTGAAGATAAAATCTTTTTGCTTTGAAGAAGAAAGATCTCGCTGACTGAAATAAGTTCATTAGATGAAAACCAACAAAAATTGACAAGAACCACAAAAAATTCTTGTATTTTAAGATGAAATCTTACTCTATTAAGGAAAAAACTCCCAGCTCGCTGAAATATGTTCATTTGCTGAAAAACAACAAAACCGCGAAAAGTTCTTGTATTTGAAGATAAAATCTTTTTGCTTTGAAGAAGAAAGATCTAGCTGACTGAAATAAGTTCATTGGATGAAAACCAACAAAAATTGACAAGAACCACGAAAAGTTCTTGTATTTTATGATAAAATCTTACGCTATTAAAGAAAAAACTCCCAGCTCGCTGAAATATGTTCATTTGCTGAAAACCAACAAAACCACGAAAAGTTCTTGTATTTGAAGATAAAATCTTTTTTCTTTGAAGAAGAAAGATCTCGCTGACTGAAATAAGTTCATTAGATGAAAACCAACAAAAATTGACAAGAACCACGAAAAGTTCTTGTATTTTAAGATAAAATCTTACTCTGTTAAAGAGAAAACTCCCAGCTCGCTGAAATATGTTCATTTGCTGAAAAACAACAAAACCGCGAAAAGTTCTTGTATTTGAAGATAAAATCTTTTTTCTTTGAAGAAGAAAGATCTAGCTGACTGAAATAAGTTCATTAGATGAAAACCAACAAAAATTGACAAGAACCACGAAAAGTTCTTGTATTTTAAGATAAAATCTTACTCTATTAAGGAAAAAACTTCCAGCTCGCTGAAATATGTTCATTTGCTGAAAACCATCAAAACCACGAAAAGTTCTTGTATTTGAAGATAAAATCTTTTTGCTTTGAAGAAGAAAGATCTAGCTGACTGAAATAAGTTCATTAGATGAAAACCAACAAAAATTGACAAGAACCACGAAAAGTTCTTGTATTTTTATATAAAATCTTACGCTATTAAAGAAAAAACTCCCAGCTCGCTGAAATATGTTCATTTGCTGAAAACCAACAAAACAACGAAAAGTTCTTGTATTTGAAGATAAAATCTTTTTTCTTTGAAGAAGAAAGATCCAGCTGACTGAAATAAGTTCATTAGATGAAAACCAACAAAAATTGACAAGAACCACGAAAAGTTCTTGTATTTTAAGATAAAATCTTACTCTATTCAGGAAAAAACTTCCAGCTCGCTGAAATCTGTTCATTTGCTGAAAACCATCAAAACCACGAAAAGTTCTTGTATTTGAAGATAAAATCTTTTTGCTTTGAAGAAGAAAGATCTAGCTGACTGAAATAAGTTCATTCGATGAAAACCAACAAAAATTGACAAGAACCACGAAAAGTTCTTGTATTTTAAGATAAAATCTTACGCTATTAAAGAAAAAACTCCCAGCTCGCTGAAATATGTTCATTTGCTGAAAACCAACAAAACCACGAAAAGTTCTTGTATTTGAAGATAAAATCTTTTTTCTTTGAAGAAGAAAGATCTAGCTGACTGAAATAAGTTCATCAGATGAAAACCAACAAAAATTGACAAGAACCACGAAAGGTTCTTGTATTTTAAGATAAAATCTTACTCTATTCAGGAAAAAACTTCCAAGTCGCTGAAATATGTTCATTTGCTGAAAACCATCAAAGCCACGAAAAGTTCTTGTATTTGAAGATAAAATCTTTTTGCTTTGAAGAAGAAAGATCTAGCTGACTGAAATAAGTTCATTAGATGAAAACCAACAAAAATTGACAAGAACCACGAAAAGTTCTTGTATTTTAAGATAAAATCTTACTCTGTTAAAGAAAAAACTCCCAGCTCGCTGAAATATGTTCATTTGCTGAAAAACAACAAAACCGCGAAAAGTTCCTGTATTTGAAGATAAAATCTTTTTGCTTTGAAGAAGAAAGATCTAGCTGACTGAAATAAGTTCATTAGATGAAAACCAACAAAAATTGACAAGAACCACGAAAAGTTCTTGTATTTTAAGATAAAATCTTCCTCTATTAAGGAAAAAACTTCCAGCTCGCTGAAATCTGTTCATTTGCTGAAAACCAACAAAACCTCCAAAAGTTCTTGTATTTGAAGATAAAATCTTTTTGCTTTGACGAAGAAAGATCTAGCTGACTGAAATAAGTTCATTAGATGAAAACCAACAAAAATTGACAAGAACCACGAAAAGTTCTTGTATTTTAAGATAAAATCTTACGCTACTAAAGAAAAAACTCCCAGCTCGCTGAAATATGTTCATTTGCTGAAAACCAACAAAACCACGAAAAGTTCTTGTATTTGAAGATAAAATCTTTTTGCTTTGAAGAAGAAAGATCCAGCTGACTGAAATAAGTTCATCAGATGAAAACCAACAAAAATTGACAAGAACCACGAAAAGTTCTTGTATTTTAAGATAATATCTTACTCTGTTAAAGAAAAAACTCCCAGCTCGCTGAAATATGTTCATTTGCTGAAAAACAACAAAACCGCGAAAAGTTCTTGTATTTGAAGATAAAAACTTTATGCTTTGAAGAAGAAAGATCTAGCTGACTGAAATAAGTTCATTAGATGAAAACCAACAAAAATTGACAAGAACCACGAAAAGTTCATGTATTTTAAGATAAAATCTTACTCTATTCAGGAAAAAACTTCCAGCTCGCTGAAATATGTTCATTTGCTGAAAACCATCAAAACCACGAAAAGTTCTTGTATTTGAAGATAAAATCTTTTTGCTTTGAAGAAGAAAGATCTAGCTGACTGAAATAAGTTCATTAGATGAAAACCAACAAAAATTGACAAGAACCACAAAAAGTTCTTGTATTTTAAGATAAAATCTTACTCTATTAAGGAAAAAACTTCCAGCTCGCTGAAATATGTTCATTTGCTGAAAACCATCAAAACCACGAAAAGTTCTTGTATTTGAAGATAAAATCTTTTTGCTTTAAAGAAGAAAGATCTAGCTGACTGAAATAAGTTCATTAGATGAAAACCAACAAAAATTGACAAGAACAAGAAACGTTCTTGTATTTTAAGATAAAATCTTAGGCTATTAAAGAAAAAACTCCCAGCTCGCTGAAATATGTTCATTTGCTGAAAACCAACAAAACCACGAAAAGTTCTTGTATTTGAAGATAAAATCTTTTTTCTTTGAAGAAGAAAGATCTAGCTGACTGAAATAAGTTCATCAGATGAAAACCAACAAAAATTGACAAGAACCACGAAAGGTTCTTGTATTTTAAGATAAAATCTTACTCTATTCAGGAAAAAACTTCCAAGTCGCTGAAATATGTTCATTTGCTGAAAACCATCAAAACCACGAAAAGTTCTTGTATTTGAAGATAAAATCTTTTTGCTTTGAAGAAGAAAGATCTAGCTGACTGAAATAAGTTCATTAGATGAAAACCAACAAAAATTGACAAGAACCACGAAAAGTTCTTGTATTTTAAGATAAAATCTTACTCTGTTAAAGAAAAAACTCCCAGCTCGCTGAAATATGTTCATTTGCTGAAAAACAACAAAACCGCGAAAAGTTCCTGTATTTGAAGATAAAATCTTTTTGCTTTGAAGAAGAAAGATCAAGCTGACTGAAATAAGTTCATTAGATGAAAACCAACAAAAAACGACAAGAACCACGAAAAGTTCTTGTATTTTAAGATAAAATCTTCCTCTATTAAGGAAAAAACTTCCAGCTCGCTGAAATCTGTTCATTTGCTGAAAACCAACAAAACCTCCAAAAGTTCTTGTATTTGAAGATAAAATCTTTTTGCTTTGACGAAGAAAGATCTAGCTGACTGAAATAAGTTCATTAGATGAAAACCAACAAAAATTGACAAGAACCACGAAAAGTTCTTGTATTTTAAGATAAAATCTTACGCTACTAAAGAAAAAACTCCCAGCTCGCTGAAATATGTTCATTTGCTGAAAAACAACAAAACCGCGAAAAGTTCTTGTATTTGAAGATAAAATCTTTATGCTTTGAAGAAGAAAGATCTAGCTGACTGAAATAAGTTCATTAGATGAAAACCAACAAAAATTGACAAGAACCACGAAAAGTTCTTGTATTTTAAGATAAAATCTTACTCTATTCAGGAAAAAACTTCCAGCTCGCTGAAATATGTTCATTTGCTGAAAACCATCAAAACCACGAAAAGTTCTTGTATTTGAAGATAAAATCTTTTTGCTTTGAAGGAGAAAGATCTAGCTGACTGAAATAAGTTCATTAGATGAAAACCAACAAAAATTGACAAGAACCACAAAAAGTTCTTGTATTTTAAGATAAAATCTTACTCTATTAAGGAAAAAACTTCCAGCTCGCTGAAATATGTTCATTTGCTGAAAACCATCAAAACCACGAATAGTTCTTGTATTTGAAGATAAAATCTTTTTGCTTTAAAGAAGAAAGATCTAGCTGACTGAAATAAGTTCATTAGATGAAAACCAACAAAAATTGACAAGAACCACGAAAAGTTCTTGTATTTTAAGATAAAATCTTACTCTGTTGAAGAGAAAACTCCCAGCTCGCTGAAATATGTTCCTTTGCTGAAAAACAACAAAACCGCGAAAAGTTCTTGTATTTGAAGATAAAATCTTTTTGCTTTGAAGAAGAAAGATCTAGCTGACTGAAATAAGTTCATTGGATGAAAACCAACAAAAATTGACAAGAACCACGAAAAGGTCTTGTATTTTCTGATAAAATCTTACGCTATTAAAGAAAAAACTCCCAGCTCGCTGAAATATGTTCATTTGCTGAAAACCAACAAAACCACGAAAAGTTCTTGTATTTGAAGATAAAATCTTTTTTCTTTGAAGAAGAAAGATCTAGCTGACTGAAATAAGTTCATTAGATGAAAACCAACAAAAATTGACAAGAACCACGAAAAGTTCTTGTATTTTAAGATAAAATCTTACTCTGTTAAAGAGAAAACTCCCAGCTCGCTGAAATATGTTCATTTGCTGAAAACCATCAAAACCACGAAACGTTCTTGTATTTGAAGATAAAATCTTTTTGCTTTGAAGAAGAAAGATCTAGCTGACTGAAATAAGTTCATTAGATGAAAACCAACAAAAATTGACAAGAACCACAAAAAATTCTTGTATTTTAAGATAAAATCTTACTCTATTAAGGAAAAAATTTCCAGCTCGCTGAAATATGTTCATTTGCTGAAAACCATCAAAACCACGAAAAGTTCTTGTATTTGAAGATAAAATCTTTTTGCTTTAAAGAAGAAAGATCTAGCTGACTGAAATAAGTTCATTGGATGAAAACCAACAAAAATTGACAAGAACTACGAAAAGTTCTTGTATTTTAAGATAAAATCTTACTCTGTTGAAGAGAAAACTCCCAGCTCGCTGAAATATGTTCATTTGCTGAAAAACAACAAAACCGCGAAAAGTTCTTGTATTTGAAGATAAAATCTTTTTGCTTTGAAGAAGAAAGATCTAGCTGACTGAAATAAGTTCATTGGATGAAAACCAACAAAAATTGACAAGAACCACGAAAAGTTCTTGTATTTTATGATAAAATCTTACGCTATTAAAGAAAAAACTCCCAGCTCGCTGAAATATGTTCATTTGCTGAAAACCAACAAAACCACGAAAAGTTCTTGTATTTGAAGATAAAATCTTTTTTCTTTGAAGAAGAAAGATCTAGCTGACTGAAATAAGTTCATTAGATGAAAACCAACAAAAATTGACAAGAACCACGAAAAGTTCTTGTATTTTAAGATAAAATCTTACTCTGTTAAAGAGAAAACTCCCAGCTCGCTGAAATATGTTCATTTGCTGAAAAACAACAAAACCGCGAAAAGTTCTTGTATTTGAAGATAAAATCTTTTTGCTTTGAAGAAGAAAGATCTACCTGACTGAAATAAGTTCATTGGATGAAAACCAACAAAAATTGACAAGAACCACGAAAAGTTCTTGTATTTTCTGATAAAATCTTACGCTATTAAAGAAAAAACTCCCAGCTCGCTGAAATATGTTCATTTGCTGAAAACCAACAAAACCACGAAAAGTTCTTGTATTTGAAGATAAAATCTTTTTTCTTTGAAGAAGAAAGATCTAGCTGACTGAAATAAGTTCATTAGATGAAAACCAACAAAAATTGACAAGAACCACGAAAAGTTCTTGTATTTTATGATAAAATCTTACGCTATTAAAGAAAAAACTCCCAGCTCGCTGAAATATGTTCATTTGCTGAAAACCAACAAAACCACGAAAAGTTCTTGTATTTGAAGATAAAATCTTTTTGCTTTGAAGAAGAAAGATCTAGCTGACTGAAATAAGTTCATTAGATGAAAACCAACAAAAATTGACAAGAACCACGAAAAGTTCTTGTATTTTAAGATAAAATCTTACTCTGTTAAAGAGAAAACTCCCAGCTCGCTGAAATATGTTCATTTGCTGAAAAACAACAAAACCGCGAAAAGTTCTTGTATTTGAAGATAAAATCTTTTTGCTTTGAAGAAGAAAGATCTACCTGACTGAAATAAGTTCATCAGATGAAAACCAACAAAAATTGACAAGAACCACGAAAAGTTCTTGTATTTTATGATAAAATCTTACGCTATTAAAGAAAAAACTCCCAGCTCGCTGAAATATGTTCATTTGCTGAAAACCAACAAAACCACGAAAAGTTCTTGTATTTGAAGATAAAATCTTTTTTCTTTGAAGAAGAAAGATCTAGCTGACTGAAATAAGTTCATTAGATGAAAACCAACAAAAATTGACAAGAACCACGAAAAGTTCTTGTATTTTAAGATAAAATCTTACTCTATTAAGGAAAAAACTTCCAGCTCGCTGAAATATGTTCATTTGCTGAAAACCATCAAAACCACGAAAAGTTCTTGTATTTGAAGATAAAATCTTTTTGCTTTGAAGAAGAAAGATCTAGCTGACTGAAATAAGTTCATTAGATGAAAACCAACAAAAATTGACAAGAACAAGAAACGTTCTTGTATTTTAAGATAAAATCTTAGGCTATTAAAGAAAAAACTCCCAGCTCGCTGAAATATGTTCATTTGCTGAAAACCAACAAAACCACGAAAAGTTCTTGTATTTGAAGATAAAATCTTTTTTCTTTGAAGAAGAAAGATCTAGCTGACTGAAATAAGTTCATCAGATGAAAACCAACAAAAATTGACAAGAACCACGAAAGGTTCTTGTATTTTAAGATAAAATCTTACTCTATTCAGGAAAAAACTTCCAAGTCGCTGAAATATGTTCATTTGCTGAAAACCATCAAAACCACGAAAAGTTCTTGTATTTGAAGATAAAATCTTTTTGCTTTGAAGAAGAAAGATCTAGCTGACTGAAATAAGTTCATTAGATGAAAACCAACAAAAATTGACAAGAACCACGAAAAGTTCTTGTATTTTAAGATAAAATCTTACTCTGTTAAAGAAAAAACTCCCAGCTCGCTGAAATATGTTCATTTGCTGAAAAACAACAAAACCGCGAAAAGTTCCTGTATTTGAAGATAAAATCTTTTTGCTTTGAAGAAGAAAGATCTAGCTGACTGAAATAAGTTCATTAGATGAAAACCAACAAAAAACGACAAGAACCACGAAAAGTTCTTGTATTTTAAGATAAAATCTTCCTCTATTAAGGAAAAAACTTCCAGCTCGCTGAAATCTGTTCATTTGCTGAAAACCAACAAAACCTCCAAAAGTTCTTGTATTTGAAGATAAAATCTTTTTGCTTTGACGAAGAAAGATCTAGCTGACTGAAATAAGTTCATTAGATGAAAACCAACAAAAATTGACAAGAACCACGAAAAGTTCTTGTATTTTAAGATAATATCTTACGCTACTAAAGAAAAAACTCCCAGCTCGCTGAAATATGTTCATTTGCTGAAAACCAACAAAACCACGAAAAGTTCTTGTATTTGAAGATAAAATCTTTTTGCTTTGAAGAAGAAAGATCCAGCTGACTGAAATAAGTTCATCAGATGAAAACCAACAAAAATTGACAAGAACCACGAAAAGTTCTTGTATTTTAAGATAATATCTTACTCTGTTAAAGAAAAAACTCCCAGCTCGCTGAAATATGTTCATTTGCTGAAAAACAACAAAACCGCGAAAAGTTCTTGTATTTGAAGATAAAATCTTTATGCTTTGAAGAAGAAAGATCTAGCTGACTGAAATAAGTTCATTAGATGAAAACCAACAAAAATTGACAAGAACCACGAAAAGTTCTTGTATTTTAAGATAAAATCTTACTCTATTCAGGAAAAAACTTCCAGCTCGCTGAAATATGTTCATTTGCTGAAAACCATCAAAACCACGAAAAGTTCTTGTATTTGAAGATAAAATCTTTTTGCTTTGAAGGAGAAAGATCTAGCTGACTGAAATAAGTTCATTAGATGAAAACCAACAAAAATTGACAAGAACCACAAAAAGTTCTTGTATTTTAAGATAAAATCTTACTCTATTAAGGAAAAAACTTCCAGCTCGCTGAAATATGTTCATTTGCTGAAAACCATCAAAACCACGAATAGTTCTTGTATTTGAAGATAAAATCTTTTTGCTTTAAAGAAGAAAGATCTAGCTGACTGAAATAAGTTCATTAGATGAAAACCAACAAAAATTGACAAGAACCACGAAAAGTTCTTGTATTTTAAGATAAAATCTTCCTCTGTTGAAGAGAAAACTCCCAGCTCGCTGAAATATGTTCCTTTGCTGAAAAACAACAAAACCGCGAAAAGTTCTTGTATTTGAAGATAAAATCTTTTTGCTTTGAAGAAGAAAGATCGAGCTGACTGAAATAAGTTCATTGGATGAAAACCAACAAAAATTGACAAGAACCACGAAAAGGTCTTGTATTTTCTGATAAAATCTTACGCTATTAAAGAAAAAACTCCCAGCTCGCTGAAATATGTTCATTTGCTGAAAACCAACAAAACCACGAAAAGTTCTTGTATTTGAAGATAAAATCTTTTTTCTTTGAAGAAGAAAGATCTAGCTGACTGAAATAAGTTCATTAGATGAAAACCAACAAAAATTGACAAGAACCACGAAAAGTTCTTGTATTTTAAGATAAAATCTTACTCTGTTAAAGAGAAAACTCCCAGCTCGCTGAAATATGTTCATTTGCTGAAAACCATCAAAACCACGAAACGTTCTTGTATTTGAAGATAAAATCTTTTTGCTTTGAAGAAGAAAGATCTAGCTGACTGAAATAAGTTCATTAGATGAAAACCAACAAAAATTGACAAGAACCACAAAAAATTCTTGTATTTTAAGATAAAATCTTACTCTATTAAGGAAAAAATTTCCAGCTCGCTGAAATATGTTCATTTGCTGAAAACCATCAAAACCACGAAAAGTTCTTGTATTTGAAGATAAAATCTTTTTGCTTTAAAGAAGAAAGATCTAGCTGACTGAAATAAGTTCATTAGATGAAAACCAACAAAAATTGACAAGAACTACGAAAAGTTCTTGTATTTTAAGATAAAATCTTACTCTGTTGAAGAGAAAACTCCCAGCTCGCTGAAATATGTTCATTTGCTGAAAAACAACAAAACCGCGAAAAGTTCTTGTATTTGAAGATAAAATCTTTTTGCTTTGAAGAAGAAAGATCTAGCTGACTGAAATAAGTTCATTGGATGAAAACCAACAAAAATTGACAAGAACCACGAAAAGTTCTTGTATTTTATGATAAAATCTTACGCTATTAAAGAAAAAACTCCCAGCTCGCTGAAATATGTTCATTTGCTGAAAACCAACAAAACCACGAAAAGTTCTTGTATTTGAAGATAAAATCTTTTTTCTTTGAAGAAGAAAGATCTAGCTGACTGAAATAAGTTCATTCGATGAAAACCAACAAAAATTGACAAGAACCACGAAAAGTTCTTGTATTTTAAGATAAAATCTTACTCTGTTAAAGAGAAAACTCCCAGCTCGCTGAAATATGTTCATTTGCTGAAAAACAACAAAACCGCGAAAAGTTCTTGTATTTGAAGATAAAATCTTTTTGCTTTGAAGAAGAAAGATCTACCTGACTGAAATAAGTTCATTGGATGAAAACCAACAAAAATTGACAAGAACCACGAAAAGTTCTTGTATTTTCTGATAAAATCTTACGCTATTAAAGAAAAAACTCCCAGCTCGCTGAAATATGTTCATTTGCTGAAAACCAACAAAACCACGAAAAGTTCTTGTATTTGAAGAAAAAATCTTTTTTCTTTGAAGAAGAAAGATCTAGCTGACTGAAATAAGTTCATTAGATGAAAACCAACAAAAATTGACAAGAACCACGAAAAGTTCTTGTATTTTATGATAAAATCTTACGCTATTAAAGAAAAAACTCCCAGCTCGCTGAAATATGTTCATTTGCTGAAAACCAACAAAACCACGAAAAGTTCTTGTATTTGAAGATAAAATCTTTTTGCTTTGAAGAAGAAAGATCTAGCTGACTGAAATAAGTTCATTAGATGAAAACCAACAAAAATTGACAAGAACCACGAAAAGTTCTTGTATTTTAAGATAAAATCTTACTCTGTTAAAGAGAAAACTCCCAGCTCGCTGAAATATGTTCATTTGCTGAAAAACAACAAAACCGCGAAAAGTTCTTGTATTTGAAGATAAAATCTTTTTGCTTTGAAGAAGAAAGATCTACCTGACTGAAATAAGTTCATCAGATGAAAACCAACAAAAATTGACAAGAACCACGAAAAGTTCTTGTATTTTATGATAAAATCTTACGCTATTAAAGAAAAAACTCCCAGCTCGCTGAAATATGTTCATTTGCTGAAAACCAACAAAACCACGAAAAGTTCTTGTATTTGAAGATAAAATCTTTTTTCTTTGAAGAAGAAAGATCTAGCTGACTGAAATAAGTTCATTAGATGAAAACCAACAAAAATTGACAAGAACCACGAAAAGTTCTTGTATTTTAAGATAAAATCTTACTCTATTAAGGAAAAAACTTCCAGCTCGCTGAAATATGTTCATTTGCTGAAAACCATCAAAACCACGAAAAGTTCTTGTATTTGAAGATAAAATCTTTTTGCTTTGAAGAAGAAAGATCTAGCTGACTGAAATAAGTTCATTCGATGAAAACCAACAAAAATTGACAAGAACCACGAAAAGTTCTTGTATTTTTATATAAAATCTTACGCTATTAAAGAAAAAACTCCCAGCTCGCTGAAATATGTTCATTTGCTGAAAACCAACAAAACAACGAAAAGTTCTTGTATTTGAAGATAAAATCTTTTTTCTTTGAAGAAGAAAGATCCAGCTGACTGAAATAAGTTCATTAGATGAAAACCAACAAAAATTGACAAGAACCACGAAAAGTTCTTGTATTTTCTGATAAAATCTTACGCTATTAAAGAAAAAACTCCCAGCTCGCTGAAATATGTTCATTTGCTGAAAACCAACAAAACCACGAAAAGTTCTTGTATTTGAAGAAAAAATCTTTTTTCTTTGAAGAAGAAAGATCTAGCTGACTGAAATAAGTTCATTAGATGAAAACCAACAAAAATTGACAAGAACCACGAAAAGTTCTTGTATTTTATGATAAAATCTTACGCTATTAAAGAAAAAACTCCCAGCTCGCTGAAATATGTTCATTTGCTGAAAACCAACAAAACCACGAAAAGTTCTTGTATTTGAAGATAAAATCTTTTTGCTTTGAAGAAGAAAGATCTAGCTGACTGAAATAAGTTCATTAGATGAAAACCAACAAAAATTGACAAGAACCACGAAAAGTTCTTGTATTTTAAGATAAAATCTTACTCTGTTAAAGAGAAAACTCCCAGCTCGCTGAAATATGTTCATTTGCTGAAAAACAACAAAACCGCGAAAAGTTCTTGTATTTGAAGATAAAATCTTTTTGCTTTGAAGAAGAAAGATCTACCTGACTGAAATAAGTTCATCAGATGAAAACCAACAAAAATTGACAAGAACCACGAAAAGTTCTTGTATTTTATGATAAAATCTTACGCTATTAAAGAAAAAACTCCCAGCTCGCTGAAATATGTTCATTTGCTGAAAACCAACAAAACCACGAAAAGTTCTTGTATTTGAAGATAAAATCTTTTTTCTTTGAAGAAGAAAGATCTAGCTGACTGAAATAAGTTCATTAGATGAAAACCAACAAAAATTGACAAGAACCACGAAAAGTTCTTGTATTTTAAGATAAAATCTTACTCTATTAAGGAAAAAACTTCCAGCTCGCTGAAATATGTTCATTTGCTGAAAACCATCAAAACCACGAAAAGTTCTTGTATTTGAAGATAAAATCTTTTTGCTTTGAAGAAGAAAGATCTAGCTGACTGAAATAAGTTCATTCGATGAAAACCAACAAAAATTGACAAGAACCACGAAAAGTTCTTGTATTTTTATATAAAATCTTACGCTATTAAAGAAAAAACTCCCAGCTCGCTGAAATATGTTCATTTGCTGAAAACCAACAAAACAACGAAAAGTTCTTGTATTTGAAGATAAAATCTTTTTTCTTTGAAGAAGAAAGATCCAGCTGACTGAAATAAGTTCATTGGATGAAAACCAACAAAAATTGACAAGAACCACGAAAAGTTCTTGTATTTTAAGATAAAATCTTACTCTATTCAGGAAAAAACTTCCAGCTCGCTGAAATCTGTTCATTTGCTGAAAACCATCAAAACCACGAAAAGTTCTTGTATTTGAAGATAAAATCTTTTTGCTTTGAAGAAGAAAGATCTAGCTGACTGAAATAAGTTCATTAGATGAAAACCAACAAAAATTGACAAGAACCACGAAAAGTTCTTGTATTTTAAGATAAAATCTTACTCTGTTAAAGAGAAAACTCCCAGCTCGCTGAAATATGTTCATTTGCTGAAAACCATCAAAACCACGAAAAGTTCTTGTATTTGAAGATAAAATCTTTTTGCTTTGAAGAAGAAAGATCTAGCTGACTGAAATAAGTTCATTAGATGAAAACCAACAAAAATTGACAAGAACCACAAAAAATTCTTGTATTTTAAGATAAAATCTTACTCTATTAAGGAAAAAACTTCCAGCTCGCTGAAATATGTTCATTTGCTGAAAACCATCAAAACCACGAAAAGTTCTTGTATTTGAAGATAAAATCTTTTTGCTTTAAAGAAGAAAGATCTAGCTGACTGAAATAAGTTCATTAGATGAAAACCAACAAAAATTGACAAGAACCACGAAAAGTTCTTGTATTTTAAGATAAAATCTTACTCTGTTGAAGAGAAAACTCCCAGCTCGCTGAAATATGTTCATTTGCTGAAAAACAACAAAACCGCGAAAAGTTCTTGTATTTGAAGATAAAATCTTTTTGCTTTGAAGAAGAAAGATCTAGCTGACTGAAATAAGTTCATTGGATGAAAACCAACAAAAATTGACAAGAACCACGAAAAGCTCTTGTATTTTATGATAAAATCTTACGCTATTAAAGAAAAAACTCCCAGCTCGCTGAAATATGTTCATTTGCTGAAAACCAACAAAACCACGAAAAGTTCTTGTATTTGAAGATAAAATCTTTTTTCTTTGAAGAAGAAAGATCTAGCTGACTGAAATAAGTTCATTAGATGAAAACCAACAAAAATTGACAAGAACCACGAAAAGTTCTTGTATTTTAAGATAAAATCTAACTCTGTTAAAGAGAAAACTCCCAGCTCGCTGAAATATGTTCATTTGCTGAAAAACAACAAAACCGCGAAAAGTTCTTGTATTTGAAGATAAAATCTTTTTGCTTTGAAGAAGAAAGATCTACCTGACTGAAATAAGTTCATTGGATGAAAACCAACAAAAATTGACAAGAACCACGAAAAGTTCTTGTATTTTCTGATAAAATCTTACGCTATTAAAGAAAAAACTCCCAGCTCGCTGAAATATGTTCATTTGCTGAAAACCAACAAAACCACGAAAAGTTCTTGTATTTGAAGATAAAATCTTTTTTCTTTGAAGAAGAAAGATCTAGCTGACTGAAATAAGTTCATGAGATGAAAACCAACAAAAATTGACAAGAACCACGAAAAGTTCTTGTATTTTAAGATAAAATCTTACTCTGTTAAAGAGAAAACTCCCAGCTCGCTGAAATATGTTCATTTGCTGAAAACCATCAAAACCACGAAAAGTTCTTGTATTTGAAGATAAAATCTTTTTGCTTTGAAGAAGAAAGATCTAGCTGACTGAAATAAGTTCATTAGATGAAAACCAACAAAAATTGACAAGAACCACAAAAAATTCTTGTATTTTAAGATAAAATCTTACTCTATTAAGGAAAAAACTCCCAGCTCGCTGAAATATGTTCATTTGCTGAAAAACAACAAAACCACGAAAAGTTCTTGTATTTGAAGATAAAATCTTTTTGCTTTGAAGAAGAAAGATCTAGCTGACTGAAATAAGTTCATTAGATGAAAACCAACAAAAATTGACAAGAACCACGAAAAGTTCTTGTATTTTATGATAAAATCTTACGCTATTAAAGAAAAAACTCCCAGCTCGCTGAAATATGTTCATTTGCTGAAAACCAACAAAACCACGAAAAGTTCTTGTATTTGAAGATAAAATCTTTTTTCTTTGAAGAAGAAAGATCTACCTGACTGAAATAAGTTCATTAGATGAAAACCAACAAAAATTGACAAGAACC
The DNA here is from genome assembly GCF_035084215.1 of Heptranchias perlo. Taxonomy (NCBI): domain Eukaryota; kingdom Metazoa; phylum Chordata; class Chondrichthyes; order Hexanchiformes; family Hexanchidae; genus Heptranchias; species Heptranchias perlo. The sequence continues at coordinate 2,300,221 of NW_027139824.1, forward strand.
ACGAAAAGTTCTTGTATTTTAAGATAAAATCTTACTCTATTCAGGAAAAAACTTCCAGCTCGCTGAAATATGTTCATTTGCTGAAAACCATCAAAACCACGAAAAGTTCTTGTATTTGAAGATAAAATCTTTTTGCTTTGAAGAAGAAAGATCTAGCTGACTGAAATAAGTTCATTCGATGAAAACCAACAAAAATTGACAAGAACCACGAAAAGTTCTTGTATTTTTATATAAAATCTTACGCTATTAAAGAAAAAACTCCCAGCTCGCTGAAATATGTTCATTTGCTGAAAACCAACAAAACAACGAAAAGTTCTTGTATTTGAAGATAAAATCTTTTTTCTTTGAAGAAGAAAGATCCAGCTGACTGAAATAAGTTCATTGGATGAAAACCAACAAAAATTGACAAGAACCACGAAAAGTTCTTGTATTTTAAGATAAAATCTTACTCTATTCAGGAAAAAACTTCCAGCTCGCTGAAATCTGTTCATTTGCTGAAAACCATCAAAACCACGAAAAGTTCTTGTATTTGAAGATAAAATCTTTTTGCTTTGAAGAAGAAAGATCTAGCTGACTGAAATAAGTTCATTAGATGAAAACCAACAAAAATTGACAAGAACCACGAAAAGTTCTTGTATTTTAAGATAAAATCTTACTCTGTTAAAGAGAAAACTCCCAGCTCGCTGAAATATGTTCATTTGCTGAAAACCAACAAAACCACGAAAAGTTCTTGTATTTGAAGATAAAATCTTTTTTCTTTGAAGAAGAAAGATCTAGCTGACTGAAATAAGTTCATGAGATGAAAACCAACAAAAATTGACAAGAACCACGAAAAGTTCTTGTATTTTAAGATAAAATCTTACTCTGTTAAAGAGAAAACTCCCAGCTCGCTGAAATATGTTCATTTGCTGAAAACCATCAAAACCACGAAAAGTTCTTGTATTTGAAGATAAAATCTTTTTGCTTTGAAGAAGAAAGATCTAGCTGACTGAAATAAGTTCATTAGATGAAAACCAACAAAAATTGACAAGAACCACAAAAAATTCTTGTATTTTAAGATAAAATCTTACTCTATTAAGGAAAAAACTCCCAGCTCGCTGAAATATGTTCATTTGCTGAAAAACAACAAAACCACGAAAAGTTCTTGTATTTGAAGATAAAATCTTTTTGCTTTGAAGAAGAAAGATCCAGCTGACTGAAATAAGTTCATTAGATGAAAACCAACAAAAATTGACAAGAACCACGAAAAGTTCTTGTATTTTATGATAAAATCTTACGCTATTAAAGAAAAAACTCCCAGCTCGCTGAAATATGTTCATTTGCTGAAAACCAACAAAACCACGAAAAGTTCTTGTATTTGAAGATAAAATCTTTTTTCTTTGAAGAAGAAAGATCTACCTGACTGAAATAAGTTCATTAGATGAAAACCAACAAAAATTGACAAGAACCACGAAAAGTTCTTGTATTTTAAGATAAAATCTTACTCTATTCAGGAAAAAACTTCCAGCTCGCTGAAATATGTTCATTTGCTGAAAACCATCAAAACCACGAAAAGTTCTTGTATTTGAAGATAAAATCTTTTTGCTTTGAAGAAGAAAGATCTAGCTGACTGAAATAAGTTCATTCGATGAAAACCAACAAAAATTGACAAGAACCACGAAAAGTTCTTGTATTTTTATATAAAATCTTACGCTATTAAAGAAAAAACTCCCAGCTCGCTGAAATATGTTCATTTGCTGAAAACCAACAAAACAACGAAAAGTTCTTGTATTTGAAGATAAAATCTTTTTTCTTTGAAGAAGAAAGATCCAGCTGACTGAAATAAGTTCATTGGATGAAAACCAACAAAAATTGACAAGAACCACGAAAAGTTCTTGTATTTTAAGATAAAATCTTACTCTATTCAGGAAAAAACTTCCAGCTCGCTGAAATCTGTTCATTTGCTGAAAACCATCAAAACCACGAAAAGTTCTTGTATTTGAAGATAAAATCTTTTTGCTTTGAAGAAGAAAGATCTAGCTGACTGAAATAAGTTCATTGGATGAAAACCAACAAAAATTGACAAGAACCACGAAAAGGTCTTGTATTTTCTGATAAAATCTTACGCTATTAAAGAAAAAACTCCCAGCTCGCTGAAATATGTTCATTTGCTGAAAACCAACAAAACCACGAAAAGTTCTTGTATTTGAAGATAAAATCTTTTTTCTTTGAAGAAGAAAGATCTAGCTGACTGAAATAAGTTCATTAGATGAAAACCAACAAAAATTGACAAGAACCACGAAAAGTTCTTGTATTTTAAGATAAAATCTTACTCTGTTAAAGAGAAAACTCCCAGCTCGCTGAAATATGTTCATTTGCTGAAAACCATCAAAACCACGAAAAGTTCTTGTATTTGAAGATAAAATCTTTTTGCTTTGAAGAAGAAAGATCTAGCTGACTGAAATAAGTTCATTAGATGAAAACCAACAAAAATTGACAAGAACCACAAAAAATTCTTGTATTTTAAGATAAAATCTTACTCTATTAAGGAAAAAACTTCCAGCTCGCTGAAATATGTTCATTTGCTGAAAACCATCAAAACCACGAAAAGTTCTTGTATTTGAAGATAAAATCTTTTTGCTTTAAAGAAGAAAGATCTAGCTGACTGAAATAAGTTCATTAGATGAAAACCAACAAAAATTGACAAGAACCACGAAAAGTTCTTGTATTTTAAGATAAAATCTTACTCTGTTGAAGAGAAAACTCCCAGCTCGCTGAAATATGTTCATTTGCTGAAAAACAACAAAACCGCGAAAAGTTCTTGTATTTGAAGATAAAATCTTTTTGCTTTGAAGAAGAAAGATCTAGCTGACTGAAATAAGTTCATTGGATGAAAACCAACAAAAATTGACAAGAACCACGAAAAGTTCTTGTATTTTATGATAAAATCTTACGCTATTAAAGAAAAAACTCCCAGCTCGCTGAAATATGTTCATTTGCTGAAAACCAACAAAACCACGAAAAGTTCTTGTATTTGAAGATAAAATCTTTTTTCTTTGAAGAAGAAAGATCTAGCTGACTGAAATAAGTTCATTAGATGAAAACCAACAAAAATTGACAAGAACCACGAAAAGTTCTTGTATTTTAAGATAAAATCTTACTCTGTTAAAGAGAAAACTCCCAGCTCGCTGAAATATGTTCATTTGCTGAAAAACAACAAAACCGCGAAAAGTTCTTGTATTTGAAGATAAAATCTTTTTGCTTTGAAGAAGAAAGATCTACCTGACTGAAATAAGTTCATTGGATGAAAACCAACAAAAATTGACAAGAACCACGAAAAGTTCTTGTATTTTCTGATAAAATCTTACGCTATTAAAGAAAAAACTCCCAGCTCGCTGAAATATGTTCATTTGCTGAAAACCAACAAAACCACGAAAAGTTCTTGTATTTGAAGATAAAATCTTTTTTCTTTGAAGAAGAAAGATCTAGCTGACTGAAATAAGTTCATGAGATGAAAACCAACAAAAATTGACAAGAACCACGAAAAGTTCTTGTATTTTAAGATAAAATCTTACTCTGTTAAAGAGAAAACTCCCAGCTCGCTGAAATATGTTCATTTGCTGAAAACCATCAAAACCACGAAAAGTTCTTGTATTTGAAGATAAAATCTTTTTGCTTTGAAGAAGAAAGATCTACCTGACTGAAATAAGTTCATTGGATGAAAACCAACAAAAATTGACAAGAACCACAAAAAATTCTTGTATTTTAAGATAAAATCTTACTCTATTAAGGAAAAAACTCCCAGCTCGCTGAAATATGTTCATTTGCTGAAAAACAACAAAACCACGAAAAGTTCTTGTATTTGAAGATAAAATCTTTTTGCTTTGAAGAAGAAAGATCTAGCTGACTGAAATAAGTTCATTAGATGAAAACCAACAAAAATTGACAAGAACCACGAAAAGTTCTTGTATTTTATGATAAAATCTTACGCTATTAAAGAAAAAACTCCCAGCTCGCTGAAATATGTTCATTTGCTGAAAACCAACAAAACCACGAAAAGTTCTTGTATTTGAAGATAAAATCTTTTTTCTTTGAAGAAGAAAGATCTAGCTGACTGAAATAAGTTCATGAGATGAAAACCAACAAAAATTGACAAGAACCACGAAAAGTTCTTGTATTTTAAGATAAAATCTTACTCTGTTAAAGAGAAAACTCCCAGCTCGCTGAAATATGTTCATTTGCTGAAAACCATCAAAACCACGAAAAGTTCTTGTATTTGAAGATAAAATCTTTTTGCTTTGAAGAAGAAAGATCTACCTGACTGAAATAAGTTCATTGGATGAAAACCAACAAAAATTGACAAGAACCACAAAAAATTCTTGTATTTTAAGATAAAATCTTACTCTATTCAGGAAAAAACTCCCAGCTCGCTGAAATATGTTCATTTGCTGAAAAACAACAAAACCACGAAAAGTTCTTGTATTTGAAGATAAAATCTTTTTGCTTTGAAGAAGAAAGATCTAGCTGACTGAAATAAGTTCATTAGATGAAAACCAACAAAAATTGACAAGAACCACGAAAAGTTCTTGTATTTTATGATAAAATCTTACGCTATTAAAGAAAAAACTCCCAGCTCGCTGAAATATGTTCATTTGCTGAAAACCAACAAAACCACGAAAAGTTCTTGTATTTGAAGATAAAATCTTTTTTCTTTGAAGAAGAAAGATCTAGCTGACTGAAATAAGTTCATTAGATGAAAACCAACAAAAATTGACAAGAACCACAAAAAGTTCTTGTATTTTAAGATAAAATCTTACTCTATTAAGGAAAAAACTTCCAGCTCGCTGAAATATGTTCATTTGCTGAAAACCATCAAAACCACGAAAAGTTCTTGTATTTGAAGATAAAATCTTTTTGCTTTGAAGAAGAAAGATCTAGCTGACTGAAATAAGTTCATTAGATGAAAACCAACAAAAATTGACAAGAACCACGAAAAGTTCTTGTATTTTTATATAAAATCTTACGCTATTAAAGAAAAAACTCCCAGCTCGCTGAAATATGTTCATTTGCTGAAAACCAACAAAACAACGAAAAGTTCTTGTATTTGAAGATAAAATCTTTTTTCTTTGAAGAAGAAAGATCCAGCTGACTGAAATAAGTTCATTGGATGAAAACCAACAAAAATTGACAAGAACCACGAAAAGTTCTTGTATTTTAAGATAAAATCTTACTCTATTCAGGAAAAAACTTCCAGCTCGCTGAAATCTGTTCATTTGCTGAAAACCATCAAAACCACGAAAAGTTCTTGTATTTGAAGATAAAATCTTTTTGCTTTGAAGAAGAAAGATCTAGCTGACTGAAATAAGTTCATCAGATGAAAACCAACAAAAATTGACAAGAACCACGAAAAGTTCTTGTATTTTAAGATAAAATCTTAGGCTATTAAAGAAAAAACTTCCAGCTCGCTGAAATATGTTCATTTGCTGAAAACCATCAAAACCACGAAAAGTTCTTGTATTTGAAGATAAAATCTTTTTGCTTTGAAGAAGAAAGATCTAGCTGACTGAAATAAGTTCATTAGATGAAAACCAACAAAAATTGACAAGAACCACGAAAAGTTCTTGTATTTTAAGATAAAATCTTAGGCTATTAAAGAAAAAACTTCCAGCTCGCTGAAATCTGTTCATTTGCTGAAAACCATCAAAACTACGAAACGTTCTTGTATTTGAAGATAAAATCTTTTTGCTTTGAAGAAGAAAGATCTAGCTGACTGAAATAAGTTCATTAGATGAAAACCAACAAAAATTGACAAGAACCACGAAAAGTTCTTGTATTTTAAGATAAAATCTTACTCTATTAAGGAAAAAACTTCCAGTTCGCTGAAATCTGTTCATTTGCTGAAAACCAACAAAACCACCAAAAGTTCTTGTATTTGAAGATAAAATGTTTTTGCTTTGACGAAGAAAGATCGAGCTGACTGAAATAAGTTCATTAGATGAAAACCAACAAAAATTGACAAGAACCACGAAAAGTTCTTGTATTTTAAGATAAAATCTTACTCTATTAAAGGAAAAAACTTCCAGCTCGCTGAAATCTGTTCTTTTGCTGAAAACCATCAAAACCACGAAAAGTTCTTGTATTTGAAGATAAAATCTTTTTGCTTTGAAGAAGAAAGATCCAGCTGACTGAAATAAGTTCATCAGATGAAAACCAACAAAAATTGACAAGAACCACGAAAAGTTCTTGTATTTTAGGATAAAATCTTACTCTATTAAGGAAAAAACTTCCAGCTCGCTGAAATCTGTTCATTTGCTGAAAACCAACAAAACCACGAAAAGTTCTTGTATTTGAAGATAAAATCTTTTTGCTTTGACGGAGAAAGATCTAGCTGACTGAAATAAGTTCATTCGATGAAAACCAACAAAAATTGACAAGAACCACGAAAAGTTCTTGTATTTTAAGATAAAATCTTAGGCTATTAAAGAAAAAACTTCCAGCTCGCTGAAATCTGTTCATTTGCTGAAAACCATCAAAACCACGAAAAGTTCTTGTATTTGAAGATAAAATCTTTTTTCTTTGAAGAAGAAAGATCTAGCTGTCTGAAATAAGTTCATTAGATGAAAACCAACAAAAATTGACAAGAACCACAAAAAGTTCTTGTATTTCATGATAAAATCTTACGCTATTAAAGAAAAAACTCCCAGCTCGCTGAAATATGTTCATTTGCTGAAAACCAACAAAACCACGAAAAGTTCTTGTATTTGAAGATAAAATCTTTTTTCTTTGAAGAAGAAAGATCTAGCTGACTGAAATAAGTTCATTAGATGAAAACCAACAAAAATTGACAAGAACCACGAAAAGTTCTTGTATTTTAAGATAAAATCTTACTCTATTAAGGAAAAAACTTCCAGCTCGCTGAAATATGTTCATTTGCTGAAAACCATCAAAACCACGAAAAGTTCTTGTATTTGAAGATAAAATCTTTTTGCTTTGAAGAAGAAAGATCTAGCTGACTGAAATAAGTTCATTAGATGAAAACCAACAAAAATTGACAAGAACCACGAAAAGTTCTTGTATTTTTATATAAAATCTTACGCTATTAAAGAAAAAACTCCCAGCTCGCTGAAATATGTTCATTTGCTGAAAACCAACAAAACAACGAAAAGTTCTTGTATTTGAAGATAAAATCTTTTTTCTTTGAAGAAGAAAGATCCAGCTGACTGAAATAAGTTCATTAGATGAAAACCAACAAAAATTGACAAGAACCACGAAACGTTCTTGTATTTTAAGATAAAATCTTACTCTATTCAGGAAAAAACTTCCAGCTCGCTGAAATCTGTTCATTTGCTGAAAACCATCAAAACCACGAAAAGTTCTTGTATTTGAAGATAAAATCTTTTTGCTTTGAAGAAGAAAGATCTAGCTGACTGAAATAAGTTCATTAGATGAAAACCAACAAAAATTGACAAGAACCACGAAAAGTTCTTGTATTTTAAGATAAAATCTTACGCTATTAAAGAAAAAACTCCCAGCTCGCTGAAATATGTTCATTTGCTGAAAACCAACAAAACCACGAAAAGTTCTTGTATTTGAAGATAAAATATTTTTTCTTTGAAGAAGAAAGATCTAGCTGACTGAAATAAGTTCATCAGATGAAAACCAACAAAAATTGACAAGAACCACGAAAGGTTCTTGTATTTTAAGATAAAATCTTACTCTGTTAAAGAAAAAACTCCCAGCTCGCTGAAATATGTTCATTTGCTGAAAAGCAACAAAACCGCGAAAAGTTCTTGTATTTGAAGATAAAATCTTTTTGCTTTGAAGAAGAAAGATCTAGCTGACTGAAATAAGTTCATTAGATGAAAACCAACAAAAATTGACAAGAACCACGAAAAGTTGTTGTATTTTAAGATAAAATCTTAGGCTATTAAAGAAAAAACTTCCAGCTCGCTGAAATCTGTTCATTTGCTGAAAACCATCAAAACTACGAAACGTTCTTGTATTTGAAGATAAAATCTTTTTGCTTTGAAGAAGAAAGATCTAGCTGACTGAAATAAGTTCATTAGATGAAAACCAACAAAAATTGACAAGAACCACGAAAGGTTCTTGTATTTTAAGATAAAATCTTACTCTATTCAGGAAAAAACTTCCAGTTCGCTGAAATCTGTTCATTTGCTGAAAACCAACAAAACCACCAAAAGTTCTTGTATTTGAAGATAAAATGTTTTTGCTTTGACGAAGAAAGATCGAGCTGACTGAAATAAGTTCATTAGATGAAAACCAACAAAAATTGACAAGAACCACGAAAAGTTCTTGTATTTTAAGATAAAATCTTACTCTATTAAGGAAAAAACTTCCAGCTCGCTGAAATCTGTTCTTTTGCTGAAAACCATCAAAACCACGAAAAGTTCTTGTATTTGAAGATAAAATCTTTTTGCTTTGAAGAAGAAAGATCCAGCTGACTGAAATAAGTTCATTAGATGAAAACCAACAAAAATTGACAAGAACCACGAAAAGTTCTTGTATTTTAGGATAAAATCTTACTCTATTAAGGAAAAAACTTCCAGCTCGCTGAAATCTGTTCATTTGCTGAAAACCAACAAAACCACGAAAAGTTCTTGTATTTGAAGATAAAATCTTTTTGCTTTGACGGAGAAAGATCTAGCTGACTGAAATAAGTTCATTAGATGAAAACCAACAAAAATTGACAAGAACCACGAAAAGTTCTTGTATTTTAAGATAAAATCTTAGGCTATTAAAGAAAAAACTTCCAGCTCGCTGAAATCTGTTCATTTGCTGAAAACCATCAAAACCACGAAAAGTTCTTGTATTTGAAGATAAAATCTTTTTTCTTTGAAGAAGAAAGATCTAGCTGTCTGAAATAAGTTCATTAGATGAAAACCAACAAAAATTGACAAGAACCACAAAAAGTTCTTGTATTTTAAGATAAAATCTTACTCTATTAAGGAAAAAACTTCCAGCTCGCTGAAATATGTTCATTTGCTGAAAACCATCAAAACCACGAAAAGTTCTTGTATTTGAAGATAAAATCTTTTTGCTTTGAAGAAGAAAGATCTAGCTGACTGAAATAAGTTCATCAGATGAAAACCAACAAAAATTGACAAGAACCACGAAAAGTTCTTGTATTTTAAGATAAAATCTTACTCTATTAAGGAAAAAACTTCCAGCTCGCTGAAATATGTTCATTTGCTGAAAACCTTCAAAACCACGAAAAGTTCTTGTATTTGAAGATAAAATCTTTTTGCTTTGAAGAAGAAAGATCTAGCTGACTGAAATAAGTTCATCAGATGAAAACCAACAAAAATTGACAAGAACCACGAAAAGTTCTTGTATTTTAAGATAAAATCTTACTCTGTTAAAGAGAAAACTCCCAGCTCGCTGAAATATGTTCATTTGCTGAAAAACAACAAAACCGCGAAAAGTTCTTGTATTTGAAGATAAAATCTTTTTGCTTTGAAGAAGAAAGATCTAGCTGACTGAAATAAGTTCATTAGATGAAAACCAACAAAAATTGACAAGAACCACGAAAAGTTCTTGTATTTTAAGATAAAATCTTACTCTATTAAGGAAAAAACTTCCAGCTCGCTGAAATCTGTTCATTTGCTGAAAACCAACAAAACCTCCAAAAGTTCTTGTATTTGAAGATAAAATCTTTTTGCTTTGACGAAGAAAGATCTAGCTGACTGAAATAAGTTCATTAGATGAAAACCAACAAAAATTGACAAGAACCACGAAAAGTTCTTGTATTTTAGGATAAAATCTTACTCTATTAAGGAAAAAACTTCCAGCTCGCTGAAATCTGTTCATTTGCTGAAAACCAACAAAACCACGAAAAGTTCTTGTATTTGAAGATAAAATCTTTTTGCTTTGACGGAGAAAGATCCAGCTGACTGAAATAAGTTCATTAGATGAAAACCAACAAAAATTGACAAGAACCACGAAAAGTTCTTGTATTTTAAGATAAAATCTTAGGCTATTAAAGAAAAATCTTCCAGCTCGCTGAAATCTGTTCATTTGCTGAAAACCATCAAAACCACGAAAAGTTCTTGTATTTGAAGATAAAATCTTTTTTCTTTGAAGAAAAAAGATCTAGCTGTCTGAAATAAGTTCATTAGATGAAAACCAACAAAAATTGACAAGAACCACAAAAAGTTCTTGTATTTTAAGATAAAATCTTAGGCTATTAAAGAAAAAACTTCCAGCTCGCTGAAATCTGTTCATTTGCTGAAAACCATCAAAACCACGAAAAGTTCTTGTATTTGAAGATAAAATCTTTTTTCTTTGAAGAAGAAAGATCTAGCTGTCTGAAATAAGTTCATTAGATGAAAACCAACAAAAATTGACAAGAACCACAAAAAGTTCTTGTATTTTAAGATAAAATCTTACTCTATTAAGGAAAAAACTTCCAGCTCGCTGAAATATGTTCATTTGCTGAAAACCATCAAAACCACGAAAAGTTCTTGTATTTGAAGATAAAATCTTTTTGCTTAAAAGAAGAAAGATCTAGCTGACTGAAATAAGTTCATTAGATGAAAACCAACAAAAATTGACAAGAACCACGAAAAGTTCTTGTATTTTAAGATAAAATCTTACTCTATTAAGGAAAAAACTTCCAGCTCGCTGAAATATGTTCATTTGCTGAAAACCATCAAAACCACGAAAAGTTCTTGTATTTGAAGATAAAATCTTTTTGCTCTGAAGAAGAAAGATCCAGCTGACTGAAATAAGTTCATCAGATGAAAACCAACAAAAATTGACAAGAACCACGAAAAGTTCTTGTATTTTAAGATAAAATCTTACTCTATTAAGGAAAAAACTTCCAGCTCGCTGAAATATGTTCATTTGGTGAAAACCATCAAAACCACGAAAAGTTCTTGTATTTGAAGGTAAAATCTTTTTGCTTTGAAGAAGAAAGATCTAGCTGACTGAAATAAGTTCATCAGATGAAAACCAACAAAAATTGACAAGAACCACGAAAAGTTCTTGTATTTTAAGATAAAATCTTACTCTGTTGAAGAGAAAACTCCCAGCTCGCTGAAATATGTTCATTTGCTGAAAAACAACAAAACCGCGAAAAGTTCTTGTATTTGAAGATAAAATCTTTTTGCTTTGAAGAAGAAACATCTAGCTGACTGAAATAAGTTCATTAGATGAAAACCAACAAAAATTGACAAGAACCACGAAAAGTTCTTGTATTTTAAGATAAAATCTTACGCTACTAAAGAAAAAACTCCCAGCTCGCTGAAATATGTTCATTTGCTGAAAACCAACAAAACCACGAAAAGTTCTTGTATTTGAAGATAAAATCTTTTTGCTTTGAAGAAGAAAGATCTAGCTGACTGAAATAAGTTCATCAGATGAAAACCAACAAAAATTGACAAGAACCACGAAAAGTTCTTGTATTTTAAGATAATATCTTACTCTGTTCAAGAAAAAACTCCCAGCTCGCTGAAATATGTTCATTTGCTGAAAAACAACAAAACCGCGAAAAGTTCTTGTATTTGAAGATAAAATCTTTATGCTTTGAAGAAGAAAGATCTAGCTGACTGAAATAAGTTCATTAGATGAAAACCAACAAAAATTGACAAGAACCACGAAAAGTTCTTGTATTTTAAGATAAAATCTTACTCTATTCAGGAAAAAACTTCCAGCTCGCTGAAATATGTTCATTTGCTGAAAACCATCAAAACCACGAAAAGTTCTTGTATTTGAAGATAAAATCTTTTTTCTTTGAAGAAGAAAGATCTAGCTGACTGAAATAAGTTCATTAGATGAAAACCAACAAAAATTGACAAGAACCACGAAAAGTTCTTGTATTTTAAGATAAAATCTTACTCTGTTAAAGAGAAAACTCCAAGCTCGCTGAAATATGTTCATTTGCTGAAAACCATCAAAACCACGAAAAGTTCTTGTATTTGAAGATAAAATCTTTTTGCTTTGAAGAAGAAAGATCTAGCTGACTGAAATAAGTTCATTAGATGAAAACCAACAAAAATTGACAAGAACCACAAAAAATTCTTGTATTTTAAGATAAAATCTTACTCTATTAAGGAAAAAACTTCCAGCTCGCTGAAATATGTTCATTTGCTGAAAACCATCAAAACCACGAAAAGTTCTTGTATTTGAAGATAAAATCTTTTTGCTTTAAAGAAGAAAGATCTAGCTGACTGAAATAAGTTCATTGGATGAAAACCAACAAAAATTGACAAGAACCACGAAAAGTTCTTGTATTTTAAGATAAAATCTTACTCTGTTGAAGAGAAAACGCCCAGCTCGCTGAAATATGTTCATTTGCTGAAAAACAACAAAACCGCGAAAAGTTCTTGTATTTGAAGATAAAATCTTTTTGCTTTGAAGAAGAAAGATCTAGCTGACTGAAATAAGTTCATTGGATGAAAACCAACAAAAATTGACAAGAACCTCGAAAAGTTCTTGTATTTTATGATAAAATCTTACGCTATTAAAGAAAAAACTCCCAGCTCGCTGAAATATGTTCATTTGCTGAAAACCAACAAAACCACGAAAAGTTCTTGTATTTGAAGATAAAATCTTTTTGCTTTGAAGAAGAAAGATCTAGCTGACTGAAATAAGTTCATTGGATGAAAACCAACAAAAATTGACAAGAACCACGAAAAGTTCTTGTATTTTATGATAAAATCTTGCGCTATTAAAGAAAAAACTCCCAGCTCGCTGAAATATGTTCATTTGCTGAAAACCAACAAAACCACGAAAAGTTCTTGTATTTGAAGATAAAATCTTTTTTCTTTGAAGAAGAAAGATCTAGCTGACTGAAATAAGTTCATTAGATGAAAACCAACAAAAATTGACAAGAACCACGAAAAGTTCTTGTATTTTAAGATAAAATCTTACTCTATTAAGGAAAAAACTTCCAGCTCGCTGAAATATGTTCATTTGCTGAAAACCATCAAAACCACGAAAAGTTCTTGTATTTGAAGATAAAATCTTTTTGCTTTGAAGAAGAAAGATCTAGCTGACTGAAATAAGTTCATTAGATGAAAACCAACAAAAATTGACAAGAACCACGAAAAGTTCTTGTATTTTTATATAAAATCTTACGCTATTAAAGAAAAAACTCCCAGCTCGCTGAAATATGTTCATTTGCTGAAAACCAACAAAACAACGAAAAGTTCTTGTATTTGAAGATAAAATCTTTTTTCTTTGAAGAAGAAAGATCCAGCTGACTGAAATAAGTTCATTAGATGAAAACCAACAAAAATTGACAAGAACCACGAAAAGTTCTTGTATTTTAAGATAAAATCTTACGCTACTAAAGAAAAAACTCCCAGCTCGCTGAAATATGTTCATTTGCTGAAAACCAACAAAACCACGAAAAGTTCTTGTATTTGAAGATAAAATATTTTTGCTTTGAAGAAGAAAGATCTAGCTGACTGAAATAAGTTCATCAGATGAAAACCAACAAAAATTGACAAGAACCACGAAAAGTTCTTGTATTTTAAGATAATATCTTACTCTGTTAAAGAAAAAACTCCCAGCTCGCTGAAATATGTTCATTTGCTGAAAAACAACAAAACCGCGAAAAGTTCTTGTATTTGAAGATAAAATCTTTATGCTTTGAAGAAGAAAGATCTAGCTGACTGAAATAAGTTCATTAGATGAAAACCAACAAAAATTGACAAGAACCACGAAAAGTTCTTGTATTTTAAGATAATATCTTACTCTGTTAAAGAGAAAACTCCCAGCTCGCTGAAATATGTTCATTTGCTGAAAACCATCAAAACCACGAAAAGTTCTTGTATTTGAAGATAAAATCTTTTTGCTTTGAAGAAGAAAGATCTAGCTGACTGAAATAAGTTCATTGGATGAAAACCAACAAAAATTGACAAGAACCACGAAAAGTTCTTGTATTTTATGATAAAATCTTGCGCTATTAAAGAAAAAACTCCCAGCTCGCTGAAATATGTTCATTTGCTGAAAACCAACAAAACCACGAAAAGTTCTTGTATTTGAAGATAAAATCTTTTTTCTTTGAAGAAGAAAGATCTAGCTGACTGAAATAAGTTCATTAGATGAAAACCAACAAAAATTGACAAGAACCACGAAAAGTTCTTGTATTTTAAGATAAAATCTTACTCTATTAAGGAAAAAACTTCCAGCTCGCTGAAATATGTTCATTTGCTGAAAACCATCAAAACCACGAAAAGTTCTTGTATTTGAAGATAAAATCTTTTTGCTTTGAAGAAGAAAGATCTAGCTGACTGAAATAAGTTCATTAGATGAAAACCAACAAAAATTGACAAGAACCACGAAAAGTTCTTGTATTTTTATATAAAATCTTACGCTATTAAAGAAAAAACTCCCAGCTCGCTGAAATATGTTCATTTGCTGAAAACCAACAAAACAACGAAAAGTTCTTGTATTTGAAGATAAAATCTTTTTTCTTTGAAGAAGAAAGATCCAGCTGACTGAAATAAGTTCATTAGATGAAAACCAACAAAAATTGACAAGAACCACGAAAAGTTCTTGTATTTTAAGATAAAATCTTACTCTATTCAGGAAAAAACTTCCAGCTCGCTGAAATCTGTTCATTTGCTGAAAACCATCAAAACCACGAAAAGTTCTTGTATTTGAAGATAAAATATTTTTGCTTTGAAGAAGAAAGATCTAGCTGACTGAAATAAGTTCATTAGATGAAAACCAACAAAAATTGACAAGAACCACGAAAAGTTCTTGTATTTTAAGATAAAATCTTACGCTATTAAAGAAAAAACTCCCAGCTCGCTGAAATATGTTCATTTGCTGAAAACCAACAAAACCACGAAAAGTTCTTGTATTTGAAGATAAAATCTTTTTTCTTTGAAGAAGAAAGATCTAGCTGACTGAAATAAGTTCATCAGATGAAAACCAACAAAAATTGACAAGAACCACGAAAGGTTCTTGTATTTTAAGATAAAATCTTACTCTATTAAGGAAAAAACTTCCAAGTCGCTGAAATATGTTCATTTGCTGAAAACCATCAAAACCACGAAAAGTTCTTGTATTTGAAGATAAAATCTTTTTGCTTTCAAGAAGAAAGATCTAGCTGACTGAAATAAGTTCATTAGATGAAAACCAACAAAAATTGACAAGAACCACGAAAAGTTCTTGTATTTTAAGATAAAATCTTACTCTGTTAAAGAAAAAACTCCCAGCTCGCTGAAATATGTTCATTTGCTGAAAAACAACAAAACCGCGAAAAGTTCCTGTATTTGAAGATAAAATCTTTTTGCTTTGAAGAAGAAAGATCTAGCTGACTGAAATAAGTTCATTAGATGAAAACCAACAAAAATTGACAAGAACCACGAAAAGTTCTTGTATTTTAAGATAAAATCTTAGGCTATTAAAGAAAAAACTTCCAGCTCGCTGAAATATGTTCATTTGCTGAAAACCATCAAAACCACGAAAAGTTCTTGTATTTGAAGATAAAATCTTTTTGCTTTGAAGAAGAAAGATCTAGCTGACTGAAATAAGTTCATTAGATGAAAACCAACAAAAATTGACAAGAACCACGAAAAGTTCTTGTATTTTAAGATAAAATCTTAGGCTATTAAAGAAAAAACTTCCAGCTCGCTGAAATCTGTTCATTTGCTGAAAACCATCAAAACCACGAAACGTTCTTGTATTTGAAGATAAAATCTTTTTGCTTTGAAGAAGAAAGATCTAGCTGACTGAAATAAGTTCATTGGATGAAAACCAACAAAAATTGACAAGAACCACGAAAAGTTCTTGTATTTTAAGATAAAATCTTACTCTATTAAGGAAAAAACTTCCAGTTCGCTGAAATCTGTTCATTTGCTGAAAACCAACAAAACCACCAAAAGTTCTTGTATTTGAAGATAAAATGTTTTTGCTTTGACGAAGAAAGATCGAGCTGACTGAAATAAGTTCATTAGATGAAAACCAACAAAAATTGACAAGAACCACGAAAAGTTCTTGTATTTTAGGATAAAATCTTACTCTATTAAGGAAAAAACTTCCAGCTCGCTGAAGTCTGTTCATTTGCTGAAAACCAACAAAACCACGAAAAGTTCTTGTATTTGAAGATAAAATCTTTTTGCTTTGACGGAGAAAGATCTAGCTGACTGAAATAAGTTCATTAGATGAAAACCAACAAAAATTGACAAGAACCACGAAAAGTTCTTGTATTTTAAGATAAAATCTTAGGCTATTAAAGAAAAAACTTCCAGCTCGCTGAAATCTGTTCATTTGCTGAAAACCATCAAAACCACGAAAAGTTCTTGTATTTGAAGATAAAATCTTTTTTCTTTGAAGAAGAAAGATCTAGCTGTCTGAAATAAGTTCATTAGATGAAAACCAACAAAAATTGACAAGAACCACAAAAAGTTCTTGTATTTTAAGATAAAATCTTACTCTATTAAGGAAAAAACTTCCAGCTCGCTGAAATATGTTCATTTGCTGAAAACCATCAAAACCACGAAAAGTTCTTGTATTTGAAGATAAAATCTTTTTGCTTTAAAGAAGAAAGATCTAGCTGACTGAAATAAGTTCATTAGATGAAAACCAACAAAAATTGACAAGAACCACGAAAAGTTCTTGTATTTTATGATAAAATCTTACGCTATTAAAGAAAAAACTCCCAGCTCGCTGAAATATGTTCATTTGCTGAAAACCAACAAAACCACGAAAAGTTCTTGTATTTGAAGATAAAATCTTTTTGCTTTGAAGAAGAAAGATCTACCTGACTGAAATAAGTTCATTGGATGAAAACCAACAAAAATTGACAAGAACCACGAAAAGTTCTTGTATTTTATGATAAAATCTTGCGCTATTAAAGAAAAAACTCCCAGCTCGCTGAAATATGTTCATTTGCTGAAAACCAACAAAACCACGAAAAGTTCTTGTATTTGAAGATAAAATCTTTTTTCTTTGAAGAAGAAAGATCTAGCTGACTGAAATAAGTTCATTAGATGAAAACCAACAAAAATTGACAAGAACCACGAAAAGTTCTTGTATTTTAAGATAAAATCTTACTCTATTAAGGAAAAAACTTCCAGCTCGCTGAAATATGTTCATTTGCTGAAAACCATCAAAACCACGAAAAGTTCTTGTATTTGAAGATAAAATCTTTTTGCTTTGAAGAAGAAAGATCTAGCTGACTGAAATAAGTTCATTAGATGAAAACCAACAAAAATTGACAAGAACCACGAAAAGTTCTTGTATTTTTATATAAAATCTTACGCTATTAAAGAAAAAACTCCCAGCTCGCTGAAATATGTTCATTTGCTGAAAACCAACAAAACAACGAAAAGTTCTTGTATTTGAAGATAAAATCTTTTTTCTTTGAAGAAGAAAGATCCAGCTGACTGAAATAAGTTCATTAGATGAAAACCAACAAAAATTGACAAGAACCACGAAAAGTTCTTGTATTTTAAGATAAAATCTTACTCTATTAAGGAAAAAACTTCCAGTTCGCTGAAATCTGTTCATTTGCTGAAAACCAACAAAACCACCAAAAGTTCTTGTATTTGAAGATAAAATGTTTTTGCTTTGACGAAGAAAGATCGAGCTGACTGAAATAAGTTCATTAGATGAAAACCAACAAAAATTGACAAGAACCACGAAAAGTTCTTGTATTTTAAGATAAAATCTTACTCTATTAAGGAAAAAACTTCCAGCTCGCTGAAATCTGTTCTTTTGCTGAAAACCATCAAAACCACGAAAAGTTCTTGTATTTGAAGATAAAATCTTTTTGCTTTGAAGAAGAAAGATCCAGCTGACTGAAATAAGTTCATTAGATGAAAACCAACAAAAATTGACAAGAACCACGAAAAGTTCTTGTATTTTAAGATAAAATCTTAGGCTATTAAAGAAAAAACTTCCAGCTCGCTGAAATATGTTCATTTGCTGAAAACCAACAAAACCACGAAAAGTTCTTGTATTTGAAGATAAAATCTTTTTTCTTTGAAGAAGAAAGATCTAGCTGTCTGAAATAAGTTCATTAGATGAAAACCAACAAAAATTGACAAGAACCACGAAAAGTTCTTGTATTTTAAGATAAAATCTTACGCTAATAAGGAAAAAACTTCCAGCTCGCTGAAATATGTTCATTTGCTGAAAACCATCAAAACCACGAAAAGTTCTTGTATTTGAAGATAAAATCTTTTTGCTTTGAAGAAGAAAGATCGAGCTGACTGAAATAAGTTCATTAGATGAAAACCAACAAAAATTGACAAGAACCACGAAAAGTTCTTGTATTTTTATATAAAATCTTACGCTATTAAAGAAAAAACTCCCAGCTCGCTGAAATATGTTCATTTGCTGAAAACCAACAAAACAACGAAAAGCTCTTGTATTTGAAGATAAAATCTTTTTTCTTTGAAGAAGAAAGATCCAGCTGACTGAAATAAGTTCATTAGATGAAAACCAACAAAAATTGACAAGAACCACGAAAAGTTCTTGTATTTTAAGATAAAATCTTACGCTACTAAAGAAAAAACTCCCAGCTCGCTGAAATATGTTCATTTGCTGAAAACCAACAAAACCACGAAAAGTTCTTGTATTTGAAGATAAAATATTTTTGCTTTGAAGAAGAAAGATCGAGCTGACTGAAATAAGTTTATCAGATGAAAACCAACAAAAATTGACAAGAACCACGAAAAGTTCTTGTATTTTAAGATAATATCTTACTCTGTTAAAGAAAAAACTCCCAGCTCGCTGAAATATGTTCATTTGCTGAAAAACAACAAAACCGCGAAAAGTTCTTGTATTTGAAGATAAAATCTTTATGCTTTGAAGAAGAAAGATCTAGCTGACTGAAATAAGTTCATTAGATGAAAACCAACAAAAATTGACAAGAACCACGAAAAGTTCTTGTATTTTAAGATAAAATCTTACTCTGTTAAAGAGAAAACTCCCAGCTCGCTGAAATATGTTCATTTGCTGAAAACCATCAAAACCACGAAAAGTTCTTGTATTTGAAGATAAAATCTTTTTGCTTTCAAGAAGAAAGATCTAGCTGACTGAAATAAGTTCATTAGATGAAAACCAACAAAAATTGACAAGAACCACGAAAAGTTCTTGTATTTTAAGATAAAATCTTACTCTGTTGAAGAGAAAACTCCCAGCTCGCTGAAATATGTTCATTTGCTGAAAAACAACAAAACCGCGAAAAGTTCTTGTATTTGAAGATAAAATCTTTTTGCTTTGAAGAAGAAAGATCTAGCTGACTGAAATAAGTTCATTAGATGAAAACCAACAAAAATTGACAAGAACCACGAAAAGTTCTTGTATTTTAAGATAAAATCTTACTCTATTAAGGAAAAAACTTCCAGCTCGCTGAAATATGTTCATTTGCTGAAAACCATCAAAACCACGAAAAGTTCTTGTATTTGAAGATAAAATCTTTTTGCTTTGAAGAAGAAAGATCTAGCTGACTGAAATAAGTTCATGAGATGAAAACCAACAAAAATTGACAAGAACCACGAAAAGTTCTTGTATTTTTATATAAAATCTTACGCTATTAAAGAAAAAACTCCCAGCTCGCTGAAATATTTTCATTTGCTGAAAACCAACAAAACAACGAAAAGTTCTTGTATTTGAAGATAAAATCTTTTTTCTTTGAAGAAGAAAGATCCAGCTGACTGAAATAAGTTCATTAGATGAAAACCAACAAAAATTGACAAGAACCACGAAAAGTTCTTGTATTTTAAGATAAAATCTTACTCTATTCAGGAAAAAACTTCCAGCTCGCTGAAATCTGTTCATTTGCTGAAAACCATCAAAACCACGAAAAGTTCTTGTATTTGAAGATAAAATCTTTTTGCTTTGAAGAAGAAAGATCTAGCTGACTGAAATAAGTTCATTAGATGAAAACCAACAAAAATTGACAAGAACCACGAAAAGTTCTTGTATTTTAAGATAAAATCTTACTCTGTTAAAGAAAAAACTCCCAGCTCGCTGAAATATGTTCATTTGCTGAAAAACAACAAAACCACGAAAAGTTCTTGTATTTGAAGATAAAATATTTTTGCTTTGAAGAAGAAAGATCTAGCTGACTGAAATAAGTTCATTAGATGAAAACCAACAAAAATTGACAAGAACCACGAAAAGTTCTTGTATTTTAAGATAAAATCTTAGGCTATTAAAGAAAAAACTTCCAGCTCGCTGAAATATGTTCATTTGCTGAAAACCATCAAAACCACGAAAAGTTCTTGTATTTGAAGATAAAATCTTTTTGCTTTGAAGAAGAAAGATCTAGCTGACTGAAATAAGTTCATTAGATGAAAACCAACAAAAATTGACAAGAACCACGAAAAGTTCTTGTATTTTAAGATAAAATCTTAGGCTATTAAAGAAAAAACTTCCAGCTCGCTGAAATCTGTTCATTTGCTGAAAACCATCAAAACCACGAAACGTTCTTGTATTTGAAGATAAAATCTTTTTGCTTTGAAGAAGAAAGATCAAGCTGACTGAAATAAGTTCATTAGATGAAAACCAACAAAAATTGACAAGAACCACGAAAAGTTCTTGTATTTTAAGATAAAATCTTACTCTATTAAGGAAAAAACTTCCAGTTCGCTGAAATCTGTTCATTTGCTGAAAACCAACAAAACCACCAAAAGTTCTTGTATTTGAAGATAAAATGTTTTTGCTTTGACGAAGAAAGATCGAGCTGACTGAAATAAGTTCATTAGATGAAAACCAACAAAAATTGACAAGAACCACGAAAAGTTCTTGTATTTTAAGATAAAATCTTACTCTATTAAGGAAAAAACTTCCAGCTCGCTGAAATCTGTTCTTTTGCTGAAAACCATCAAAACCACGAAAAGTTCTTGTATTTGAAGATAAAATCTTTTTGCTTTGAAGAAGAAAGATCCAGCTGACTGAAATAAGTTCATTAGATGAAAACCAACAAAAATTGACAAGAACCACGAAAAGTTCTTGTATTTTAGGATAAAATCTTACTCTATTAAGGAAAAAACTTCCAGCTCGCTGAAGTCTGTTCATTTGCTGAAAACCAACAAAACCACGAAAAGTTCTTGTATTTGAAGATAAAATCTTTTTGCTTTGACGGAGAAAGATCCAGCTGACTGAAATAAGTTCATTAGATGAAAACCAACAAAAATTGACAAGAACCACGAAAAGTTCTTGTATTTTAAGATAAAATCTTAGGCTATTAAAGAAAAAACTTCCAGCTCGCTGAAATCTGTTCATTTGCTGAAAACCATCAAAACCACGAAAAGTTCTTGTATTTGAAGATAAAATCTTTTTTCTTTGAAGAAGAAAGATCTAGCTGTCTGAAATAAGTTCATTAGATGAAAACCAACAAAAATTGACAAGAACCACAAAAAGTTCTTGTATTTTAAGATAAAATCTTACTCTATTAAGGAAAAAACTTCCAGCTCGCTGAAATCTGTTCATTTGCTGAAAACCATCAAAACCACGAAAAGTTCTTGTATTTGAAGATAAAATCTTTTTTCTTTGAAGAAGAAAGATCTAGCTGACTGAAATAAGTTCATCAGATGAAAACCAACAAAAATTGACAAGAACCACGAAAAGTTCTTGTATTTTAAGATAAAATCTTACTCTATTAAGGAAAAAACTTCCAGCTCGCTGAAATATGTTCATTTGCTGAAAACCATCAAAACCACGAAAAGTTCTTGTATTTGAAGATAAAATCTTTTTGCTTTGAAGAAGAAAGATCTAGCTGACTGAAATAAGTTCATCAGATGAAAACCAACAAAAATTGACAAGAACCACGAAAAGTTCTTGTATTTTAAGATAAAATCTTACTCTGTTAAAGAGAAAACTCCCAGCTCGCTGAAATATGTTCATTTGCTGAAAAACAACAAAACCGCGAAAAGTTCTTGTATTTGAAGATAAAATCTTTTTGCTTTGAAGAAGAAAGATCTAGCTGACTGAAATAAGTTCATTAGATGAAAACCAACAAAAATTGACAAGTACCACGAAAAGTTCTTGTATTTTAAGATAAAATCTTACTCTATTAAGGAAAAAACTTCCAGCTCGCTGAAATCTGTTCATTTGCTGAAAACCAACAAAACCTCCAAAGGTTCTTGTATTTGAAGATAAAATCTTTTTGCTTTGACGAAGAATGATCTAGCTGACTGAAATAAGTTCATTAGATGAAAACCAACAAAAATTGACAAGAACCACGAAAAGTTCTTGTATTTTAAGATAAAATCTTAGGCTATTAAAGAAAAAACTTCCAGCTCGCTGAAATCTGTTCATTTGCTGAAAACCATCAAAACCACGAAAAGTTCTTGTATTTGAAGATAAAATCTTTTTTCTTTGAAGAAGAAAGATCTAGCTGTCTGAAATAAGTTCATTAGATGAAAACCAACAAAAATTGACAAGAACCACAAAAAGTTCTTGTATTTTAAGATAAAATCTTACTCTATTAAGGAAAAAACTTCCAGCTCGCTGAAATATGTTCATTTGCTGAAAACCATCAAAACCACGAAAAGTTCTTGTATTTGAAGATAAAATCTTTTTGCTTTAAAGAAGAAAGATCTAGCTGACTGAAATAAGTTCATTAGATGAAAACCAACAAAAATTGACAAGAACCACGAAATGTTCTTGTATTTTAAGATAAAATCTTACTCTATTAAGGAAAAAACTTCCAGCTCGCTGAAATATGTTCATTTGCTGAAAACCATCAAAACCACGAAAAGTTCTTGTATTTGAAGATAAAATCTTTTTGCTTTGAAGAAGAAAGATCTAGCTGACTGAAATAAGTTCATCAGATGAAAACCAACAAAAATTGACAAGAACCACGAAAATTTCTTGTATTTTAAGATATAATCTTACTCTATTAAGGAAAAAACTTCCAGCTCGCTGAAATATGTTCATTTGCTGAAAACCATCAAAACCACGAAAAGTTCTTGTATTTGAAGATAAAATCTTTTTGCTTTGAAGAAGAAAGATCTAGCTGACTGAAATAAGTTCATCAGATGAAAACCAACAAAAATTGACAAGAACCACGAAAAGTTCTTGTATTTTAAGATAAAATCTTACTCTGTTGAAGAGAAAACTCCCAGCTCGCTGAAATATGTTCATTTGCTGAAAAACAACAAAACCGCGAAAAGTTCTTGTATTTGAAGATAAAATCTTTTTGCTTTGAAGAAGAAAGATCTAGCTGACTGAAATAAGTTCATTAGATGAAAACCAACAAAAATTGACAAGAACCACGAAAAGTTCTTGTATTTTAAGATAAAATCTTCCTCTATTAAGGAAAAAACTTCCAGCTCGCTGAAATCTGTTCATTTGCTGAAAACCAACAAAACCTCCAAAAGTTCTTGTATTTGAAGATAAAATCTTTTTGCTTTGACGAAGAAAGATCTAGCTGACTGAAATAAGTTCATTAGATGAAAACCAACAAAAATTGACAAGAACCACGAAAAGTTCTTGTATTTTAAGATAAAATCTTACGCTACTAAAGAAAAAACTCCCAGCTCGCTGAAATATGTTCATTTGCTGAAAACCAACAAAACCACGAAAAGTTCTTGTATTTGAAGATAAAATCTTTTTGCTTTGAAGAAGAAAGATCTAGCTGACTGAAATAAGTTCATCAGATGAAAACCAACAAAAATTGACAAGAACCACGAAAAGTTCTTGTATTTTAAGATAATATCTTACTCTGTTAAAGAAAAAACTCCCAGCTCGCTGAAATATGTTCATTTGCTGAAAAACAACAAAACCGCGAAAAGTTCTTGTATTTGAAGATAAAATCTTTATGCTTTGAAGAAGAAAGATCTAGCTGACTGAAATAAGTTCATTAGATGAAAACCAACAAAAATTGACAAGAACCACGAAAAGTTCTTGTATTTTAAGATAAAATCTTACTCTATTCAGGAAAAAAATTCCAGCTCGCTGAAATATGTTCATTTGCTGAAAACCATCAAAACCACGAAAAGTTCTTGTATTTGAAGATAAAATCTATTTGCTTTGAAGAAGAAAGATCTAGCTGACTGAAATAAGTTCATTCGATGAAAACCAACAAAAATTGACAAGAACCACGAAAAGTTCTTGTATTTTAAGATAAAATCTTACTCTGTTGAAGAGAAAACTCCCAGCTCGCTGAAATATGTTCATTTGCTGAAAAACAACAAAACCGCGAAAAGTTCTTGTATTTGAAGATAAAATCTTTTTGCTTTGAAGAAGAAAGATCCAGCTGACTGAAATAAGTTCATTGGATGAAAACCAACAAAAATTGACAAGAACCACGAAAAGTTCTTGTATTTTCTGATAAAATCTTACGCTATTAAAGAAAAAACTCCCAGCTCGCTGAAATATGTTCATTTGCTGAAAACCAACAAAACCACCAAAAGTTCTTGTATTTGAAGATAAAATCTTTTTTCTTTGAAGAAGAAAGATCTAGCTGACTGAAATAAGTTCATGAGATGAAAACCAACAAAAATTGACAAGAACCACGAAAAGTTCTTGTATTTTAAGATAAAATCTTACTCTGTTAAAGAGAAAACTCCCAGCTCGCTGAAATATGTTCATTTGCTGAAAACCATCAAAACCACGAAAAGTTCTTGTATTTGAAGATAAAATCTTTTTGCTTTGAAGAAGAAAGATCTAGCTGACTGAAATAAGTTCATTAGATGAAAACCAACAAAAATTGACAAGAACCACAAAAAATTCTTGTATTTTAAGATAAAATCTTACTCTATTAAGGAAAAAACTTCCAGCTCGCTGAAATATGTTCATTTGCTGAAAACCATCAAAACCACGAAAAGTTCTTGTATTTGAAGATAAAATCTTTTTGCTTTAAAGAAGAAAGATCTAGCTGACTGAAATAAGTTCATTAGATGAAAACCAACAAAAATTGACAAGAACCACGAAAAGTTCTTGTATTTTTATATAAAATCTTACGCTATTAAAGAAAAAACTCCCAGCTCGCTGAAATATGTTCATTTGCTGAAAACCAACAAAACAACGAAAAGTTCTTGTATTTGAAGATAAAATCTTTTTTCTTTGAAGAAGAAAGATCCAGCTGACTGAAATAAGTTCATTAGATGAAAACCAACAAAAATTGACAAGAACCACGAAAAGTTCTTGTATTTTAAGATAAAATCTTACGCTACTAAAGAAAAAACTCCCAGCTCGCTGAAATATGTTCATTTGCTGAAAACCAACAAAACCACGAAAAGTTCTTGTATTTGAAGATAAAATATTTTTGCTTTGAAGAAGAAAGATCTAGCTGACTGAAATAAGTTCATCAGATGAAAACCAACAAAAATTGACAAGAACCACGAAAAGTTCTTGTATTTTAAGATAATATCTTACTCTGTTAAAGAAAAAACTCCCAGCTCGCTGAAATATGTTCATTTGCTGAAAAACAACAAAACCGCGAAAAGTTCTTGTATTTGAAGATAAAATCTTTATGCTTTGAAGAAGAAAGATCTAGCTGACTGAAATAAGTTCATTAGATGAAAACCAACAAAAATTGACAAGAACCACGAAAAGTTCTTGTATTTTAAGATAAAATCTTACTCTGTTAAAGAGAAAACTCCCAGCTCGCTGAAATATGTTCATTTGCTGAAAACCATCAAAACCACGAAAAGTTCTTGTATTTGAAGATAAAATCTTTTTGCTTTGAAGAAGAAAGATCTAGCTGACTGAAATAAGTTCATTAGATGAAAACCAACAAAAATTGACAAGAACCACAAAAAATTCTTGAATTTTAAGATTAAATCTTACTCTATTAAGGAAAAAACTTCCAGCTCGCTGAAATATGTTCATTTGCTGAAAACCATCAAAACCACGAAAAGTTCTTGTATTTGAAGATAAAATCTTTTTGCTTTGAAGAAGAAAGATCTAGCTGACTGAAATAAGTTCATCAGATGAAAACCAACAAAAATTGACAAGAACCACGAAAATTTCTTGTATTTTAAGATATAATCTTACTCTATTAAGGAAAAAACTTCCAGCTCGCTGAAATATGTTCATTTGCTGAAAACCATCAAAACCACGAAAAGTTCTTGTATTTGAAGATAAAATCTTTTTGCTTTGAAGAAGAAAGATCTAGCTGACTGAAATAAGTTCATCAGATGAAAACCAACAAAAATTGACAAGAACCACGAAAAGTTCTTGTATTTTAAGATAAAATCTTACTCTGTTGAAGAGAAAACTCCCAGCTCGCTGAAATATGTTCATTTGCTGAAAAACAACAAAACCGCGAAAAGTTCTTGTATTTGAAGATAAAATCTTTTTGCTTTGAAGAAGAAAGATCTAGCTGACTGAAATAAGTTCATTAGATGAAAACCAACAAAAATTGACAAGAACCACGAAAAGTTCTTGTATTTTAAGATAAAATCTTCCTCTATTAAGGAAAAAACTTCCAGCTCGCTGAAATCTGTTCATTTGCTGAAAACCAACAAAACCTCCAAAAGTTCTTGTATTTGAAGATAAAATCTTTTTGCTTTGACGAAGAAAGATCTAGCTGACTGAAATAAGTTCATTAGATGAAAACCAACAAAAATTGACAAGAACCACGAAAAGTTCTTGTATTTTAAGATAAAATCTTACGCTACTAAAGAAAAAACTCCCAGCTCGCTGAAATATGTTCATTTGCTGAAAACCAACAAAACCACGAAAAGTTCTTGTATTTGAAGATAAAATCTTTTTGCTTTGAAGAAGAAAGATCTAGCTGACTGAAATAAGTTCATCAGATGAAAACCAACAAAAATTGACAAGAACCACGAAAAGTTCTTGTATTTTAAGATAATATCTTACTCTGTTAAAGAAAAAACTCCCAGCTCGCTGAAATATGTTCATTTGCTGAAAAACAACAAAACCGCGAAAAGTTCTTGTATTTGAAGATAAAATCTTTATGCTTTGAAGAAGAAAGATCTAGCTGACTGAAATAAGTTCATTAGATGAAAACCAACAAAAATTGACAAGAACCACGAAAAGTTCTTGTATTTTAAGATAAAATCTTACTCTATTCAGGAAAAAAATTCCAGCTCGCTGAAATATGTTCATTTGCTGAAAACCATCAAAACCACGAAAAGTTCTTGTATTTGAAGATAAAATCTATTTGCTTTGAAGAAGAAAGATCTAGCTGACTGAAATAAGTTCATTCGATGAAAACCAACAAAAATTGACAAGAACCACGAAAAGTTCTTGTATTTTAAGATAAAATCTTACTCTGTTGAAGAGAAAACTCCCAGCTCGCTGAAATATGTTCATTTGCTGAAAAACAACAAAACCGCGAAAAGTTCTTGTATTTGAAGATAAAATCTTTTTGCTTTGAAGAAGAAAGATCTCGCTGACTGAAATAAGTTCATTGGATGAAAACCAACAAAAATTGACAAGAACCACGAAAAGTTCTTGTATTTTCTGATAAAATCTTACGCTATTAAAGAAAAAACTCCCAGCTCGCTGAAATATGTTCATTTGCTGAAAACCAACAAAACCACCAAAAGTTCTTGTATTTGAAGATAAAATCTTTTTTCTTTGAAGAAGAAAGATCTAGCTGACTGAAATAAGTTCATGAGATGAAAACCAACAAAAATTGACAAGAACCACGAAAAGTTCTTGTATTTTAAGATAAAATCTTACTCTGTTAAAGAGAAAACTCCCAGCTCGCTGAAATATGTTCATTTGCTGAAAACCATCAAAACCACGAAAAGTTCTTGTATTTGAAGATAAAATCTTTTTGCTTTGAAGAAGAAAGATCTAGCTGACTGAAATAAGTTCATTAGATGAAAACCAACAAAAATTGACAAGAACCACAAAAAATTCTTGTATTTTAAGATAAAATCTTACTCTATTAAGGAAAAAACTTCCAGCTCGCTGAAATATGTTCATTTGCTGAAAACCATCAAAACCACGAAAAGTTCTTGTATTTGAAGATAAAATCTTTTTGCTTTAAAGAAGAAAGATCTAGCTGACTGAAATAAGTTCATTAGATGAAAACCAACAAAAATTGACAAGAACCACGAAAAGTTCTTGTATTTTTATATAAAATCTTACGCTATTAAAGAAAAAACTCCCAGCTCGCTGAAATATGTTCATTTGCTGAAAACCAACAAAACAACGAAAAGTTCTTGTATTTGAAGATAAAATCTTTTTTCTTTGAAGAAGAAAGATCCAGCTGACTGAAATAAGTTCATTAGATGAAAACCAACAAAAATTGACAAGAACCACGAAAAGTTCTTGTATTTTAAGATAAAATCTTACGCTACTAAAGAAAAAACTCCCAGCTCGCTGAAATATGTTCATTTG
Organism: Heptranchias perlo; assembly: GCF_035084215.1. Lineage (NCBI taxonomy): Eukaryota > Metazoa > Chordata > Chondrichthyes > Hexanchiformes > Hexanchidae > Heptranchias > Heptranchias perlo. The sequence continues at coordinate 2,328,454 of NW_027139824.1, forward strand.
CTGAAAACCAACAAAACCACGAAAAGTTCTTGTATTTGAAGATAAAATATTTTTGCTTTGAAGAAGAAAGATCTAGCTGACTGAAATAAGTTCATCAGATGAAAACCAACAAAAATTGACAAGAACCACGAAAAGTTCTTGTATTTTAAGATAATATCTTACTCTGTTAAAGAAAAAACTCCCAGCTCGCTGAAATATGTTCATTTGCTGAAAAACAACAAAACCGCGAAAAGTTCTTGTATTTGAAGATAAAATCTTTATGCTTTGAAGAAGAAAGATCTAGCTGACTGAAATAAGTTCATTAGATGAAAACCAACAAAAATTGACAAGAACCACGAAAAGTTCTTGTATTTTAAGATAAAATCTTACTCTGTTAAAGAGAAAACTCCCAGCTCGCTGAAATATGTTCATTTGCTGAAAACCATCAAAACCACGAAAAGTTCTTGTATTTGAAGATAAAATCTTTTTGCTTTGAAGAAGAAAGATCTAGCTGACTGAAATAAGTTCATTAGATGAAAACCAACAAAAATTGACAAGAACCACAAAAAATTCTTGAATTTTAAGATTAAATCTTACTCTATTAAGGAAAAAACTTCCAGCTCGCTGAAATATGTTCATTTGCTGAAAACCATCAAAACCACGAAAAGTTCTTGTATTTGAAGATAAAATCTTTTTGCTTTAAAGAAGAAAGATCTAGCTGACTGAAATAAGTTCATTAGATGAAAACCAACAAAAATTGACAAGAACCACGAAAATTTCTTGTATTTTAAGATAAAATCTTACTCTGTTGAAGAGAAAACTCCCAGCTCGCTGAAATATGTTCATTTGCTGAAAAACAACAAAACCGCGAAAAGTTCTTGTATTTGAAGATAAAATCTTTTTGCTTTGAAGAAGAAAGATCTAGCTGACTGAAATAAGTTCATTGGATGAAAACCAACAAAAATTGACAAGAACCACGAAAAGTTCTTGTATTTTATGATAAAATCTTACGCTATTAAAGAAAAAACTCCCAGCTCGCTGAAATATGTTCATTTGCTGAAAACCAACAAAACCACGAAAAGTTCTTGTATTTGAAGATAAAATCTTTTTTCTTTGAAGAAGAAAGATCTAGCTGACTGAAATAAGTTCATTAGATGAAAACCAACAAAAATTGACAAGAACCACGAAAAGTTCTTGTATTTTAAGATAAAATCTTACTCTGTTAAAGAGAAAACTCCCAGCTCGCTGAAATATGTTCATTTGCTGAAAAACAACAAAACCGCGAAAAGTTCTTGTATTTGAAGATAAAATCTTTTTGCTTTGAAGAAGAAAGATCTAGCTGACTGAAATAAGTTCATTGGATGAAAACCAACAAAAATTGACAAGAACCACGAAAAGTTCTTGTATTTTATGATAAAATCTTACGCTATTAAAGAAAAAACTCCCAGCTCGCTGAAATATGTTCATTTGCTGAAAACCAACAAAACCACGAAAAGTTCTTGTATTTGAAGATAAAATCTTTTTTCTTTGAAGAAGAAAGATCTAGCTGACTGAAATAAGTTCATTAGATGAAAACCAACAAAAATTGACAAGAACCACGAAAAGTTCTTGTATTTTAAGATAAAATCTTACTCTATTAAGGAAAAAACTTCCAGCTCGCTGAAATATGTTCATTTGCTGAAAACCATCAAAACCACGAAAAGTTCTTGTATTTGAAGATAAAATCTTTTTGCTTTGAAGAAGAAAGATCTAGCTGACTGAAATAAGTTCATTAGATGAAAACCAACAAAAATTGACAAGAACCACGAAAAGTTCTTGTATTTTTATATAAAATCTTACGCTATTAAAGAAAAAACTCCCAGCTCGCTGAAATATGTTCATTTGCTGAAAACCAACAAAACAACGAAAAGTTCTTGTATTTGAAGATAAAATCTTTTTTCTTTGAAGAAGAAAGATCCAGCTGACTGAAATAAGTTCATTAGATGAAAACCAACAAAAATTGACAAGAACCACGAAAAGTTCTTGTATTTTAAGATAAAATCTTACTCTATTCAGGAAAAAACTTCCAGCTCGCTGAAATCTGTTCATTTGCTGAAAACCATCAAAACCACGAAAAGTTCTTGTATTTGAAGATAAAATATTTTTGCTTTGAAGAAGAAAGATCTAGCTGACTGAAATAAGTTCATTAGATGAAAACCAACAAAAATTGACAAGAACCACGAAAAGTTCTTGTATTTTAAGATAAAATCTTACGCTATTAAAGAAAAAACTCCCAGCTCGCTGAAATATGTTCATTTGCTGAAAACCAACAAAACCACGAAAAGTTCTTGTATTTGAAGATAAAATCTTTTTTCTTTGAAGAAGAAAGATCTAGCTGACTGAAATAAGTTCATCAGATGAAAACCAACAAAAATTGACAAGAACCACGAAAGGTTCTTGTATTTTAAGATAAAATCTTACTCTATTAAGGAAAAAACTTCCAAGTCGCTGAAATATGTTCATTTGCTGAAAACCATCAAAACCACGAAAAGTTCTTGTATTTGAAGATAAAATCTTTTTGCTTTGAAGAAGAAAGATCTAGCTGACTGAAATAAGTTCATTAGATGAAAACCAACAAAAATTGACAAGAACCACGAAAAGTTCTTGTATTTTAAGATAAAATCTTACTCTGTTAAAGAAAAAACTCCCAGCTCGCTGAAATATGTTCATTTGCTGAAAAACAACAAAACCGCGAAAAGTTCCTGTATTTGAAGATAAAATCTTTTTGCTTTGAAGAAGAAAGATCTAGCTGACTGAAATAAGTTCATTGGATGAAAACCAACAAAAATTGACAAGAACCACGAAAAGTTCTTGTATTTTAAGATAAAATCTTACTCTATTAAGGAAAAAACTTCCAGCTCGCTGAAATATGTTCATTTGCTGAAAACCATCAAAACCACGAAAAGTTCTTGTATTTGAAGATAAAATCTTTTTGCTTTAAAGAAGAAAGATCTAGCTGACTGAAATAAGTTCATTAGATGAAAACCAACAAAAATTGACAAGAACCACGAAAAGTTCTTGTATTTTTATATAAAATCTTACGCTATTAAAGAAAAAACTCCCAGCTCGCTGAAATATGTTCATTTGCTGAAAACCAACAAAACAACGAAAAGTTCTTGTATTTGAAGATAAAATCTTTTTTCTTTGAAGAAGAAAGATCCAGCTGACTGAAATAAGTTTATTAGATGAAAACCAACAAAAATTGACAAGAACCACGAAAAGTTCTTGTATTTTAAGATAAAATCTTACGCTACTAAAGAAAAAACTCCCAGCTCGCTGAAATATGTTCATTTGCTGAAAACCAACAAAACCACGAAAAGTTCTTGTATTTGAAGATAAAATATTTTTGCTTTGAAGAAGAAAGATCTAGCTGACTGAAATAAGTTCATCAGATGAAAACCAACAAAAATTGACAAGAACCACGAAAAGTTCTTGTATTTTAAGATAATATCTTACTCTGTTAAAGAAAAAACTCCCAGCTCGCTGAAATATGTTCATTTGCTGAAAAACAACAAAACCGCGAAAAGTTCTTGTATTTGAAGATAAAATCTTTATGCTTTGAAGAAGAAAGATCTAGCTGACTGAAATAAGTTCATTAGATGAAAACCAACAAAAATTGACAAGAACCACGAAAAGTTCTTGTATTTTAAGATAAAATCTTACTCTGTTAAAGAGAAAACTCCCAGCTCGCTGAAATATGTTCATTTGCTGAAAACCATCAAAACCACGAAAAGTTCTTGTATTTGAAGATAAAATCTTTTTGCTTTGAAGAAGAAAGATCTAGCTGACTGAAATGAGTTCATTAGATGAAAACCAACAAAAATTGACAAGAACCACAAAAAATTCTTGAATTTTAAGATTAAATCTTACTCTATTAAGGAAAAAACTTCCAGCTCGCTGAAATATGTTCATTTGCTGAAAACCATCAAAACCACGAAAAGTTCTTGTATTTGAAGATAAAATCTTTTTGCTTTAAAGAAGAAAGATCTAGCTGACTGAAATAAGTTCATTAGATGAAAACCAACAAAAATTGACAAGAACCACGAAAAGTTCTTGTATTTTAAGATAAAATCTTACTCTGTTGAAGAGAAAACTCCCAGCTCGCTGAAATATGTTCATTTGCTGAAAAACAACAAAACCGCGAAAAGTTCTTGTATTTGAAGATAAAATCTTTTTGCTTTGAAGAAGAAAGATCTAGCTGACTGAAATAAGTTCATTGGATGAAAACCAACAAAAATTGACAAGAACCACGAAAAGTTCTTGTATTTTATGATAAAATCTTACGCTATTAAAGAAAAAACTCCCAGCTCGCTGAAATATGTTCATTTGCTGAAAACCAACAAAACCACGAAAAGTTCTTGTATTTGAAGATAAAATCTTTTTTCTTTGAAGAAGAAAGATCTAGCTGACTGAAATAAGTTCATTAGATGAAAACCAACAAAAATTGACAAGAACCACGAAAAGTTCTTGTATTTTAAGATAAAATCTTACTCTGTTAAAGAGAAAACTCCCAGCTCGCTGAAATATGTTCATTTGCTGAAAAACAACAAAACCGCGAAAAGTTCTTGTATTTGAAGATAAAATCTTTTTGCTTTGAAGAAGAAAGATCTAGCTGACTGAAATAAGTTCATTGGATGAAAACCAACAAAAATTGACAAGAACCACGAAAAGTTCTTGTATTTTATGATAAAATCTTACGCTATTAAAGAAAAAACTCCCAGCTCGCTGAAATATGTTCATTTGCTGAAAACCAACAAAACCACGAAAAGTTCTTGTATTTGAAGATAAAATATTTTTGCTTTGAAGAAGAAAGATCTAGCTGACTGAAATAAGTTCATCAGATGAAAACCAACAAAAATTGACAAGAACCACGAAAAGTTCTTGTATTTTAAGATAATATCTTACTCTGTTAAAGAAAAAACTCCCAGCTCGCTGAAATATGTTCATTTGCTGAAAAACAACAAAACCGCGAAAAGTTCTTGTATTTGAAGATAAAATCTTTATGCTTTGAAGAAGAAAGATCTAGCTGACTGAAATAAGTTCATTAGATGAAAACCAACAAAAATTGACAAGAACCACGAAAAGTTCTTGTATTTTAAGATAAAATCTTACTCTGTTAAAGAGAAAACTCCCAGCTCGCTGAAATATGTTCATTTGCTGAAAACCATCAAAACCACGAAAAGTTCTTGTATTTGAAGATAAAATCTTTTTGCTTTGAAGAAGAAAGATCTAGCTGACTGAAATAAGTTCATTAGATGAAAACCAACAAAAATTGACAAGAACCACAAAAAATTCTTGAATTTTAAGATTAAATCTTACTCTATTAAGGAAAAAACTTCCAGCTCGCTGAAATATGTTCATTTGCTGAAAACCATCAAAACCACGAAAAGTTCTTGTATTTGAAGATAAAATCTTTTTGCTTTAAAGAAGAAAGATCTAGCTGACTGAAATAAGTTCATTAGATGAAAACCAACAAAAATTGACAAGAACCACGAAAAGTTCTTGTATTTTAAGATAAAATCTTACTCTGTTGAAGAGAAAACTCCCAGCTCGCTGAAATATGTTCATTTGCTGAAAAACAACAAAACCGCGAAAAGTTCTTGTATTTGAAGATAAAATCTTTTTGCTTTGAAGAAGAAAGATCTAGCTGACTGAAATAAGTTCATTGGATGAAAACCAACAAAAATTGACAAGAACCACGAAAAGTTCTTGTATTTTATGATAAAATCTTACGCTATTAAAGAAAAAACTCCCAGCTCGCTGAAATATGTTCATTTGCTGAAAACCAACAAAACCACGAAAAGTTCTTGTATTTGAAGATAAAATCTTTTTTCTTTGAAGAAGAAAGATCTAGCTGACTGAAATAAGTTCATTAGATGAAAACCAACAAAAATTGACAAGAACCACGAAAAGTTCTTGTATTTTAAGATAAAATCTTACTCTGTTAAAGAGAAAACTCCCAGCTCGCTGAAATATGTTCATTTGCTGAAAAACAACAAAACCGCGAAAAGTTCTTGTATTTGAAGATAAAATCTTTTTGCTTTGAAGAAGAAAGATCTAGCTGACTGAAATAAGTTCATTGGATGAAAACCAACAAAAATTGACAAGAACCACGAAAAGTTCTTGTATTTTATGATAAAATCTTACGCTATTAAAGAAAAAACTCCCAGCTCGCTGAAATATGTTCATTTGCTGAAAACCACCAAAACCACGAAAAGTTCTTGTATTTGAAGATAAAATCTTTTTTCTTTGAAGAAGAAAGATCTAGCTGACTGAAATAAGTTCATTAGATGAAAACCAACAAAAATTGACAAGAACCACGAAAAGTTCTTGTATTTTAAGATAAAATCTTACTCTATTAAGGAAAAAACTTCCAGCTCGCTGAAATATGTTCATTTGCTGAAAACCATCAAAACCACGAAAAGTTCTTGTATTTGAAGATAAAATCTTTTTGCTTTGAAGAAGAAAGATCTAGCTGACTGAAATAAGTTCATTAGATGAAAACCAACAAAAATTGACAAGAACCACGAAAAGTTCTTGTATTTTTATATAAAATCTTACGCTATTAAAGAAAAAACTCCCAGCTCGCTGAAATATGTTCATTTGCTGAAAACCAACAAAACAACGAAAAGTTCTTGTATTTGAAGATAAAATCTTTTTTCTTTGAAGAAGAAAGATCCAGCTGACTGAAATAAGTTCATTAGATGAAAACCAACAAAAATTGACAAGAACCACGAAAAGTTCTTGTATTTTAAGATAAAATCTTACTCTATTCAGGAAAAAACTTCCAGCTCGCTGAAATCTGTTCATTTGCTGAAAACCATCAAAACCACGAAAAGTTCTTGTATTTGAAGATAAAATATTTTTGCTTTGAAGAAGAAAGATCTAGCTGACTGAAATAAGTTCATTAGATGAAAACCAACAAAAATTGACAAGAACCACGAAAAGTTCTTGTATTTTAAGATAAAATCTTACGCTATTAAAGAAAAAACTCCCAGCTCGCTGAAATATGTTCATTTGCTGAAAACCAACAAAACCACGAAAAGTTCTTGTATTTGAAGATAAAATCTTTTTTCTTTGAAGAAGAAAGATCTAGCTGACTGAAATAAGTTCATCAGATGAAAACCAACAAAAATTGACAAGAACCACGAAAGGTTCTTGTATTTTAAGATAAAATCTTACTCTATTAAGGAAAAAACTTCCAAGTCGCTGAAATATGTTCATTTGCTGAAAACCATCAAAACCACGAAAAGTTCTTGTATTTGAAGATAAAATCTTTTTGCTTTGAAGAAGAAAGATCTAGCTGACTGAAATAAGTTCATTAGATGAAAACCAACAAAAATTGACAAGAACCACGAAAAGTTCTTGTATTTTAAGATAAAATCTTACTCTGTTAAAGAAAAAACTCCCAGCTCGCTGAAATATGTTCATTTGCTGAAAAACAACAAAACCGCGAAAAGTTCCTGTATTTGAAGATAAAATCTTTTTGCTTTGAAGAAGAAAGATCTAGCTGACTGAAATAAGTTCATTAGATGAAAACCAACAAAAATTGACAAGAACCACGAAAAGTTCTTGTATTTTAAGATAAAATCTTAGGCTTTTAAAGAAAAAACTTCCAGCTCGCTGAAATATGTTCATTTGCTGAAAACCATCAAAACCACGAAAAGTTCTTGTATTTGAAGATAAAATCTTTTTGCTTTGAAGAAGAAAGATCTAGCTGACTGAAATAAGTTCATTGGATGAAAACCAACAAAAATTGACAAGAACCACGAAAAGTTCTTGTATTTTAAGATAAAATCTTACTCTATTAAGGAAAAAACTTCCAGTTCGCTGAAATCTGTTCATTTGCTGAAAACCAACAAAACCACCAAAAGTTCTTGTATTTGAAGATAAAATGTTTTTGCTTTGACGAAGAAAGATCGAGCTGACTGAAATAAGTTCATTAGATGAAAACCAACAAAAATTGACAAGAACCACGAAAAGTTCTTGTATTTTAAGATAAAATCTTACTCTATTAAGGAAAAAACTTCCAGCTTGCTGAAATCTGTTCTTTTGCTGAAAACCATCAAAACCACGAAAAGTTCTTGTATTTGAAGATAAAATCTTTTTGCTTTGAAGAAGAAAGATCCAGCTGACTGAAATAAGTTCATTAGATGAAAACCAACAAAAATTGACAAGAACCACGAAAAGTTCTTGTATTTTAGGATAAAATCTTACTCTATTAAGGAAAAAACTTCCAGCTCGCTGAAGTCTGTTCATTTGCTGAAAACCAACAAAACCACGAAAAGTTCTTGTATTTGAAGATAAAATCTTTTTGCTTTGACGGAGAAAGATCAAGCTGACTGAAATAAGTTCATTAGATGAAAACCAACAAAAATTGACAAGAACCACGAAAAGTTCTTGTATTTTAAGATAAAATCTTAGGCTATTAAAGAAAAAACTTCCAGCTCGCTTAAATCTGTTCATTTGCTGAAAACCATCAAAACCACGAAAAGTTCTTGTATTTGAAGATAAAATCTTTTGTCTTTGAAGAAGAAAGATCTAGCTGTCTGAAATAAGTTCATTAGATGAAAACCAACAAAAATTGACAAGAACCACAAAAAGTTCTTGTATTTTAAGATAAAATCTTACTCTATTAAGGAAAAAACTTCCAGCTCGCTGAAATATGTTCATTTGCTGAAAACCATCAAAACCACGAAAAGTTCTTGTATTTGAAGATAAAATCTTTTTGCTTTAAAGAAGAAAGATCTAGCTGACTGAAATAAGTTCATTAGATGAAAACCAACAAAAATTGACAAGAACCACGAAAAGTTCTTGTATTTTAAGATAAAATCTTACTCTATTAAGGAAAAAACTTCCAGCTCGCTGAAATATGTTCATTTGCTGAAAACCATCAAAACCACGAAAAGTTCTTGTATTTGAAGATAAAATCTTTTTGCTTTGAAGAAGAAAGATCTAGCTGACTGAAATAAGTTCATCAGATGAAAACCAACAAAAATTGACAAGAACCACGAAAAGTTCTTGTATTTTAAGATAAAATCTTACTCTATTAAGGAAAAAACTTCCAGCTCGCTGAAATATGTTCATTTGCTGAAAACCATCAAAACCACGAAAAGTTCTTGTATTTGAAGATAAAATCTTTTTGCTTTGAAGAAGAAAGATCTAGCTGACTGAAATAAGTTCATCAGATGAAAACCAACAAAAATTGACAAGAACCACGAAAAGTTCTTGTATTTTAAGATAAAATCTTACTCTGTTAAAGAGAAAACTCCCAGCTCGCTGAAATATGTTCATTTGCTGAAAAACAACAAAACCGCGAAAAGTTCTTGTATTTGAAGATAAAATCTTTTTGCTTTGAAGAAGAAAGATCTAGCTGACTGAAATAAGTTCATTAGATGAAAACCAACAAAAATTGACAAGTACCACGAAAAGTTCTTGTATTTTAAGATAAAATCTTACTCTATTAAGGAAAAAACTTCCAGCTCGCTGAAATCTGTTCATTTGCTGAAAACCAACAACACCTCCAAAAGTTCTTGTATTTGAAGATAAAATCTTTTTGCTTTGACGAAGAATGATCTAGCTGACTGAAATAAGTTCATTAGATGAAAACCAACAAAAATTGACAAGAACCACGAAAAGTTCTTGTATTTTAAGATAAAATCTTAGGCTATTAAAGAAAAAACTTCCAGCTCGCTGAAATATGTTCATTTGCTGAAAACCATCAAAACCACGAAAAGTTCTTGTATTTGAAGATAAAATCTTTTTGCTTTAAAGAAGAAAGATCTAGCTGACTGAAATAAGTTCATTAGATGAAAACCAACAAAAATTGACAAGAACCACGAAAAGGTCTTGTATTTTAAGATAAAATCTTACTCTATTAAGGAAAAAACTTCCAGTTCGCTGAAATCTGTTCATTTGCTGAAAACCAACAAAACCACCAAAAGTTCTTGTATTTGAAGATAAAATGTTTTTGCTTTGACGAAGAAAGATCGAGCTGACTGAAATAAGTTCATTAGATGAAAACCAACAAAAATTGACAAGAACCACGAAAAGTTCTTGTATTTTAAGATAAAATCTTACTCTATTAAGGAAAAAACTTCCAGCTTGCTGAAATCTGTTCTTTTGCTGAAAACCATCAAAACCACGAAAAGTTCTTGTATTTGAAGATAAAATCTTTTTGCTTTGAAGAAGAAAGATCCAGCTGACTGAAATAAGTTCATTAGATGAAAACCAACAAAAATTGACAAGAACCACGAAAAGTTCTTGTATTTTAGGATAAAATCTTACTCTATTAAGGAAAAAACTTCCAGCTCGCTGAAGTCTGTTCATTTGCTGAAAACCAACAAAACCACGAAAAGTTCTTGTATTTGAAGATAAAATCTTTTTGCTTTGACGGAGAAAGATCAAGCTGACTGAAATAAGTTCATTAGATGAAAACCAACAAAAATTGACAAGAACCACGAAAAGTTCTTGTATTTTAAGATAAAATCTTAGGCTATTAAAGAAAAAACTTCCAGCTCGCTTAAATCTGTTCATTTGCTGAAAACCATCAAAACCACGAAAAGTTCTTGTATTTGAAGATAAAATCTTTTTTCTTTGAAGAAGAAAGATCTAGCTGTCTGAAATAAGTTCATTAGATGAAAACCAACAAAAATTGACAAGAACCACAAAAAGTTCTTGTATTTTAAGATAAAATCTTACTCTATTAAGGAAAAAACTTCCAGCTCGCTGAAATATGTTCATTTGCTGAAAACCATCAAAACCACGAAAAGTTCTTGTATTTGAAGATAAAATCTTTTTGCTTTAAAGAAGAAAGATCTAGCTGACTGAAATAAGTTCATTAGATGAAAACCAACAAAAATTGACAAGAACCACGAAAAGTTCTTGTATTTTAAGATAAAATCTTACTCTATTAAGGAAAAAACTTCCAGCTCGCTGAAATATGTTCATTTGCTGAAAACCATCAAAACCACGAAAAGTTCTTGTATTTGAAGATAAAATCTTTTTGCTTTGAAGAAGAAAGATCTAGCTGACTGAAATAAGTTCATCAGATGAAAACCAACAAAAATTGACAAGAACCACGAAAAGTTCTTGTATTTTAAGATAAAATCTTACTCTATTAAGGAAAAAACTTCCAGCTCGCTGAAATATGTTCATTTGCTGAAAACCATCAAAACCACGAAAAGTTCTTGTATTTGAAGATAAAATCTTTTTGCTTTGAAGAAGAAAGATCTAGCTGACTGAAATAAGTTCATCAGATGAAAACCAACAAAAATTGACAAGAACCACGAAAAGTTCTTGTATTTTAAGATAAAATCTTACTCTGTTAAAGAGAAAACTCCCAGCTCGCTGAAATATGTTCATTTGCTGAAAAACAACAAAACCGCGAAAAGTTCTTGTATTTGAAGATAAAATCTTTTTGCTTTGAAGAAGAAAGATCTAGCTGACTGAAATAAGTTCATTAGATGAAAACCAACAAAAATTGACAAGTACCACGAAAAGTTCTTGTATTTTAAGATAAAATCTTACTCTATTAAGGAAAAAACTTCCAGCTCGCTGAAATCTGTTCATTTGCTGAAAACCAACAACACCTCCAAAAGTTCTTGTATTTGAAGATAAAATCTTTTTGCTTTGACGAAGAATGATCTAGCTGACTGAAATAAGTTCATTAGATGAAAACCAACAAAAATTGACAAGAACCACGAAAAGTTCTTGTATTTTAAGATAAAATCTTAGGCTATTAAAGAAAAAACTTCCAGCTCGCTGAAATATGTTCATTTGCTGAAAACCATCAAAACCACGAAAAGTTCTTGTATTTGAAGATAAAATCTTTTTGCTTTAAAGAAGAAAGATCTAGCTGACTGAAATAAGTTCATTAGATGAAAACCAACAAAAATTGACAAGAACCACGAAAAGGTCTTGTATTTTAAGATAAAATCTTACTCTATTAAGGAAAAAACTTCCAGCTCGCTGAAATATGTTCATTTGCTGAAAACCATCAAAACCACGAAAAGTTCTTGTATTTGAAGATAAAATCTTTTTGCTTTGAAGAAGAAAGATCTAGCTGACTGAAATAAGTTCATCAGATGAAAACCAACAAAAATTGACAAGAACCACGAAAATTTCTTGTATTTTAAGATATAATCTTACTCTATTAAGGAAAAAACTTCCAGCTCGCTGAAATATGTTCATTTGCTGAAAACCATCAAAACCACGAAAAGTTCTTGTATTTGAAGATAAAATCTTTTTGCTTTGAAGAAGAAAGATCTCGCTGACTGAAATAAGTTCATCAGATGAAAACCAACAAAAATTGACAAGAACCACGAAAAGTTCTTGTATTTTAAGATAAAATCTTACTCTGTTGAAGAGAAAACTCCCAGCTCGCTGAAATATGTTCATTTGCTGAAAAACAACAAAACCGCGAAAAGTTCTTGTATTTGAAGATAAAATCTTTTTGCTTTGAAGAAGAAAGATCTAGCTGACTGAAATAAGTTCATTAGATGAAAACCAACAAAAATTGACAAGAACCACGAAAAGTTCTTGTATTTTAAGATAAAATCTTACTCTGTTGAAGAGAAAACTCCCAGCTCGCTGAAATATGTTCATTTGCTGAAAAACAACAAAACCGCGAAAAGTTCTTGTATTTGAAGATAAAATCTTTTTGCTTTGAAGAAGAAAGATCTAGCTGACTGAAATAAGTTCATTAGATGAAAACCAACAAAAATTGACAAGAACCACGAAAAGTTCTTGTATTTTAAGATAAAATCTTACGCTACTAAAGAAAAAACTCCCAGCTCGCTGAAATATGTTCATTTGCTGAAAACCAACAAAACCACGAAAAGTTCTTGTATTTGAAGATAAAATCTTTTTGCTTTGAAGAAGAAAGATCTAGCTGACTGAAATAAGTTCATCAGATGAAAACCAACAAAAATTGACAAGAACCACGAAAAGTTCTTGTATTTTAAGATAATATCTTACTCTGTTAAAGAAAAAACTCCCAGCTCGCTGAAATATGTTCATTTGCTGAAAAACAACAAAACCGCGAAAAGTTCTTGTATTTGAAGATAAAATCTTTATGCTTTGAAGAAGAAAGATCCAGCTGACTGAAATAAGTTCATTAGATGAAAACCAACAAAAATTGACAAGAACCACGAAAAGTTCTTGTATTTTAAGATAAAATCTTACTCTATTCAGGAAAAAAATTCCAGCTCGCTGAAATATGTTCATTTGCTGAAAACCATCAAAACCACGAAAAGTTCTTGTATTTGAAGATAAAATCTTTTTGCTTTGAAGAAGAAAGATCTAGCTGACTGAAATAAGTTCATTGGATGAAAACCAACAAAAATTGACAAGAACTACGAAAAGTTCTTGTATTTTAAGATAAAATCTTACTCTGTTGAAGAGAAAACTCCCAGCTCGCTGAAATATGTTCATTTGCTGAAAAACAACAAAACCGCGAAAAGTTCTTGTATTTGAAGATAAAATCTTTTTGCTTTGAAGAAGAAAGATCTAGCTGACTGAAATAAGTTCATTGGATGAAAACCAACAAAAATTGACAAGAACCACGAAAAGTTCTTGTATTTTCTGATAAAATCTTACGCTATTAAAGAAAAAACTCCCAGCTCGCTGAAATATGTTCATTTGCTGAAAACCAACAAAACCACCAAAAGTTCTTGTATTTGAAGATAAAATCTTTTTTCTTTGAAGAAGAAAGATCTAGCTGACTGAAATAAGTTCATTAGATGAAAACCAACAAAAATTGACAAGAACCACGAAAAGTTCTTGTATTTTAAGATAAAATCTTACTCTGTTAAAGAGAAAACTCCCAGCTCGCTGAAATATGTTCATTTGCTGAAAACCATCAAAACCACGAAAAGTTCTTGTATTTGAAGATAAAATCTTTTTGCTTTGAAGAAGAAAGATCTAGCTGACTGAAATAAGTTCATTGGATGAAAACCAACAAAAATTGACAAGAACCACAAAAAATTCTTGTATTTTAAGATAAAATCTTACTCTATTAAGGAAAAAACTTCCAGCTCGCTGAAATATGTTCATTTGCTGAAAACCATCAAAACCACGAAAAGTTCTTGTATTTGAAGATAAAATCTTTTTGCTTTGAAGAAGAAAGATCTAGCTGACTGAAATAAGTTCATTAGATGAAAACCAACAAAAATTGACAAGAACCACAAAAAATTCTTGTATTTTAAGATAAAATCTTACTCTATTAAGGAAAAAACTTCCAGCTCGCTGAAATATGTTCATTTGCTGAAAACCATCAAAACCACGAAAAGTTCTTGTATTTGAAGATAAAATCTTTTTGCTTTAAAGAAGAAAGATCCAGCTGACTGAAATAAGTTCATTCGATGAAAACCAACAAAAATTGACAAGAACCACGAAAAGTTCTTGTATTTTAAGATAAAATCTTACTCTGTTGAAGAGAAAACTCCCAGCTCGCTGAAATATGTTCATTTGCTGAAAAACAACAAAACCGCGAAAAGTTCTTGTATTTGAAGATAAAATCTTTTTGCTTTGAAGAAGAAAGATCTAGCTGACTGAAATAAGTTCATTGGATGAAAACCAACAAAAATTGACAAGAACCACGAAAAGTTCTTGTATTTTAAGATAAAATCTTACGCTATTAAAGAAAAAACTCCCAGCTCGCTGAAATATGTTCATTTGCTGAAAACCAACAAAACCACGAAAAGTTCTTGTATTTGAAGATAAAATCTTTTTTCTTTGAAGAAGAAAGATCTAGCTGACTGAAATAAGTTCATTAGATGAAAACCAACAAAAATTGACAAGAACCACGAAAAGTTCTTGTATTTTAAGATAAAATCTTACTCTGTTAAAGAGAAAACTCCCAGCTCGCTGAAATATGTTCATTTGCTGAAAAACAACAAAACCGCGAAAAGTTCTTGTATTTGAAGATAAAATCTTTTTGCTTTGAAGAAGAAAGATCTACCTGACTCAAATAAGTTCATTGGATGAAAACCAACAAAAATTGACAAGAACCACGAAAAGATCTTGTATTTTATGATAAAATCTTGCGCTATTAAAGAAAAAACTCCCAGCTCACTGAAATATGTTCATTTGCTGAAAACCAACAAAACCACGAAAAGTTCTTGTATTTGAAGATAAAATCTTTTTTCTTTGAAGAAGAAAGATCTAGCTGACTGAAATAAGTTCATTAGATGAAAACCAACAAAAATTGACAAGAACCACGAAAAGTTCTTGTATTTTAAGATAAAATCTTACTCTATTAAGGAAAAAACTTCCAGCTCGCTGAAATATGTTCATTTGCTGAAAACCATCTAAACCACGAAAAGTTCTTGTATTTGAAGATAAAATCTTTTTGCTTTGAAGAAGAAAGATCTAGCTGACTGAAATAAGTTCATTAGATGAAAACCAACAAAAATTGACAAGAACCACGAAAAGTTCTTGTATTTTTATATAAAATCTTACGCTATTAAAGAAAAAACTCCCAGCTCGCTGAAATATGTTCATTTGCTGAAAACCAACAAAACAACGAAAAGTTCTTGTATTTGAAGATAAAATCTTTTTTCTTTGAAGAAGAAAGATCCAGCTGACTGAAATAAGTTCATTAGATGAAAACCAACAAAAATTGACAAGAACCACGAAAAGTTCTTGTATTTTAAGATAAAATCTTACTCTATTCAGGAAAAAACTTCCAGCTCGCTGAAATCTGTTCATTTGCTGAAAACCATCAAAACCACGAAAAGTTCTTGTATTTGAAGATAAAATCTTTTTGCTTTGAAGAAGAAAGATCTAGCTGACTGAAATAAGTTCATTAGATGAAAACCAACAAAAATTGACAAGAACCACGAAAAGTTCTTGTATTTTAAGATAAAATCTTACACTATTAAAGAAAAAACTCCCAGCTCGCTGAAATATGTTCATTTGCTGAAAACCAACAAAAACACGAAAAGTTCTTGTATTTGAAGATAAAATCTTTTTTCTTTGAAGAAGAAAGATCTAGCTGACTGAAATAAGTTCATCAGATGAAAACCAACAAAAATTGACAAGAACCACGAAAGGTTCTTGTATTTTAAGATAAAATCTTACTCTATTAAGGACAAAACTTCCAAGTCGCTGAAATATGTTCATTTGCTGAAAACCATCAAAACCACGAAAAGTTCTTGTATTTGAAGATAAAATCTTTTTGCTTTGAAGAAGAAAGATCTAGCTGACTGAAATAAGTTCATTAGATGAAAACCAACAAAAATTGACAAGAACCACGAAAAGTTCTTGTATTTTAAGATAAAATCTTACTCTGTTAAAGAAAAAACTCCCAGCTCGCTGAAATATGTTCATTTGCTGAAAAACAACAAAACCGCGAAAAGTTCCTGTATTTGAAGATAAAATCTTTTTGCTTTGAAGAAGAAAGATCTAGCTGACTGAAATAAGTTCATTAGATGAAAACCAACAAAAATTGACAAGAACCACGAAAAGTTCTTGTATTTTAAGATAAAATCTTAGGCTATTAAAGAAAAAACTTCCAGCTCGCTGAAATATGTTCATTTGCTGAAAACCAACAAAACCACGAAAAGTTCTTGTATTTGAAGATAAAATCTTTTTGCTTTGAAGAAGAAAGATCTAGCTGACTGAAATAAGTTCATTAGATGAAAACCAACAAAAATTGACAAGAACCACGAAAAGTTCTTGTATTTTCAGATAAAATCTCAGGCTATTAAAGAAAAAACTTCCAGCTCGCTGAAATCTGTTCATTTGCTGAAAACCAACAAAACCACCAAAAGTTCTTGTATTTGAAGATAAAATGTTTTTGCTTTGACGAAGAAAGATCGAGCTGACTGAAATAAGTTCATTAGATGAAAACCAACAAAAATTGACAAGAACCACGAAAAGTTCTTGTATTTTAAGATAAAATCTTACTCTATTAAGGAAAAAACTTCCAGCTCGCTGAAATCTGTTCATTTGCTGAAAACCATCAAAACCACGAAAAGTTCTTGTATTTGAAGATAAAATCTTTTTGCTTTGAAGAAGAAAGATCTAGCTGACTGAAATAAGTTCATTAGATGAAAACCAACAAAAATTGACAAGAACCACGAAAAGATCTTGTATTTTAAGATAAAATCTTACGCTATTAAAGAAAAAACTCCCAGCTCGCTGAAATATGTTCATTTGCTGAAAACCAACAAAACCACGAAAAGTTATTGTATTTGAAGATAAAATCTTTTTTCTTTGAAGAAGAAAGATCGAGCTGACTGAAATCAGTTCATTCGATGAAAACCAACAAAAACTGACAAGAACCACGAAAAGTTCTTGTATTTTAAGATAAAATCTTACTCTATTAAGGAAAAAACTTCCAGCTCGCTGAAATATGTTCATTTGCTGAAAACCATCAAAACCACGAAAAGTTCTTGTATTTGAAGATAAAATCTTTTTGCTTTGAAGAAGATCTAGCTGACTGAAATAAGTTCATTCGATGAAAACCAACAAAAATTGACAAGAACCACGAAAAGTTCTTGTATTTTAAGATAAAATCTTACTCTTTTAAAGAAAAAACTCCCAGCTCGCTGAAATATGTTCATTTGCTGAAAAACAACAAAACCGCGAAAAGTTCTTGTATTTGAAGATAAAATCTTTTTGCTTTGAAGAAGAAAGATCTAGCTGACTGAAATAAGTTCATTGGATGAAAACCAACAAAAATTGACAAGAACCACGAAAAGTTCTTGTATTTTAAGATAAAATCTTACTCTGTTAAAGAGAAAACTCCCAGCTCGCTGAAATATGTTCATTTGCTGAAAACCATCAAAACCACGAAAAGTTCTTGTATTTGAAGATAAAATCTTTTTGCTTTGAAGAAGAAAGATCTAGCTGACTGAAATAAGTTCATTAGATGAAAACCAACAAAAATTGACAAGAACCACAAAAAATTCTTGTATTTTAAGATAAAATCTTACTCTATTAAGGAAAAAACTTCCAGCTCGCTGAAATATGTTCATTTGCTGAAAACCATCAAAACCACGAAAAGTTCTTGTATTTGAAGATAAAATCTTTTTGCTTTAAAGAAGAAAGATCTAGCTGACTGAAATAAGTTCATTCGATGAAAACCAACAAAAATTGACAAGAACCACGAAAAGTTCTTGTATTTTAAGATAAAATCTTACTCTGTTGAAGAGAAAACTCCCAGCTCGCTGAAATATGTTCATTTGCTGAAAAACAACAAAACCGCGAAAAGTTCTTGTATTTGAAGATAAAATCTTTTTGCTTTGAAGAAGAAAGATCTAGCTGACTGAAATAAGTTCATTGGATGAAAACCAACAAAAATTGACAAGAACCACGAAAAGTTCTTGTATTTTAAGATAAAATCTTACGCTATTAAAGAAAAAACTCCCAGCTCGCTGAAATATGTTCATTTGCTGAAAACCAACAAAACCACGAAAAGTTCTTGTATTTGAAGATAAAATCTTTTTTCTTTGAAGAAGAAAGATCTAGCTGACTGAAATAAGTTCATTAGATGAAAACCAACAAAAATTGACAAGAACCACGAAAAGTTCTTGTATTTTAAGATAAAATCTTACTCTGTTAAAGAAAAAACTCCCAGCTCGCTGAAATATGTTCATTTGCTGAAAAACAACAAAACCGCGAAAAGTTCCTGTATTTGAAGATAAAATCTTTTTGCTTTGAAGAAGAAAGATCTAGCTGACTGAAATAAGTTCATTAGATGAAAACCAACAAAAATTGACAAGAACCACGAAAAGTTCTTGTATTTTAAGATAAAATCTTAGGCTATTAAAGAAAAAACTTCCAGCTCGCTGAAATATGTTCATTTGCTGAAAACCATCAAAACCACGAAAAGTTCTTGTATTTGAAGATAAAATCTTTTTGCTTTGAAGAAGAAAGATCTAGCTGACTGAAATAAGTTCATTAGATGAAAACCAACAAAAATTGACAAGAACCACGAAAAGTTCTTGTATTTTAAGATAAAATCTTAGGCTATTAAAGAAAAAACTTCCAGCTCGCTGAAATCTGTTCATTTGCTGAAAACCAACAAAACCACCAAAAGTTCTTGTATTTGAAGATAAAATGTTTTTGCTTTGACGAAGAAAGATCGAGCTGACTGAAATCAGTTCATTAGATGAAAACCAACAAAAATTGACAAGAACCACGAAAAGTTCTTGTATTTTAAGATAAAATCTTACTCTATTAAGGAAAAAACTTCCAGCTCGCTGAAATATGTTCATTTGCTGAAAACCATCAAAACCACGAAAAGTTCTTGTATTTGAAGATAAAATCTTTTTGCTTTGAAGAAGAAAGATCTAGCTGACTGAAATAAGTTCATTAGATGAAAACCAACAAAAATTGACAAGAACCACGAAAAGATCTTGTATTTTAAGATAAAATCTTACGCTATTAAAGAAAAAACTCCCAGCTCGCTGAAATATGTTCATTTGCTGAAAACCAACAAAACCACGAAAAGTTATTGTATTTGAAGATAAAATCTTTTTTCTTTGAAGAAGAAAGATCTAGCTGACTGAAATCAGTTCATTCGATGAAAACCAACAAAAACTGACAAGAACCACGAAAAGTTCTTGTATTTTAAGATAAAATCTTACTCTATTAAGGAAAAAACTTCCAGCTCGCTGAAATATGTTCATTTGCTGAAAACCATCAAAACCACGAAAAGTTCTTGTATTTGAAGATAAAATCTTTTTGCTTTGAAGAAGATCCAGCTGACTGAAATAAGTTCATTCGATGAAAACCAACAAAAATTGACAAGAACCACGAAAAGTTCTTGTATTTTAAGATAAAATCTTACTCTGTTAAAGAAAAAACTCCCAGCTCGCTGAAATATGTTCATTTGCTGAAAAACAACAAAACCGCGAAAAGTTCTTGTATTTGAAGATAAAATCTTTTTGCTTTGAAGAAGAAAGATCTAGCTGACTGAAATAATTTCATTGGATGAAAACCAACAAAAATTGACAAGAACCACGAAAAGTTCTTGTATTTTAAGATAAAATCTTACTCTGTTAAAGAGAAAACTCCCAGCTCGCTGAAATATGTTCATTTGCTGAAAACCATCAAAACCACGAAAAGTTCTTGTATTTGAAGATAAAATCTTTTTGCTTTGAAGAAGAAAGATCTAGCTGACTGAAATAAGTTCATTAGATGAAAACCAACAAAAATTGACAAGAACCACAAAAAATTCTTGTATTTTAAGATAAAATCTTACTCTATTAAGGAAAAAACTTCCAGCTCGCTGAAATATGTTCATTTGCTGAAAACCATCAAAACCACGAAAAGTTCTTGTATTTGAAGATAAAATCTTTTTGCTTTAAAGAAGAAAGATCTAGCTGACTGAAATAAGTTCATTCGATGAAAACCAACAAAAATTGACAAGAACCACGAAAAGTTCTTGTATTTTAAGATAAAATCTTACTCTGTTGAAGAGAAAACTCCCAGCTCGCTGAAATATGTTCATTTGCTGAAAAACAACAAAACCGCGAAAAGTTCTTGTATTTGAAGATAAAATCTTTTTGCTTTGAAGAAGAAAGATCTAGCTGACTGAAATAAGTTCATTGGATGAAAACCAACAAAAATTGACAAGAACCACGAAAAGTTCTTGTATTTTAAGATAAAATCTTACGCTATTAAAGAAAAAACTCCCAGCTCGCTGAAATATGTTCATTTGCTGAAAACCAACAAAACCACGAAAAGTTCTTGTATTTGAAGATAAAATCTTTTTTCTTTGAAGAAGAAAGATCTAGCTGACTGAAATAAGTTCATTAGATGAAAACCAACAAAAATTGACAAGAACCACGAAAAGTTCTTGTATTTTAAGATAAAATCTTACTCTGTTAAAGAGAAAACTCCCAGCTCGCTGAAATATGTTCATTTGCTGAAAAACAACAAAACCGCGAAAAGTTCTTGTATTTGAAGATAAAATCTTTTTGCTTTGAAGAAGAAAGATCTACCTGACTGAAATAAGTTCATTGGATGAAAACCAACAAAAATTGACAAGAACCACGAAAAGTTCTTGTATTTTATGATAAAATCTTGCGCTATTAAAGAAAAAACTCCCAGCTCGCTGAAATATGTTCATTTGCTGAAAACCAACAAAACCACGAAAAGTTCTTGTATTTGAAGATAAAATCTTTTTTCTTTGAAGAAGAAAGATCTAGCTGACTGAAATAAGTTCATTAGATGAAAACCAACAAAAATTGACAAGAACCACGAAAAGTTCTTGTATTTTAAGATAAAATCTTACTCTATTAAGGAAAAAACTTCCAGCTCGCTGAAATATGTTCATTTGCTGAAAACCATCAAAACCACGAAAAGTTCTTGTATTTGAAGATAAAATCTTTTTGCTTTGAAGAAGAAAGATCTAGCTGACTGAAATAAGTTCATTAGATGAAAACCAACAAAAATTGACAAGAACCACGAAAAGTTCTTGTATTTTAAGATAAAATCTTACTCTATTTTGGAAAAAACTTCCAAGTCGCTGAAATATGTTCATTTGCTGAAAACCATCAAAACCACGAAAAGTTCTTGTATTTGAAGATAAAATCTTTTTGCTTTGAAGAAGAAAGATCTAGCTGACTGAAATAAGTTCATTCGATGAAAACCAACAAAAATTGACAAGAACCACGAAAAGTTCTTGTATTTTAAGATAAAATCTTAGGCTATTAAAGAAAAAACTTCCAGCTCGCTGAAATCTGTTCATTTGCTGAAAACCATCAAAACCACGAAACGTTCTTGTATTTGAAGATAAAATCTTTTTGCTTTGAAGAAGAAAGATCTAGCTGACTGAAATAAGTTCATGAGATGAAAACCAACAAAAATTGACAAGAACCACGAAAAGTTCTTGTATTTTAAGATAAAATCTTACTCTATTAAGGAAAAAACTTCCAGTTCGCTGAAATCTGTTCATTTGCTGAAAACCAACAAAACCACCAAAAGTTCTTGTATTTGAAGATAAAATGTTTTTGCTTTGACGAAGAAAGATCGAGCTGACTGAAATAAGTTCATTAGATGAAAACCAACAAAAATTGACAAGAACCACGAAAAGTTCTTGTATTTTAAGATAAAATCTTACTCTATTAAGGAAAAAACTTCCAGCTCGCTGAAATCTGTTCATTTGCTGAAAACCATCAAAACCACGAAAAGTTCTTGTATTTGAAGATAAAATCTTTTTGCTTTGAAGAAGAAAGATCGAGCTGACTGAAATAAGTTCATTAGATGAAAACCAACAAAAATTGACAAGAACCACGAAAAGATCTTGTATTTTAAGATAAAATCTTACGCTATTAAAGAAAAAACTCCCAGCTCGCTGAAATATGTTCATTTGCTGAAAACCAACAAAACCACGAAAAGTTATTGTATTTGAAGATAAAATCTTTTTTCTTTGAAGAAGAAAGATCTAGCTGACTGAAATCAGTTCATTCGATGAAAACCAACAAAAACTGACAAGAACCACGAAAAGTTCTTGTATTTTAAGATAAAATCTTACTCTATTAAGGAAAAAACTTCCAGCTCGCTGAAATATGTTCATTTGCTGAAAACCATCAAAACCACGAAAAGTTCTTGTATTTGAAGATAAAATCTTTTTGCTTTGAAGAAGAAAGATCTAGCTGACTGAAATAAGTTCATTCGATGAAAACCAACAAAAATTGACAAGAACCACGAAAAGTTCTTGTATTTTAAGATAAAATCTTACTCTGTTAAAGAAAAAACTCCCAGCTCGCTGAAATATGTTCATTTGCTGAAAAACAACAAAACCGCGAAAAGTTCTTGTATTTGAAGATAAAATCTTTTTGCTTTGAAGAAGAAAGATCTAGCTGACTGAAATAAGTTCATTGGATGAAAACCAACAAAAATTGACAAGAACCACGAAAAGTTCTTGTATTTTAAGATAAAATCTTACTCTATTCAGGAAAAAACTTCCAGCTCGCTGAAATATGTTCATTTGCTGAAAACCAACAAAACCACGAAAAGTTCTTGTATTTGAAGATAAAATCTTTTTGCTTTGAAGAAGAAAGATCTAGCTGACTGAAATAAGTTCATTAGATGAAAACCAACAAAAATTGACAAGAACCACGAAAAGTTATTGTATTTTAAGATAAAATCTTACTCTATTAAGGAAAAAACTCCCAGCTCGCTGAAATATGTTCATTTGCTGAAAACCAACAAAACCACGAAAAGTTCTTGTATTTGAAGATAAAATCTTTTTTCTTTGAAGAAGAAAGATCTAGCTGACTGAAATCAGTTCATTCGATGAAAACCAACAAAAATTGACAAGAACCACGAAAAGTTCTTGTATTTTAAGATAAAATCTTACTCTATTAAGGAAAAAACTTCCAGCTCGCTGAAATATGTTCATTTGCTGAAAACCATCAAAACCACGAAAAGTTCTTGTATTTGAAGATAAAATCTTTTTGCTTTGAAGAAGAAAGATCTAGCTGACTGAAATAAGTTCATTCGATGAAAACCAACAAAAATTGACAAGAACCACGAAAAGTTCTTGTATTTTAAGATAAAATCTTACTCTGTTAAAGAAAAAACTCCCAGCTCGCTGAAATATGTTCATTTGCTGAAAAACAACAAAACCGCGAAAAGTTCTTGTATTTGAAGATAAAATCTTTTTGCTTTGAAGAAGAAAGATCTAGCTGACTGAAATAAGTTCATTGGATGAAAACCAACAAAAATTGACAAGAACCACGAAAAGTTCTTGTATTTTAAGATAAAATCTTACTCTATTCAGGAAAAAACTTCCAGCTCGCTGAAATATGTTCATTTGCTGAAAACCAACAAAACCACGAAAAGTTCTTGTATTTGAAGATAAAATCTTTTTGCTTTGAAGAAGAAAGATCCAGCTGACTGAAATAAGTTCATTAGATGAAAACCAACAAAAATTGACAAGAACCACGAAAAGTTATTGTATTTTAAGATAAAATCTTACTCTATTAAGGAAAAAACTCCCAGCTCGCTGAAATATGTTCATTTGCTGAAAACCAACAAAACCACGAAAAGTTCTTGTATTTGAAGATAAAATCTTTTTTCTTTGAAGAAGAAAGATCCAGCTGACTGAAATAAGTTCATTAGATGAAAACCAACAAAAATTCACAAGAACCACGAAAAGTTCTTGTATTTTAAGATAAAATCTTACTCTATTAAGGAAAAAACTCCCAGCTCGCTGAAGTATGTTCATTTGCTGAAAACCAACAAAACCACGAAAAGTTCTTGTATTTGAAGATAAAATCTTTTTTCTTTGAAGAAGAAAGATCAAGCTGACTGAAATAAGTTCATTAGATGAAAACCAACAAAAATTGACAAGAACCACGAAAAGTTCTTGTATTTTAAGATAAAATCTTACTCTATTAAGGAAAAAACTTCCAGCTCGCTGAAATATGTTCATTTGCTGAAAACCATCAAAACCACGAAAAGTTCTTGTATTTGAAGATAAAATCTTTTTGCTTTGAAGAAGAAAGATCTAGCTGACTGAAATAAGTTCATTAGATGAAAACCAACAAAAATTGACAAGAACCACGAAAAGTTCTTGTATTTTTATATAAAATCTTACGCTATTAAAGAAAAAACTCCCAGCTCGCTGAAATCTGTTCATTTGCTGAAAACCATCAAAACCACGAAAAGTTCTTGTATTTGAAGATAAAATCTTTTTGCTTTGAAGAAGAAAGATCTAGCTGACTGAAATAAGTTCATTAGATGAAAACCAACAAAAATTGACAAGAACCACGAAAAGTTCTTGTATTTTAAGATAAAATCTTACGCTATTAAAGAAAAAACTCCCAGCTCGCTGAAATATGTTCATTTGCTGAAAACCAACAAAACCACGAAAAGTTCTTGTATTTGAAGATAAAATCTTTTTTCTTTGAAGAAGAAAGATCTAGCTGACTGAAATAAGTTCATCAGATGAAAACCAACAAAAATTGACAAGAACCACGAAAGGTTCTTGTATTTTAAGATAAAATCTTACTCTATTTTGGAAAAAACTTCCAAGTCGCTGAAATATGTTCATTTGCTGAAAACCATCAAAACCACGAAAAGTTCTTGTATTTGAAGATAAAATCTTTTTGCTTTGAAGAAGAAAGATCTAGCTGACTGAAATAAGTTCATTAGATGAAAACCAACAAAAATTGACAAGAACCACGAAAAGTTCTTGTATTTTAAGATAAAATCTTAGGCTATTAAAGAAAAAACTTCCAGCTCGCTGAAATCTGTTCATTTGCTGAAAACCATCAAAACAACGAAACGTTCTTGTATTTGAAGATAAAATCTTTTTGCTTTGAAGAAGAAAGATCTAGCTGACTGAAATAAGTTCATGAGATGAAAACCAACAAAAATTGACAAGAACCACGAAAAGTTCTTGTATTTTAAGATAAAATCTTACTCTATTAAGGAAAAAACTTCCAGTTCGCTGAAATCTGTTCATTTGCTGAAAACCAACAAAACCACCAAAAGTTCTTGTATTTGAAGATAAAATGTTTTTGCTTTGACGAAGAAAGATCGAGCTGACTGAAATAAGTTCATTAGATGAAAACCAACAAAAATTGACAAGAACCACGAAAAGTTCTTGTATTTTAAGATAAAATCTTACTCTATTAAGGAAAAAACTTCCAGCTCGCTGAAATCTGTTCATTTGCTGAAAACCATCAAAACCACGAAAAGTTCTTGTATTTGAAGATAAAATCTTTTTGCTTTGAAGAAGAAAGATCTAGCTGACTGAAATAAGTTCATTAGATGAAAACCAACAAAAATTGACAAGAACCACGAAAAGATCTTGTATTTTAAGATAAAATCTTACGCTATTAAAGAAAAAACTCCCAGCTCGCTGAAATATGTTCATTTGCTGAAAACCAACAAAACCACGAAAAGTTATTGTATTTGAAGATAAAATCTTTTTTCTTTGAAGAAGAAAGATCTAGCTGACTGAAATCAGTTCATTCGATGAAAACCAACAAAAACTGACAAGAACCACGAAAAGTTCTTGTATTTGAAGATAAAATCTTACTCTGTTAAAGAAAAAACTCCCAGCTCGCTGAAATATGTTCATTTGCTGAAAAACAACAAAACCGCGAAAAGTTCTTGTATTTGAAGATAAAATCTTTTTGCTTTGAAGAAGAAAGATCTAGCTGACTGAAATAAGTTCATTGGATGAAAACCAACAAAAATTGACAAGAACCACGAAAAGTTCTTGTATTTTAAGATAAAATCTTACTCTATTCAGGAAAAAACTTCCAGCTCGCTGAAATATGTTCATTTGCTGAAAACCAACAAAACCACGAAAAGTTCTTGTATTTGAAGATAAAATCTTTTTGCTTTGAAGAAGAAAGATCCAGCTGACTGAAATAAGTTCATTAGATGAAAACCAACAAAAATTGACAAGAACCACGAAAAGTTATTGTATTTTAAGATAAAATCTTACTCTATTAAGGAAAAAACTCCCAGCTCGCTGAAATATGTTCATTTGCTGAAAACCAACAAAACCACGAAAAGTTCTTGTATTTGAAGATAAAATCTTTTTTCTTTGAAGAAGAAAGATCCAGCTGACTGAAATAAGTTCATTAGATGAAAACCAACAAAAATTCACAAGAACCACGAAAAGTTCTTGTATTTTAAGATAAAATCTTACTCTATTAAGGAAAAAACTCCCAGCTCGCTGAAGTATGTTCATTTGCTGAAAACCAACAAAACCACGAAAAGTTCTTGTATTTGAAGATAAAATCTTTTTTCTTTGAAGAAGAAAGATCAAGCTGACTGAAATAAGTTCATTAGATGAAAACCAACAAAAATTGACAAGAACCACGAAAAGTTCTTGTATTTTAAGATAAAATCTTACTCTATTAAGGAAAAAACTTCCAGCTCGCTGAAATATGTTCATTTGCTGAAAACCATCAAAACCACGAAAAGTTCTTGTATTTGAAGATAAAATCTTTTTGCTTTGAAGAAGAAAGATCTAGCTGACTGAAATAAGTTCATTAGATGAAAACCAACAAAAATTGACAAGAACCACGAAAAGTTCTTGTATTTTTATATAAAATCTTACGCTATTAAAGAAAAAACTCCCAGCTCGCTGAAATCTGTTCATTTGCTGAAAACCATCAAAACCACGAAAAGTTCTTGTATTTGAAGATAAAATCTTTTTGCTTTGAAGAAGAAAGATCTAGCTGACTGAAATAAGTTCATTAGATGAAAACCAACAAAAATTGACAAGAACCACGAAAAGTTCTTGTATTTTAAGATAAAATCTTACGCTATTAAAGAAAAAACTCCCAGCTCGCTGAAATATGTTCATTTGCTGAAAACCAACAAAACCACGAAAAGTTCTTGTATTTGAAGATAAAATCTTTTTTCTTTGAAGAAGAAAGATCTAGCTGACTGAAATAAGTTCATCAGATGAAAACCAACAAAAATTGACAAGAACCACGAAAGGTTCTTGTATTTTAAGATAAAATCTTACTCTATTTTGGAAAAAACTTCCAAGTCGCTGAAATATGTTCATTTGCTGAAAACCATCAAAACCACGAAAAGTTCTTGTATTTGAAGATAAAATCTTTTTGCTTTGAAGAAGAAAGATCTAGCTGACTGAAATAAGTTCATTAGATGAAAACCAACAAAAATTGACAAGAACCACGAAAAGTTCTTGTATTTTAAGATAAAATCTTAGGCTATTAAAGAAAAAACTTCCAGCTCGCTGAAATCTGTTCATTTGCTGAAAACCATCAAAACAACGAAACGTTCTTGTATTTGAAGATAAAATCTTTTTGCTTTGAAGAAGAAAGATCTAGCTGACTGAAATAAGTTCATGAGATGAAAACCAACAAAAATTGACAAGAACCACGAAAAGTTCTTGTATTTTAAGATAAAATCTTACTCTATTAAGGAAAAAACTTCCAGTTCGCTGAAATCTGTTCATTTGCTGAAAACCAACAAAACCACCAAAAGTTCTTGTATTTGAAGATAAAATGTTTTTGCTTTGACGAAGAAAGATCGAGCTGACTGAAATAAGTTCATTAGATGAAAACCAACAAAAATTGACAAGAACCACGAAAAGTTCTTGTATTTTAAGATAAAATCTTACTCTATTAAGGAAAAAACTTCCAGCTCGCTGAAATCTGTTCATTTGCTGAAAACCATCAAAACCACGAAAAGTTCTTGTATTTGAAGATAAAATCTTTTTGCTTTGAAGAAGAAAGATCTAGCTGACTGAAATAAGTTCATTAGATGAAAACCAACAAAAATTGACAAGAACCACGAAAAGATCTTGTATTTTAAGATAAAATCTTACGCTATTAAAGAAAAAACTCCCAGCTCGCTGAAATATGTTCATTTGCTGAAAACCAACAAAACCACGAAAAGTTATTGTATTTGAAGATAAAATCTTTTTTCTTTGAAGAAGAAAGATCTAGCTGACTGAAATCAGTTCATTCGATGAAAACCAACAAAAACTGACAAGAACCACGAAAAGTTCTTGTATTTGAAGATAAAATCTTACTCTATTAAGGAAAAAACTTCCAGCTCGCTGAAATATGTTCATTTGCTGAAAACCATCAAAACCACGAAAAGTTCTTGTATTTGAAGATAAAATCTTTTTGCTTTGAAGAAGAAAGATCTAGCTGACTGAAATAAGTTCATTCGATGAAAACCAACAAAAATTGACAAGAACCACGAAAAGTTCTTGTATTTTAAGATAAAATCTTACTCTGTTAAAGAAAAAACTCCCAGCTCGCTGAAATATGTTCATTTGCTGAAAAACAACAAAACCGCGAAAAGTTCTTGTATTTGAAGATAAAATCTTTTTGCTTTGAAGAAGAAAGATCTAGCTGACTGAAATAAGTTCATTGGATGAAAACCAACAAAAATTGACAAGAACCACGAAAAGTTATTGTATTTTAAGATAAAATCTTACTCTATTAAGGAAAAAACTCCCAGCTCGCTGAAATATGTTCATTTGCTGAAAACCAACAAAACCACGAAAAGTTCTTGTATTTGAAGATAAAATCTTTTTTCTTTGAAGAAGAAAGATCTAGCTGACTGAAATCAGTTCATTCGATGAAAACCAACAAAAATTGACAAGAACCACGAAAAGTTCTTGTATTTTAAGATAAAATCTTACTCTATTCAGGAAAAAACTTCCAGCTCGCTGAAATATGTTCATTTGCTGAAAACCATCAAAACCACGAAAAGTTCTTGTATTTGAAGATAAAATCTTTTTGCTTTGAAGAAGAAAGATCTAGCTGACTGAAATAAGTTCATTCGATGAAAACCAACAAAAATTGACAAGAACCACGAAAAGTTCTTGTATTTTAAGATAAAATCTTACTCTGTTAAAGAAAAAACTCCCAGCTCGCTGAAATATGTTCATTTGCTGAAAAACAACAAAACCGCGAAAAGTTCTTGTATTTGAAGATAAAATCTTTTTGCTTTGAAGAAGAAAGATCTAGCTGACTGAAATAAGTTCATTGGATGAAAACCAACAAAAATTGACAAGAACCACGAAAAGTTCTTGTATTTTAAGATAAAATCTTACTCTATTCAGGAAAAAACTTCCAGCTCGCTGAAATATGTTCATTTGCTGAAAACCAACAAAACCACGAAAAGTTCTTGTATTTGAAGATAAAATCTTTTTGCTTTGAAGAAGAAAGATCCAGCTGACTGAAATAAGTTCATTAGATGAAAACCAACAAAAATTGACAAGAACCACGAAAAGTTATTGTATTTTAAGATAAAATCTTACTCTATTAAGGAAAAAACTCCCAGCTCGCTGAAATATGTTCATTTGCTGAAAACCAACAAAACCACGAAAAGTTCTTGTATTTGAAGATAAAATCTTTTTTCTTTGAAGAAGAAAGATCCAGCTGACTGAAATAAGTTCATTAGATGAAAACCAACAAAAATTCACAAGAACCACGAAAAGTTCTTGTATTTTAAGATAAAATCTTACTCTATTAAGGAAAAAACTCCCAGCTCGCTGAAGTATGTTCATTTGCTGAAAACCAACAAAACCACGAAAAGTTCTTGTATTTGAAGATAAAATCTTTTTTCTTTGAAGAAGAAAGATCAAGCTGACTGAAATAAGTTCATTCGATGAAAACCAACAAAAATTGACAAGAACCACGAAAAGTTCTTGTATTTTAAGATAAAATCTTACTCTATTAAGGAAAAAACTTCCAGCTCGCTGAAATATGTTCATTTGCTGAAAACCATCAAAACCACGAAAAGTTCTTGTATTTGAAGATAAAATCTTTTTGCTTTGAAGAAGAAAGATCTAGCTGACTGAAATAAGTTCATTAGATGAAAACCAACAAAAATTGACAAGAACCACGAAAAGTTCTTGCATTTTAAGATAAAATCTTAGGCTATTAAAGAAAAAACTTCCAGCTCGCTGAAATCTGTTCATTTGCTGAAAACCATCAAAACCACGAAAAGTTCTTGTATTTGAAGATAAAATCTTTTTGCTTTGAAGAAGAAAGATCTAGCTGACTGAAATAAGTTCATTAGATGAAAACCAACAAAAATTGACAAGAACCACGAAAAGTTCTTGCATTTTAAGATAAAATCTTACGCTATTAAAGAAAAAACTCCCAGCTCGCTGAAATATGTTCATTTGCTGAAAACCAACAAAACCACGAAAAGTTCTTGTATTTGAAGATAAAATCCTTTTTCTTTGAAGAAGAAAGATCTAGCTGACTGAAATAAGTTCATCAGATGGAAACCAACAAAAATTGACAAGAACCACGAAAGGTTCTTGTATTTTAAGATAAAATCTTACTCTATTAAGGAAAAAACTTCCAAATCGCTGAAATATGTTCATTTGCTGAAAACCATCAAAACCACGAAAAGTTCTTGTATTTGAAGATAAAATCTTTTTGCTTTGACGGAGAAAGATCTAGCTGACTGAAATAAGTTCATTAGATGAAAACCAACAAAAATTGACAAGAACCACGAAAAGTTCTTGTATTTTAAGATAAAATCTTAGGCTATTAAAGAAAAAACTTCCAGCTCACTGAAATCTGTTCATTTGCTGAAAACCATCAAAACCACGAAAAGTTCTTGTATTTGAAGATAAAATCTTTTTGCTTTGAAGAAGAAAGATCTAGCTGACTGAAATAAGTTCATTAGATGAAAACCAACAAAAATTGACAAGAACCACGAAAAGTTCTTGTATTTTAAGATAAAAACTTACGCTATTAAAGAAAAAGCTCCCAGCTCGCTGAAATATGTTCATTTGCTGAAAACCAACAAAACCACGAAAAGTTCTTGTATTTGAAGATAAAATCTTTTTTCTTTGAAGAAGAATGATCCAGCTGACTGAAATAAGTTCATTAGATGAAAACCAACAAAAATTGACAAGAACAAGAAAAGTTCTTGTATTTTAAGATAAAATCTTACTCTATTAAGGAAAAAACTTCCAGCTCGCTGAAATATGTTCATTTGCTGAAAACCATCAAAACCACGAAAAGTTCTTGTATTTGAAGATAAAATCTTTTTGCTTTGAAGAAGAAAGATCTAGCTGACTGAAATAAGTTCATTCGATGAAAACCAACAAAAATTGACAAGAACCACGAAAAGTTCTTGTATTTTAAGATAAAATCTTACTCTGTTAAAGAGAAAACTCCCAGCTCGCTGAAATATGTTCATTTGCTGAAAAACAACAAAACCGCGAAAAGTTCTTGTATTTGAAGATAAAATCTTTTTGCTTTGAAGAAGAAAGATCTAGCTGACTGAAATAAGTTCATTAGATGAAAACCAACAAAAATTGACAAGAACCACGAAAAGATCTTGTATTTTAAGATAAAATCTTACGCTATTAAACAAAAAACTCCCAGCTCGCTGAAATATGTTCATTTGCTGAAAACCAACAAAACCACGAAAAGTTCTTGTATTTGAAGATAAAATCTTTTTTCTTTGAAGAAGAAGGATCTAGCTGACTGAAATAAGTTCATCAGATGAAAACCAACAAAAATTGACAAGAACCACGAAAAGTTCTTGTATTTTAAGATAAAATCTTACTCTATTAAGGAAAAAACTTCCAGCTCGCTGAAATCTGTTCATTTGCTGAAAACCATCAAAACCACGAAAAGTTCTTGTATTTGAAGATAAAATCTTTTTGCTTTGAAGAAGAAAGATCTAGCTGACTGAAATAAGTTCATTAGATGAAAACCAACAAAAATTGACAGGAACCACGAACAGTTCTTGTATTTTAAGATAAAATCTTACTCTATGAAGGAAAAAACTTCCAGCTCGCTGAAATATGTTCATTTGCTGAAAACCATCAAAACCACGAAAAGTTCTTGTATTTGAAGATAAAATCTTTTTGCTTTGACGAAGAAAGATCTAGCTGACTGAAATAAGTTCATTAGATGAAAACCAACAAAAATTGACAAGAACCACGAAAAGATCTTGTATTTTAAGATAAAATCTTACGCTATTAAAGAAAAAACTCCCAGCTCGCTGAAATATGTTCATTTGCTGAAAACCAACAAAACCACGAAAAGTTCTTGTATTTGAAGATAAAATCTTTTTTCTTTGAAGAAGAAGGATCTAGCTGACTGAAATAAGTTCATTAGATGAAAACCAACAAAAATTGACAAGAACCACGAACAGTTCTTGTATTTTAAGATAAAATCTTACTCTATTAAGGAAAAAACTTCCAGCTCGCTGAAATCTGTTCATTTGCTGAAAACCAACAAAACCTCCAAAAGTTCTTGTATTTGAAGATAAAATCTTTTTGCTTTGACGAAGAAAGATCTAGCTGACTGAAATAAGTTCATTAGATGAAAACCAACAAAAATTGACAAGAACCACGAAAAGTTCTTGTATTTTAAGATAAAATCTTAGGCTATTAAAGAAAAAACTTCCAGCTCGCTGAAATCTGTTCATTTGCTGAAAACCATCAAAACCACGAAAAGTTCTTGTATTTGAAAATAAAATCTTTTTGCTTTGAAGAAGAAAGATCTAGCTGACTGAAATAAGTTCATTAGATGAAAACCAACAAAAATTGACAAGAACCACGAACAGTTCTTGTATTTTAAGATAAAATCTTACTCTATGAAGGAAAAAACTTCCAGCTCGCTGAAATATGTTCATTTGCTGAAAACCATCAAAACCACGAAAAGTTCTTGTATTTGAAGATAAAATCTTTTTGCTTTGACGAAGAAAGATCTAGCTGGCTGAAATAAGTTCATTAGATGAAAACCAACAAAAATTGACAAGAACCACGAAAAGTTCTTGTATTTTAAGATAAAATCTTAGGCTATTAAAGAAAAAACTTCCAGCTCGCTGAAATATGTTCATTTGCTGAAAACCATCAAAACCACGAAAAGTTCTTGTATTTGAAGATAAAATCTTTTTTCTTTGAAGAAGAAAGATCTAGCTGACTGAAATAAGTTCATTAGATGAAAACCAACAAAAATTGACAAGAACCACGAAAAGTTCTTGTATTTTAAGATAAAATCTTACTCTATTAAGGAAAAAACTTCCAGCTCGCTGAAATATGTTCATTTGCTGAAAACCATCAAAACCACGAAAAGTTCTTGTATTTGAAGATAAAATCTTTTTGCTTTGAAGAAGAAAGATCCAGCTGACTGAAATAAGTTCATTAGATGAAAACCAACAAAAATTGACAAGAACCACGAAAAGTTCTTGTATTTTAAGATAAAATCTTACTCTGTTAAAGAAAAAACTCCCAGCTCGCTGAAATATGTTCATTTGCTGAAAAACAACAAAACCGCGAAAAGTTCTTGTATTTGAAGATAAAATCTTTTTGCTTTTAAGAAGAAAGATCTAGCTGACTGAAATAAGTTCATTGGATGAAAACAAACAAAAATTGACAAGAACCATGAAAAGTTCTTGTATTTTGAGATAAAATCTTACGCTATTAAAGAAAAAACTCCCAGCTCGCTGAAATATGTTCATTTGATGAAAACCAACAAAACCACGAAAAGTTCTTGTATTTGAAGATAAAATCTTTTTTCTTTGAAGAAGAAAGATCTAGCTGACTGAAATAAGTTCATTAGATGAAAACCAACAAAAATTGACAAGAACCACGAAAAGTTCTTGTATTTTAAGATAAAATCTTACTCTATTAAGGAAAAACTTCCAGCTCGCTGAAATATGTTCATTTGCTGAAAACCATCAAAACCACGAAAAGTTCTTGAATTTGAAGATAAAATCTTTTTGCTTTGAAGAAGAAAGATCTAGCTGACTGAAATAAGTTCATTAGATGAAAACCAACAAAAATTGACAAGAACCACGAAAAGTTCTTGTATTTTAAGATAAAATCTTACTCGATTAAGGAAAAAACTTCCAGCTCGCTGAAATATGTTCATTTTCTGAAAACCATCAAAACCACGAAAAGTTCTTGTATTTGAAGATAAAATCTTTTTGCTTTGAAAAAGAAAGATCCAGCTGACTGAAATAAGTTCATTGGATGAAAACCAACAAAAATTGACAAGAACCACGAAAAGTTCTTGTATTTTAAGATAAAATCTTACTCTATTAAGGAAAAAACTTCCAGCTCGCTGAAATATGTTCATTTGCTGAAAACCATCAAAACCACGAAAAGTTCTTGTATTTGAAGATAAAATCTTTTTGCTTTGAAGAAGAAAGATCCAGCTGACTGAAATAAGTTCATTAGATGAAAACCAACAAAAATTGACAAGAACCACGAAAAGTTCTTGTATTTTAAGATAAAATCTTACTCTGTTAAAGAAAAAACTCCCAGCTCGCTGAAATATGTTCATTTGCTGAAAAACAACAAAACCGCGAAAAGTTCTTGTATTTGAAGATAAAATCTTTTTGCTTTTAAGAAGAAAGATCTAGCTGACTGAAATAAGTTCATTGGATGAAAACCAACAAAAATTGACAAGAACCATGAAAAGTTCTTGTATTTTGAGATAAAATCTTACGCTATTAAAGAAAAAACTCCCAGCTCGCTGAAATATGTTCATTTGATGAAAACCAACAAAACCACGAAAAGTTCTTGTATTTGAAGATAAAATCTTTTTTCTTTGAAGAAGAAAGATCTAGCTGACTGAAATAAGTTCATTAGATGAAAACCAACAAAAATTGACAAGAACCACGAAAAGTTCTTGTATTTTAAGATAAAATCTTACTCTATTAAGGAAAAACTTCCAGCTCGCTGAAATATGTTCATTTGCTGAAAACCATCAAAACCACGAAAAGTTCTTGAATTTGAAGATAAAATCTTTTTGCTTTGAAGAAGAAAGATCTAGCTGACTGAAATAAGTTCATTAGATGAAAACCAACAAAAATTGACAAGAACCACGAAAAGTTCTTGTATTTTAAGATAAAATCTTACTCGATTAAGGAAAAAACTTCCAGCTCGCTGAAATCTGTTCATTTGCTGAAAACCAACAAAACCACCAAAAGTTCTTGTATTTGAAGATAAAATCTTTTTGCTTTGACGAAGAAAGATCGAGCTGACTGAAATAAGTTCATTAGATGAAAACCAACAAAAATTGACAAGAACCACGAAAAGTTCTTGTATTTTAAGATAAAATCTTACTTTGTTAAAGAAAAAACTCCCAGCTCGCTGAAATATGTTCATTTGCTGAAAAACAACAAAACCGCGAAAAGTTCTTGTATTTGAAGATAAAATCTTTTTGCTTTGAAGAAGAAAGATCTAGCTGACTGAAATAAGTTCATTAGATGAAAACCAACAAAAATTGACAAGAAACACGAAAAGTTCTTGTATTTTAAGATAAAATCTTACTCTATTAAGGAAAAAACTTCCAGCTCGCTGAAATATGTTCATTGGCTGAAAACCATCAAAACCACGAAAAGTTCTTGTATTTGAAGATGAAATCTTTTTGCTTTGAAGAAGAAAGATCTAGCTGACTGAAATAAGTTCATTAGATGAAAACCAACAAAAATTGACAAGAACCACGAAAAGTTCTTGTATTTTAAGATAAAATCTCACTCTGTTAAAGAGAAAACTCCCAGTTCGCTGAAATATGTTCATTTGCTGAAAAACAACAAAACCACGAAAAGTTCTTGTATTTGAAGATAAAATCTTTTTGCTTTGAAGAAGAAAGATCGAGCTGACTGAAATAAGTTCATTGGATGAAAACCAACAAAAATTGACAAGAACCACGAAAAGTTCTTGTATTTTAAGATAAAATCTTACGCAATTAAAGAAACAACTCCCAGCTAGCTGAAATATGTTCATTTGCTGAAAACCAACAATACCACGAAAAGTTCTTGTATTTGAAGATAAAATCTTTTTGCTTTGAAGAAGAAAGATCTAGCTGACTGAAATAAGTTCATTCGATGAAAACCAACAAAAATTCACAAGAACCACGAAAAGTTCTTGTATTTTAAGATAAAATCTTACTCTATTAAGGAAAAAACTTCCAGCTCGCTGAAATATGTTCATTTGCTGAAAACCATCAAAACCACGAAAAGTTCTTGAATTTGATGATAAAATCTTTTTGCTTTGAAGAAGAAAGATCTAGCTGACTGAAATAAGTTAATTAGATGAAAACCAACAAAAATTGACAAGAAACACGAAAAGTTCTTGTATTTTAAGATAAAATCTTACTCTATTAAGGAAAAAACTTCCAGCTCGCTGAAATATGTTCATTTGCTGAAAACCATCAAAACCACGAAAAGTTCTTGTATTTGAAGATAAAATCTTTTTGCTTTGAAGAAGAAAGATCTAGCTGACTGAAATAAGTTCATTAGATGAAAACCAACAAAAATTGACAAGAACCACGAAAAGTTCTTGTATTTTAAGATAAAATCTTACGCTATTAAAGAAAAAACTCCCAGCTCGCTGAAATATGTTCATTTGCTGAAAACCATCAAAACCACGAAAAGTTCTTGTATTTGAAGATAAAATCTTTTTGCTTTGAAGAAGAAAGATCTAGCTGACTGAAATAAGTTCATTAGATGAAAACCAACAAAAATTGACAAGAACCACGAAAAGTTCTTGTATTTTAAGATAAAATCTTAGGCTATTAAGGAAAAAACTTCCAGCTCGCTGAAATCTGTTCATTTGCTGAAAACCAACAAAACCACCAAAAGTTCTTGTATTTGAAGATAAAATCTTTTTGCTTTGACGAAGAAAGATCTAGCTGACTGAAATAAGTTCATTCGATGAAAACCAACAAAAATTGACAAGAACCACGAAAAGTTCTTGTATTTTAAGATAAAATCTTACTTTGTTAAAGAAAAAACTCCCAGCTCGCTGAAATATGTTCATTTGCTGAAAAACAACAAAACCGCGAAAAGTTCTTGTATTTGAAGATAAAATCTTTTTGCTTTGAAGAAGAAAGATCTAGCTGACTGAAATAAGTTCATTAGATGAAAACCAACAAAAATTGACAAGAAACACGAAAAGTTCTTGTATTTTAAGATAAAATCTTACTCTATTAAGGAAAAAACTTCCAGCTCGCTGAAATATGTTCATTGGCTGAAAACCATCAAAACCACGAAAAGTTCTTGTATTTGAAGATGAAATGTTTTTGCTTTGAAGAAGAAAGATCTAGCTGACTGAAATAAGTTCATTAGATGAAAACCAACAAAAATTGACAAGAACCACGAAAAGTTCTTGTATTTTAAGATAAAATCTCACTCTGTTAAAGAGAAAACTCCCAGTTCGCTGAAATATGTTCATTTGCTGAAAAACAACAAAACCACGAAAAGTTCTTGTATTTGAAGATAAAATCTTTTTGCTTTGAAGAAGAAAGATCGAGCTGACTGAAATAAGTTCATTGGATGAAAACCAACAAAAATTGACAAGAACCACGAAAAGTTCTTGTATTTTAAGATAAAATCTTACGCAATTAAAGAAACAACTCCCAGCTAGCTGAAATATGTTCATTTGCTGAAAACCAACAATACCACGAAAAGTTCTTGTATTTGAAGATAAAATCTTTTTGCTTTGAAGAAGAAAGATCTAGCTGACTGAAATAAGTTCATTCGATGAAAACCAACAAAAATTCACAAGAACCACGAAAAGTTCTTGTATTTTAAGATAAAATCTTACTCTATTAAGGAAAAAACTTCCAGCTCGCTGAAATATGTTCATTTGCTGAAAACCATCAAAACCACGAAAAGTTCTTGAATTTGATGATAAAATCTTTTTGCTTTGAAGAAGAAAGATCTAGCTGACTGAAATAAGTTAATTAGATGAAAACCAACAAAAATTGACAAGAACCACGAAAAGTTCTTGTATTTTAAGATAAAATCTTACTCGATTAAGGAAAAAACTTCCAGCTCGCTGAAATATGTTCATTTGCTGAAAACCATCAAAACCACGAAAAGTTCTTGTATTTGAAGATAAAATCTTTTTGCTTTGAAAAAGAAAGATCCAGCTGACTGAAATAAGTTCATTGGATGAAAACCAACAAAAATTGACAAGAACCACGAAAAGTTCTTGTATTTTAAGATAAAATCTTACTCTATTAAGGAAAAAACTTCCAGCTCGCTGAAATATGTTCATTTGCTGAAAACCATCAAAACCACGAAAAGTTCTTGTATTTGAAGATAAAATCTTTTTGCTTTGAAGAAGAAAGATCCAGCTGACTGAAATAAGTTCATTAGATGAAAACCAACAAAAATTGACAAGAACCACGAAAAGTTCTTGTATTTTAAGATAAAATCTTACTCTGTTAAAGAAAAAACTCCCAGCTCGCTGAAATATGTTCATTTGCTGAAAAACAACAAAACCGCGAAAAGTTCTTGTATTTGAAGATAAAATCTTTTTGCTTTTAAGAAGAAAGATCTAGCTGACTGAAATAAGTTCATTGGATGAAAACCAACAAAAATTGACAAGAACCATGAAAAGTTCTTGTATTTTGAGATAAAATCTTACGCTATTAAAGAAAAAACTCCCAGCTCGCTGAAATATGTTCATTTGATGAAAACCAACAAAACCACGAAAAGTTCTTGTATTTGAAGATAAAATCTTTTTTCTTTGAAGAAGAAAGATCTAGCTGACTGAAATAAGTTCATTAGATGAAAACCAACAAAAATTGACAAGAACCACGAAAAGTTCTTGTATTTTAAGATAAAATCTTACTCTATTAAGGAAAAACTTCCAGCTCGCTGAAATATGTTCATTTGCTGAAAACCATCAAAACCACGAAAAGTTCTTGAATTTGAAGATAAAATCTTTTTGCTTTGAAGAAGAAAGATCTAGCTGACTGAAATAAGTTCATTAGATGAAAACCAACAAAAATTGACAAGAACCACGAAAAGTTCTTGTATTTTAAGATAAAATCTTACTCGATTAAGGAAAAAACTTCCAGCTCGCTGAAATCTGTTCATTTGCTGAAAACCAACAAAACCACCAAAAGTTCTTGTATTTGAAGATAAAATCTTTTTGCTTTGACGAAGAAAGATCGAGCTGACTGAAATAAGTTCATTAGATGAAAACCAACAAAAATTGACAAGAACCACGAAAAGTTCTTGTATTTTAAGATAAAATCTTACTTTGTTAAAGAAAAAACTCCCAGCTCGCTGAAATATGTTCATTTGCTGAAAAACAACAAAACCGCGAAAAGTTCTTGTATTTGAAGATAAAATCTTTTTGCTTTGAAGAAGAAAGATCTAGCTGACTGAAATAAGTTCATTAGATGAAAACCAACAAAAATTGACAAGAACCACGAAAAGTTCTTGTATTTTAAGATAAAATCTCACTCTGTTAAAGAGAAAACTCCCAGTTCGCTGAAATATGTTCATTTGCTGAAAAACAACAAAACCACGAAAAGTTCTTGTATTTGAAGATAAAATCTTTTTGCTTTGAAGAAGAAAGATCGAGCTGACTGAAATAAGTTCATTGGATGAAAACCAACAAAAATTGACAAGAACCACGAAAAGTTCTTGTATTTTAAGATAAAATCTTACGCAATTAAAGAAACAACTCCCAGCTAGCTG
Organism: Heptranchias perlo; assembly: GCF_035084215.1. NCBI lineage: Eukaryota > Metazoa > Chordata > Chondrichthyes > Hexanchiformes > Hexanchidae > Heptranchias > Heptranchias perlo. The sequence goes on from NW_027139824.1 coordinate 2,368,378, forward strand.
AAATATGTTCATTTGCTGAAAACCAACAATACCACGAAAAGTTCTTGTATTTGAAGATAAAATCTTTTTGCTTTGAAGAAGAAAGATCTAGCTGACTGAAATAAGTTCATTCGATGAAAACCAACAAAAATTCACAAGAACCACGAAAAGTTCTTGTATTTTAAGATAAAATCTTACTCTATTAAGGAAAAAACTTCCAGCTCGCTGAAATATGTTCATTTGCTGAAAACCATCAAAACCACGAAAAGTTCTTGAATTTGATGATAAAATCTTTTTGCTTTGAAGAAGAAAGATCTAGCTGACTGAAATAAGTTAATTAGATGAAAACCAACAAAAATTGACAAGAAACACGAAAAGTTCTTGTATTTTAAGATAAAATCTTACTCTATTAAGGAAAAAACTTCCAGCTCGCTGAAATATGTTCATTTGCTGAAAACCATCAAAACCACGAAAAGTTCTTGTATTTGAAGATAAAATCTTTTTGCTTTGAAGAAGAAAGATCTAGCTGACTGAAATAAGTTCATTAGATGAAAACCAACAAAAATTGACAAGAACCACGAAAAGTTCTTGTATTTTAAGATAAAATCTTACGCTATTAAAGAAAAAACTCCCAGCTCGCTGAAATATGTTCATTTGCTGAAAACCATCAAAACCACGAAAAGTTCTTGTATTTGAAGATAAAATCTTTTTGCTTTGAAGAAGAAAGATCTAGCTGACTGAAATAAGTTCATTAGATGAAAACCAACAAAAATTGACAAGAACCACGAAAAGTTCTTGTATTTTAAGATAAAATCTTAGGCTATTAAGGAAAAAACTTCCAGCTCGCTGAAATCTGTTCATTTGCTGAAAACCAACAAAACCACCAAAAGTTCTTGTATTTGAAGATAAAATCTTTTTGCTTTGACGAAGAAAGATCTAGCTGACTGAAATAAGTTCATTCGATGAAAACCAACAAAAATTGACAAGAACCACGAAAAGTTCTTGTATTTTAAGATAAAATCTTACTTTGTTAAAGAAAAAACTCCCAGCTCGCTGAAATATGTTCATTTGCTGAAAAACAACAAAACCGCGAAAAGTTCTTGTATTTGAAGATAAAATCTTTTTGCTTTGAAGAAGAAAGATCTAGCTGACTGAAATAAGTTCATTAGATGAAAACCAACAAAAATTGACAAGAAACACGAAAAGTTCTTGTATTTTAAGATAAAATCTTACTCTATTAAGGAAAAAACTTCCAGCTCGCTGAAATATGTTCATTGGCTGAAAACCATCAAAACCACGAAAAGTTCTTGTATTTGAAGATGAAATGTTTTTGCTTTGAAGAAGAAAGATCTAGCTGACTGAAATAAGTTCATTAGATGAAAACCAACAAAAATTGACAAGAACCACGAAAAGTTCTTGTATTTTAAGATAAAATCTCACTCTGTTAAAGAGAAAACTCCCAGTTCGCTGAAATATGTTCATTTGCTGAAAAACAACAAAACCACGAAAAGTTCTTGTATTTGAAGATAAAATCTTTTTGCTTTGAAGAAGAAAGATCGAGCTGACTGAAATAAGTTCATTGGATGAAAACCAACAAAAATTGACAAGAACCACGAAAAGTTCTTGTATTTTAAGATAAAATCTTACGCAATTAAAGAAACAACTCCCAGCTAGCTGAAATATGTTCATTTGCTGAAAACCAACAATACCACGAAAAGTTCTTGTATTTGAAGATAAAATCTTTTTGCTTTGAAGAAGAAAGATCTAGCTGACTGAAATAAGTTCATTCGATGAAAACCAACAAAAATTCACAAGAACCACGAAAAGTTCTTGTATTTTAAGATAAAATCTTACTCTATTAAGGAAAAAACTTCCAGCTCGCTGAAATATGTTCATTTGCTGAAAACCATCAAAACCACGAAAAGTTCTTGAATTTGATGATAAAATCTTTTTGCTTTGAAGAAGAAAGATCTAGCTGACTGAAATAAGTTAATTAGATGAAAACCAACAAAAATTGACAAGAACCACGAAAAGTTCTTGTATTTTAAGATAAAATCTTACTCTATTAAGGAAAAAACTTCCAGCTCGCTGAAATATGTTCATTTGCTGAAAACCATCAAAACCACGAAAAGTTCTTGTATTTGAAGATAAAATCTTTTTGCTTTGAAGAAGAAAGATCTAGCTGACTGAAATAAGTTCATTAGATGAAAACCAAAAAAAATTGACAAAAACCACGAAAAGTTCTTGTATTTTAAGAGAAAATCTTACTCTATTAAGGAAAAAACTTCCAGCTCGCTGAAATCTGTTCATTTGCTGAAAACCATCAAAACCACGAAAAGTTCTTGTATTTGAAGATAAAATCTTTTTGCTTTGACGGAGAAAGATCCAGCTGACTGAAATAAGTTCATTAGATGAAAACCAACAAAAATTGACAAGAACCACGAAAAGTTCTTGTATTTTAAGATAAAATCTGAGGCTATTAAAGAAAAAACTTCCAGCTCGCTGAAATCTGTTCATCTGCTGAAAACCATCAAAACCACGAAAAGTTCTTGTATTTGAAGATAAAATCTTTTTGCTTTGAAGAAGAAAGATCGAGCTGACTGAAATAAGTTCATGAGATGAAAACCAACAAAAATTGACAAGAACCACGAAAAGTTCTTGTATTTTAAGATAAAATCTTAGGCTATTAAGGAAAAAACTTCCAGCTCGCTGAAATCTGTTCATTTGCTGAAAACCAACAAAACCACCAAAAGTTCTTGTATTTGAAGATAAAATCTTTTTGCTTTGACGAAGAAAGATCTAGCTGACTGAAATAAGTTCATTCGATGAAAACCAACAAAAATTGACAAGAACCACGAAAAGTTCTTGTATTTTAAGATAAAATCTTACTTTGTTAAAGAAAAAACTCCCAGCTCGCTGAAATATGTTCATTTGCTGAAAAACAACAAAACCGCGAAAAGTTCTTGTATTTGAAGATAAAATCTTTTTGCTTTGAAGAAGAAAGATCTAGCTGACTGAAATAAGTTCATTAGATGAAAACCAACAAAAATTGACAAGAAACACGAAAAGTTCTTGTATTTTAAGATAAAATCTTACTCTATTAAGGAAAAAACTTCCAGCTCGCTGAAATATGTTCATTGGCTGAAAACCATCAAAACCACGAAAAGTTCTTGTATTTGAAGATGAAATCTTTTTGCTTTGAAGAAGAAAGATCTAGCTGACTGAAATAAGTTCATTCGATGAAAACCAACAAAAATTCACAAGAACCACGAAAAGTTCTTGTATTTTAAGATAAAATCTTACTCTATTAAGGAAAAAACTTCCAGCTCGCTGAAATATGTTCATTTGCTGAAAACCATCAAAACCACGAAAAGTTCTTGAATTTGATGATAAAATCTTTTTGCTTTGAAGAAGAAAGATCTAGCTGACTGAAATAAGTTAATTAGATGAAAACCAACAAAAATTGACAAGAACCACGAAAAGTTCTTGTATTTTAAGATAAAATCTTACTCTATTAAGGAAAAAACTTCCAGCTCGCTGAAATATGTTCATTTGCTGAAAACCATCAAAACCACGAAAAGTTCTTGTATTTGAAGATAAAATCTTTTTGCTTTGAAGAAGAAAGATCTAGCTGACTGAAATAAGTTCATTAGATGAAAACCAAAGAAAATTGACAAAAACCACGAAAAGTTCTTGTATTTTAAGATAAAATCTTACTCTATTAAGGAAAAAACTTCCAGCTCGCTGAAATCTGTTCATTTGCTGAAAACCATCAAAACCACGAAAAGTTCTTGTATTTGAAGATAAAATCTTTTTGCTTTGACGGAGAAAGATCCAGCTGACTGAAATAAGTTCATTAGATGAAAACCAACAAAAATTGACAAGAACCACGAAAAGTTCTTGTATTTTAAGATAAAATCTGAGGCTATTAAAGAAAAAACTTCCAGCTCGCTGAAATCTGTTCATCTGCTGAAAACCATCAAAACCACGAAAAGTTCTTGTATTTGAAGATAAAATCTTTTTGCTTTGAAGAAGAAAGATCGAGCTGACTGAAATAAGTTCATGAGATGAAAACCAACAAAAATTGACAAGAACCACGAAATGTTCTTGTATTTTAAGATAAAATCTTACTCTATTCAGGAAAAAACTTCCAGCTCGCTGAAATATGTTCATTTGCTGAAAACCACCAAAACCACGAAAAGTTCTTGTATTTGAAGATAAAATCTTTTTTCTTTGAAGAAGAAAGATCTAGCTGACTGAAATAAGTTCATTAGATGAAAACCAACAAAAATTGACAAGAACCACGAAAATTTCTTGTATTTTAAGATAAAATCTTACGCTATTAAAGAAAAAACTCCCAGCTCGCTGAAATATGTTCATTTGCTGAAAACCATCAAAACCACGAAAAGTTCTTGTATTTGAAGATAAAATCTTTTTGCTTTGAAGAAGAAAGATCTAGCTGACTGAAATAAGTTCATTAGATGAAAACCAACAAAAATTGACAAGAACCACGAAGAGTTCTTGTATTTTAAGATAAAATCTTAGGCTATTAAGGAAAAAACTTCCAGCTCGCTGAAATCTGTTCATTTGCTGAAAACCAACAAAACCACCAAAAGTTCTTGTATTTGAAGATAAAATCTTTTTGCTTTGACGAAGAAAGATCTAGCTGACTGAAATAAGTTCATTAGATGAAAACCAACAAAAATTGACAAGAACCACGAAAAGTTCTTGTATTTTAAGATAAAATCTTACTCTGTTAAAGAGAAAACTCCCAGCTCGCTGAAATATGTTCATTTGCTGAAAACCAACAAAACCACCAAAAGTTCTTGTATTTGAAGATAAAATCTTTTTGCTTTGAAGAAGAAAGATCTAGCTGACTGAAATAAGTTCATTAGATGAAAACCAACAAAAATTGACAAGAACCACGAAAAGTTCTTGTATTTTAAGATAAAATCTTACTCTATTAAGGAAAAAACTTCCAGCTCGCTGAAATATGTTCATTTGCTGAAAACCATCAAAACCACGAAAAGTTCTTGTATTTGAAGATAAAATCTTTTTGCTTTGAAGAAGAAAGATCTAGCTGACTGAAATAAGTTCATTAGATGAAAACCAAAAAAAATTGACAAAAACCACGAAAAGTTCTTGTATTGAAAGATAAAATCTTACTCTATTAAGGAAAAAACTTCCAGCTCGCTGAAATCTGTTCGTTTGCTGAAAACCATCAAAACCACGAAAAGTTCTTGTATTTGAAGATAAAATCTTTTTGCTTTGAAGAAGAAAGATCTAGCTGACTGAAATAAGTTCATTAGATGAAAACTAACAAAAATTGACAAGAACCACGAAAAGTTCTTGTATTTTAAGATAAAATCTTACTCTATTAAGGAAAAAACTTCCAGCTCGCTGAAATCTGTTCATTTGCTGAAAACCATCAAAACCACGAAAAGTTCTTGTATTTGAAGATAAAATCTTTTTGCTTTGACGGAGAAAGATCCAGCTGACTGAAATAAGTTCATTAGATGAAAACCAACAAAAATTGACAAGAACCACGAAAAGTTCTTGTATTTTAAGATAAAATCTGAGGCTATTAAAGAAAAAACTTCCAGCTCGCTGAAATCTGTTCATCTGCTGAAAACCATCAAAACCACGAAAAGTTCTTGTATTTGAAGATAAAATCTTTTTGCTTTGAAGAAGAAAGATCGAGCTGACTGAAATAAGTTCATGAGATGAAAACCAACAAAAATTGACAAGAACCACGAAATGTTCTTGTATTTTAAGATAAAATCTTACTCTATTCAGGAAAAAACTTCCAGCTCGCTGAAATATGTTCATTTGCTGAAAACCACCAAAACCACGAAAAGTTCTTGTATTTGAAGATAAAATCTTTTTTCTTTGAAGAAGAAAGATCTAGCTGACTGAAATAAGTTCATTAGATGAAAACCAACAAAAATTGACAAGAACCACGAAAAGTTCTTGTATTTTAAGATAAAATCTTACGCTATTAAAGAAAAAACTCCCAGCTCGCTGAAATATGTTCATTTGCTGAAAACCATCAAAACCACGAAAAGTTCTTGTATTTGAAGATAAAATCTTTTTGCTTTGAAGAAGAAAGATCTAGCTGACTGAAATAAGTTCATTAGATGAAAACCAACAAAAATTGACAAGAACCACGAAGAGTTCTTGTATTTTAAGATAAAATCTTACTCTATTAAGGAAAAAACTTCCAGCTCGCTGAAATCTGTTCATTTGCTGAAAAACAACAAAACCGCGAAAAGTTCTTGTATTTGTAGATAAAATCTTTTTGCTTTGAAGAAGAAAGATCTAGCTGACTGAAATAAGTTCATTAGATGAAAACCAACAAAAATTGACAAGAAACACGAAAAGTTCTTGTATTTTAAGATAAAATCTTACTCTATTAAGGAAAAAACTTCCAGCTCGCTGAAATCTGTTCATTTGCTGAAAACCATCAAAACCACGAAAAGTTCTTGTATTTGAAGATGAAATCTTTTTGCTTTGAAGAAGAAAGATCTAGCTGACTGAAATAAGTTCATTGGATGAAAACCAACAAAAATTGACAAGAACCACGAAATGTTCTTGTATTTTAAGATAAAATCTTACTCTGTTAAAGAGAAAACTCCCAGTTCGCTGAAATATGTTCATTTGCTGAAAAACAACAAAACCGCGAAAAGTTCTTGTATTTGAAGATAAAATCTTTTTGCTTTGAAGAAGAAAGATCTAGCTGACTGAAATAAGTTCATCAGATGAAAACCAACAAAAATTGACAAGAAACACGAAAAGTTCTTGTATTTTAAGATAAAATCTTACTCTGTTAAAGAGAAAACTCCCAGTTCGCTGAAATATGTTCATTTGCTGAAAAACAACAAAACCGCGAAAAGTTCTTGTATTTGAAGATAAAATCTTTTTGCTTTGAAGAAGAAAGATCGAGCTGACTGAAATAAGTTCATTGGATGAAAACCAACAAAAATTGACAAGAACCACGAAAAGTTCTTGTATTTTAAGATAAAATCTTACGCTATTAAAGAAAAAACTCCCAGCTAGCTGAAATATGTTCATTTGCTGAAAACCAACAATACCACGAAAAGTTCTTGTATTTGAAGATAAAATCTTTTTGCTTTGAAGAAGAAAGATCTAGCTGACTGAAATAAGTTCATTCGATGAAAACCAACAAAAATTCACAAGAACCACGAAAAGTTCTTGTATTTTAAGATAAAATCTTACTCTATTAAGGAAAAAACTTCCAGCTCGCTGAAATATGTTCATTTGCTGAAAACCATCAAAACCACGAAAAGTTCTTGAATTTGAAGATAAAATCTTTTTGCTTTGAAGAAGAAAGATCTAGCTGACTGAAATAAGTTAATTAGATGAAAACCAACAAAAATTGACAAGAACCACGAAAAGTTCTTGTACTTTAAGATAAAATCTTACTCTATTAAGGAAAAAACTTCCAGCTCGCTGAAATATGTTCATTTGCTGAAAACCATCAAAACCACGAAAAGTTCTTGTATTTGAAGATAAAATCTTTTTGCTTTGAAGAAGAAAGATCTAGCTGACTGAAATAAGTTCATTAGATGAAAACCAACAAAAATTGACAAGAACCACGAAAAGTTCTTGTATTTTAAGATAAAATCTTAGGCTATTAAAGAAAAAACTTCCAGCTCGCTGAAATCTGTTCATTTGCTGAAAACCATCAAAACCACGAAAAGGTCTTGTATTTGAAGATAAAATCTTTTTGCTTTGAAGAAGAAAGATCTAGCTGACTGAAATAAGTTCATTAGCTGAAAACTAACAAAAATTGACAAGAACCACGAAAAATTCTTGTATTTTAAGATAAAATCTTACTCTATTAAGGAAAAAACTTCCAGCTCGCTGAAATCTGTTCATTTGCTGAAAACCAACAAAACCACCAAAAGTTCTTGTATTTGAAGATAAAATGTTTTTGCTTTGACGAAGAAAGATCTAGCTGACTGAAATAAGTTCATTGGATGAAAACCAACAAAAATTGACAAGAACCACGAAAAGTTCTTGTATTTTAAGATAAAATCTTAGGCTATTAAAGAAAAAACTTCCAGCTCGCTGAAATCTGTTCATTTGCTGAAAACCATCAAAACCACGAAAAGTTCTTGTATTTGAAGATAAAATCTTTTTGCTTTGAAGAAGAAAGATCTAGCTGACTGAAATAAGTTCGTTAGATGAAAACCAACAAAAATTGACAAGAACCACGAAAAGATCTTGTATTTTAAGATAAAATCTTACGCTATTAAAGAAAAAACTCCCAGCTCGCTGAAATATGTTCATTTGCTGAAAACCATCAAAACCACGAAAAGTTCTTGTATTTGAAGATAAAATCTTTTTTCTTTGAAGAAGAAAGATCTAGCTGACTGAAATAAGTTCATTCGATGAAAACCAACAAAAATTCACAAGAACCACGAAAAGTTCTTGTATTTTAAGATAAAATCTTACTCTATTAAGGAAAAAACTTCCAGCTCGCTGAAATATGTTCATTTGCTGAAAACCATCAAAACCACGAAAAGTTCTTGAATTTGAAGATAAAATCTTTTTGCTTTGAAGAAGAAAGATCTAGCTGACTGAAATAAGTTAATTAGATGAAAACCAACAAAAATTGACAAGAACCACGAAAAGTTCTTGTATTTTAAGATAAAATCTTACTCTATTAAGGAAAAAACTTCCAGCTCGCTGAAATATGTTCATTTGCTGAAAACCATCAAAACCACGAAAAGTTCTTGTATTTGAAGATAAAATCTTTTTGCTTTGAAGAAGAAAGATCTAGCTGACTGAAATAAGTTCATTAGATGAAAACCAAAAAAAATTGACAAAAACCACGAAAAGTTCTTGTATTTTAAGATAAAATCTTACTCTATTAAGGAAAAAACTTCCAGCTCGCTGAAATCTGTTCATTTGCTGAAAACCATCAAAACCACGAAAAGTTCTTGTATTTGAAGATAAAATCTTTTTGCTTTGACGGAGAAAGATCCAGCTGACTGAAATAAGTTCATTAGATGAAAACCAACAAAAGTTGACAAGAACCACGAAAAGTTCTTGTATTTTAAGATAAAATCTTAGGCTATTAAAGAAAAAACTTCCAGCTCGCTGAAATCTGTTCATTTCCTGAAAACCATCAAAACCACGAAAAGTTCTTGTATTTGAAGATAAAATCTGTTTTCTTTGAAGAAGAAAGATCTAGCTGACTGAAATAAGTTCATTAGATGAAAACCAACAAAAATTGACAAGAACCACGAAAAGTTCTTGTATTTTAAGATAAAATCTTACGCTGTTAAAGAAAAAACTCCCAGCTCGCTGAAATATGTTCATTTGCTGAAAACCATCAAAACCACGAAAAGTTCTTGTATTTGAAGATAAAATCTTTTTGCTTTGAAGAAGAAAGATCTAGCTGACTGAAATAAGTTCATTAGATGAAAACCAACAAAAATTGACAAGAACCACGAAAAGTTCTTGTATTTTAAGATAAAATCTGAGGCTATTAAGGAAAAAACTTCCAGCTCGCTGAAATCTGTTCATTTGCTGAAAACCAACAAAACCACCAAAAGTTCTTGTATTTGAAGATAAAATCTTTTTGCTTTGACGAAGAAAGATCTAGCTGACTGAAATAAGTTCATTAGATGAAAACCAACAAAAATTGACAAGAACGACGAAAAGTTCTTGGATTTTAAGATAAAATCTTCGGCTATTAAAGAAAAAACTTCCAGCTCGCTGAAATCTGTTCATTTGCTGAAAACCATCAAAACCACGAAAAGTTCTTGTATTTGAAGATAAAATCTTTTTTCTTTGAAGAAGAAAGATCTAGCTGACTGAAATAAGTTCATTAGATGAAAACCAACAAAAATTGACAAGAACCACGAAAAGTTCTTGTATTTTAAGATAAAATCTTACTCTATTAAGGAAAAACTTCCAGCTCGCTGAAATATGTTCATTTGCTGAAAACCATCAAAACCACGAAAAGTTCTTGAATTTGAAGATAAAATCTTTTTGCTTTGAAGAAGAAAGATCTAGCTGACTGAAATAAGTTCATTAGATGAAAACCAACAAAAATTGACAAGAACCACGAAAAGTTCTTGTATTTTAAGATAAAATCTTACTCTATTAAGGAAAAACTTCCAGCTCGCTGAAATATGTTCATTTGCTGAAAAGCATCAAAACCACGAAAAGTTCTTGAATTTGAAGATAAAATCTTTTTGCTTTGAAGAAGAAAGATCTAGCTGACTGAAATAAGTTCATTAGATGAAAACCAACAAAAATTGACAAGAACCACAAAAAGTTCTTGTATTTTAAGATAAAATCTTACTCTATTAAGGAAAAAACTTCCAGCTCGCTGAAATATGTTCATTTGCTGAAAACCATCAAAACCACGAAAAGTTCTTGTATTTGAAGATAAAATCTTTTTGCTTTGAAGAAGAAAGATCTCGCTGACTGAAATAAGTTCATTAGATGAAAACCAACAAAAATTGACAAGAACCACGAAAAGTTCTTGTATTTTAAGATAAAATCTTACTCAATTAAGGAAAAAACTTCCAGCTCGCTGAAATATGTTCATTTGCTGAAAACCATCAAAACCACGAAAAGTTCTTGTATTTGAAGATAAAATCTTTTTGCTTTGAAGAAGAAAGATCTAGCTGACTGAATTTAGTTCATTGGATGAAAACCAACAAAAATTGACAAGCACCACGAAAAGTTCTTGTATTTTAAGATAAAATCTTACTCTATTAAGGAAAAAACTTCCAGCTCGCTGAAATATGTTCATTTGCTGAAAACCATCAAAACCACGAAAAGTTCTTGTATTTGAAGATAAAATCTTTTTGCTTTGAAGAAGAAAGATCCAGCTGACTGAAATAAGTTCATTAGATGAAAACCAACAAAAAATGACAAGAACCACGAAAAGTTCTTGTATTTTAAGATAAAATCTTACTCTATTAAGGAAAAAACTTCCAGTTCGCTGAATTATGTTCATTTGCTGAAAACCATCAAAACCACGAAAATTTCTTGTATTTGAAGATAAAATATTTTTGCTTTGAAGAAGAAAGATCTAGCTGACTGAAATAAGTTCATTAGATGAAAACCAACAAAAATTGACAAGAACCACGAAAAGTTCTTGTATTTTAAGATAAAATCTTACTCTATTAAGGAAAAAACTTCCAGCTCGCTGAAATATGTTCATTTGCTGAAAACCATCAAAACCACGAAAAGTTCTTGTATTTGAAGATAAAATCTTTTTGCTTTGAAGAAGAAAGATCTAGCTGACTGAAATAAGTGCATCAGATGAAAACCAACAAAAATTGACAAGAACCACGAAAAGTTCTTGTATTTTAAGATAAAATCTTACTCTGTTAAAGAAAAAACTCCCAGCTCGCTGAAATATGTTCATTTGCTGAAAAACAACAAAACCGTGAAAAGTTCTTGTATTTGAAGATAAAATCTTTTTGCTTTGAAGAAGAAAGATCTAGCTGACTGAAATAAGTTCATTAGATGAAAACCAACAAAAATTGACAAGAACCACGAAAAGTTCTTGTATTTTAAGATAAAATCTTACTCTATTAAGGAAAAAACTTCCAGCTCGCTGAAATATGTTCATTTGCTGAAATCCATCAAAACCACGAAAAGTTCTTGTATTTGAAGATAAAATCTTTTTGCTTTGAAGAAGAAAGATCGAGCTGACTGAAATAAGTTCATTGGATGAAAACCAACAAAAATTGACAAGAACCACGAAAAGTTCTTGTATTTTAAGATAAAATCTTACGCTATTAAAGAAAAAACTCCCAGCTCGCTGAAATATGTTCATTTGCTGAAAACCAACAATACCACGAAAAGTTCTTGTATTTGAAGATAAAATCTTTTTGCTTTGAAGAAGAAAGATCTCGCTGACTGAAATAAGTTCATTAGATGAAAACCAACAAAAATTCACAAGAACCACGAAAAGTTCTTGTATTTTAAGATAAAATCTTACTCTATTAAGGAAAAAACTTCCAGCTCGCTGAAATATGTTCATTTGCTGAAAACCATCAAAACCATGAAAAGTTCTTGAATTTGAAGATAAAATCTTTTTGCTTTGAAGAAGAAAGATCTCGCTGACTGAAATAAGTTAATTAGATGAAAACCAACAAAAATTGACAAGAACCACGAAAAGTTCTTGTATTTTAAGATAAAATCTTACTCTATTAAGGAAAAAACTTCCAGCTCGCTGAAATCTGTTCATTTGCTGAAAACCATCAAAACCACGAAAAGTTCTTGTATTTGAAGATAAAATCTTTATTCAGGAAAAAACTTCCAGCTCGCTGAAATCTGTTCATTTGCTGAAAACCATGAAAACCACGAAAAGTTCTTGTATTTGAAGATAAAATCTTTATTAAGGAAAAAACTTCCAGCTCGCTGAAATCTGTTCATTTGCTGAAAACCATGAAAACCACGAAAAGTTCTTGTATTTGAAGATAAAATCTTTTTGCTTTGAAGAACAAAGATCCAGCTGACTGAAATAAGTTCATTAGATGAAAACCAACAAAAATTGACAAGAGCCACGAAAAGTTCTTGTATTTTAAGATAAAATCTTACTCTATTAAGGAAAAAACTTCCAGCTCGCTGAAATATGTTCATTTGCTGAAAACCATCAAAACCACGAAAAGTTCTTGTATTTGAAGATAAAATCTTTTTGCTTTGACGGAGAAAGATCCAGCTGACTGAAATAAGTTCATTGGATGAAAACCAACAAAAATTGACAAGAACCACGAAAAGTTCTTGTATTTTAAGATAAAATCTTAGGCTATTGAAGAAAAAACTTCCAGCTCGCTGAAATCTGTTCATTTGCTGAAAACCATCAAAACCACGAAAAGTTCTTGTATTTGAAGATAAAATCTTTTTGCTTTGAAGAAGAAAGATCGAGCTGACTGAAATAAGTTCATGAGATGAAAACCAACAAAAATTGACAAGAACCACGAAAAGTTCTTGTATTTTAAGATAAAATCTTACTCTATTCAGGAAAAAACTTCCAGCTCGCTGAAATATGTTCATTTGCTGAAAACCATCAAAACCACGAAAAGTTCTTGTATTTGAAGATAAAATCTTTTTTCTTTGAAGAAGAAAGATCTAGCTGACTGAAATAAGTTCATTAGATGAAAACCAACAAAAATTGACAAGAACCACGAAAAGTTCTTGTATTTTAAGATAAAATCTTACGCTATTAAAGAAAAAACTCCCAGCTCGCTGAAATATGTTCATTTGCTGAAAACCATCAAAACCACGAAAAGTTCTTGTATTTGAAGATAAAATCTTTTTGCTTTGAAGAAGAAAGATCTAGCTGACTGAAATAAGTTCATTAGATGAAAACCAACAAAAATTGACAAGAACCACGAAAAGTTCTTGTATTTTAAGATAAAATCTTAGGCTATTAAAGAAAAAACTTCCAGCTCGCTGAAATCTGTTCATTTGCTGAAAACCATCAAAACCACGAAAAGTTCTTGTATTTGAAGATAAAATCTTTTTGCTTTGAAGAAGAAAGATCTAGCTGACTGAAATAAGTTAATTAGATGAAAACCAACAAAAATTGACAAGAACCACGAAAAGTTCTTGTATTTTAAGATAAAATCTTACTCTATTAAGGAAAAAACTTCCAGCTCGCTGAAATATGTTCATTTGCTGAAAACCATCAAAACCACGAAAAGTTCTTGTATTTGAAGATAAAATCTTTTTGCTTTGAAGAAGAAAGATCTAGCTGACTGAAATAAGTTCATTAGATGAAAACCAACAAAAATTGACAAGAACCACGAAAAGTTCTTGTATTTTAAGATAAAATTTTACTCTGTTAAAGAAAAAACTCCCAGCTCGCTGAAATATGTTCATTTGCTGAAAAACAACAAAACCGCGAAAAGTTCTTCTATTTGAAGATAAAATCTTTTTGCTTTGAAGAAGAAAGATCCAGCTGACTGAAATAAGTTCATTCGATGAAAACCAACAAAAATTGACAAGAACCACGAAAAGTTCTTGTATTTTAAGATAAAATCTTAGGCTATTAAAGAAAAAACTTCCAGCTCGCTGAAATCTGTTCATTTCCTGAAAACCATCAAAACCACGAAAAGTTCTTGTATTTGAAGATAAAATCTGTTTTCTTTGAAGAAGAAAGATCTAGCTGACTGAAATAAGTTCATTAGATGAAAACCAACAAAAATTGACAAGAACCACGAAAAGTTCTTGTATTTTAAGATAAAATCTGAGGCTATTAAGGAAAAAACTTCCAGCTCGCTGAAATCTGTTCATTTGCTGAAAACCAACAAAACCACCAAAAGTTCTTGTATTTGAAGATAAAATCTTTTTGCTTTGACGAAGAAAGATCTAGCTGACTGAAATAAGTTCATTAGATGAAAACCAACAAAAATTGACAAGAACCACGAAAAGTTCTTGTATTTTAAGATAAAATCTTAGGCTATTAAAGAAAAAACTTCCAGCTCGCTGAAATCTGTTCATTTGCTGAAAACCATCAAAACCACGAAAAGTTCTTGTATTTGAAGATAAAATCTGTTTTCTTTGAAGAAGAAAGATCTAGCTGACTGAAATAAGTTCATTAGATGAAAACCAACAAAAATTGACAAGAACCACGAAAAGTTCTTGTATTTTAAGATAAAATCTTACGCTGTTAAAGAAAAAACTCCCAGCTCGCTGAAATATGTTCATTTGCTGAAAACCATCAAAACCACGAAAAGTTCTTGTATTTGAAGATAAAATCTTTTTGCTTTGAAGAAGAAAGATCTAGCTGACTGAAATAAGTTCATTAGATGAAAACCAACAAAAATTGACAAGAACCACGAAAAGTTCTTGTATTTTAAGATAAAATCTGAGGCTATTAAGGAAAAAACTTCCAGCTCGCTGAAATCTGTTCATTTGCTGAAAACCAACAAAACCACCAAAAGTTCTTGTATTTGAAGATAAAATCTTTTTGCTTTGACGAAGAAAGATCTAGCTGACTGAAATAAGTTCATTAGATGAAAACCAACAAAAATTGACAAGAACCACGAAAAGTTCTTGTATTTTAAGATAAAATCTTAGGCTATTAAAGAAAAAACTTCCAGCTCGCTGAAATCTGTTCATTTGCTGAAAACCATCAAAACCACGAAAAGTTCTTGTATTTGAAGATAAAATCTTTTTTCTTTGAAGAAGAAAGATCTAGCTGACTGAAATAAGTTCATTAGATGAAAACCAACAAAAATTGACAAGAACCACGAAAAGTTCTTGTATTTTAAGATAAAATCTTACTCTATTAAGGAAAAACTTCCAGCTCGCTGAAATATGTTCATTTGCTGAAAACCATCAAAACCACGAAAAGTTCTTGAATTTGAAGATAAAATCTTTTTGCTTTGAAGAAGAAAGATCTAGCTGACTGAAATAAGTTCATTAGATGAAAACCAACAAAAATTGACAAGAACCACGAAAAGTTCTTGTATTTTAAGATAAAATCTTACTCTATTAAGGAAAAACTTCCAGCTCGCTGAAATATGTTCATTTGCTGAAAACCATCAAAACCACGAAAAGTTCTTGAATTTGAAGATAAAATCTTTTTGCTTTGAAGAAGAAACATCTAGCTGACTGAAATAAGTTCATTAGATGAAAACCAACAAAAATTGACAAGAACCACAAAAAGTTCTTGTATTTTAAGATAAAATCTTACTCTATTAAGGAAAAAACTTCCAGCTCGCTGAAATATGTTCATTTGCTGAAAACCATCAAAACCACGAAAAGTTCTTGTATTTGAAGAGAAAATCTTTTTGCTTTGAAGAAGAAAGATCTCGCTGACTGAAATAAGTTCATTAGATGAAAACCAACAAAAATTGACAAGAACCACGAAAAGTTCTTGTATTTTAAGATAAAATCTTACTCAATTAAGGAAAAAACTTCCAGCTCGCTGAAATATGTTCATTTGCTGAAAACCATCAAAACCACGAAAAGTTCTTGTATTTGAAGATAAAATCTTTTTGCTTTGAAGAAGAAAGATCTAGCTGACTGAATTTAGTTCATTGGATGAAAACCAACAAAAATTGACAAGCACCACGAAAAGTTCTTGTATTTTAAGATAAAATCTTACTCTATTAAGGAAAAAACTTCCAGCTCGCTGAAATATGTTCATTTGCTGAAAACCATCAAAACCACGAAAAGTTCTTGTATTTGAAGATAAAATCTTTTTGCTTTGAAGAAGAAAGATCCAGCTGACTGAAATAAGTTCATTAGATGAAAACCAACAAAAAATGACAAGAACCACGAAAAGTTCTTGTATTTTAAGATAAAATCTTACTCTATTCAGGAAAAAACTTCCAGTTCGCTGAATTATGTTCATTTGCTGAAAACCATCAAAACCACGAAAATTTCTTGTATTTGAAGATAAAATCTTTTTGCTTTGAAGAAGAAAGATCTAGCTGACTGAAATAAGTTCATTAGATGAAAACCAACAAAAATTGACAAGAACCACGAAAAGTTCTTGTATTTTAAGATAAAATCTTACTCTATTAAGGAAAAAACTTCCAGCTCGCTGAAATATGTTCATTTGCTGAAAACCATCAAAACCACGAAAAGTTCTTGTATTTGAAGATAAAATCTTTTTGCTTTGAAGAGAAAGA
Organism: Heptranchias perlo; assembly: GCF_035084215.1. NCBI lineage: Eukaryota > Metazoa > Chordata > Chondrichthyes > Hexanchiformes > Hexanchidae > Heptranchias > Heptranchias perlo. The sequence continues at coordinate 2,385,000 of NW_027139824.1, forward strand.
TCTAGCTGACTGAAATAAGTGCATCAGATGAAAACCAACAAAAATTGACAAGAACCACGAAAAGTTCTTGTATTTTAAGATAAAATCTTACTCTGTTAAAGAAAAAACTCCCAGCTCGCTGAAATATGTTCATTTGCTGAAAAACAACAAAACCGTGAAAAGTTCTTGTATTTGAAGATAAAATCTTTTTGCTTTGAAGAAGAAAGATCTAGCTGACTGAAATAAGTTCATTAGATGAAAACCAACAAAAATTGACAAGAACCACGAAAAGTTCTTGTATTTTAAGATAAAATCTTACTCTATTAAGGAAAAAACTTCCAGCTCGCTGAAATATGTTCATTTGCTGAAATCCATCAAAACCACGAAAAGTTCTTGTATTTGAAGATAAAATCTTTTTCCTTTGAAGAAGAAAGATCGAGCTGACTGAAATAAGTTCATTGGATGAAAACCAACAAAAATTGACAAGAACCACGAAAAGTTCTTGTATTTTAAGATAAAATCTTACGCTATTAAAGAAAAAACTCCCAGCTCGCTGAAATATGTTCATTTGCTGAAAACCAACAATACCACGAAAAGTTCTTGTATTTGAAGATAAAATCTTTTTGCTTTGAAGAAGAAAGATCTCGCTGACTGAAATAAGTTCATTAGATGAAAACCAACAAAAATTCACAAGAACCACGAAAAGTTCTTGTATTTTAAGATAAAATCTTACTCTATTAAGGAAAAAACTTCCAGCTCGCTGAAATATGTTCATTTGCTGAAAACCATCAAAACCATGAAAAGTTCTTGAATTTGAAGATAAAATCTTTTTGCTTTGAAGAAGAAAGATCTCGCTGACTGAAATAAGTTAATTAGATGAAAACCAACAAAAATTGACAAGAACCACGAAAAGTTCTTGTATTTTAAGATAAAATCTTACTCTATTAAGGAAAAAACTTCCAGCTCGCTGAAATCTGTTCATTTGCTGAAAACCATCAAAACCACGAAAAGTTCTTGTATTTGAAGATAAAATCTTTATTCAGGAAAAAACTTCCAGCTCGCTGAAATCTGTTCATTTGCTGAAAACCATGAAAACCACGAAAAGTTCTTGTATTTGAAGATAAAATCTTTATTAAGGAAAAAACTTCCAGCTCGCTGAAATCTGTTCATTTGCTGAAAACCATGAAAACCACGAAAAGTTCTTGTATTTGAAGATAAAATCTTTTTGCTTTGAAGAACAAAGATCCAGCTGACTGAAATAAGTTCATTAGATGAAAACCAACAAAAATTGACAAGAGCCACGAAAAGTTCTTGTATTTTAAGATAAAATCTTACTCTATTAAGGAAAAAACTTCCAGCTCGCTGAAATATGTTCATTTGCTGAAAACCATCAAAACCACGAAAAGTTCTTGTATTTGAAGATAAAATCTTTTTGCTTTGACGGAGAAAGATCCAGCTGACTGAAATAAGTTCATTGGATGAAAACCAACAAAAATTGACAAGAACCACGAAAAGTTCTTGTATTTTAAGATAAAATCTTAGGCTATTGAAGAAAAAACTTCCAGCTCGCTGAAATCTGTTCATTTGCTGAAAACCATCAAAACCACGAAAAGTTCTTGTATTTGAAGATAAAATCTTTTTGCTTTGAAGAAGAAAGATCGAGCTGACTGAAATAAGTTCATGAGATGAAAACCAACAAAAATTGACAAGAACCACGAAAAGTTCTTGTATTTTAAGATAAAATCTTACTCTATTCAGGAAAAAACTTCCAGCTCGCTGAAATATGTTCATTTGCTGAAAACCATCAAAACCACGAAAAGTTCTTGTATTTGAAGATAAAATCTTTTTTCTTTGAAGAAGAAAGATCTAGCTGACTGAAATAAGTTCATTAGATGAAAACCAACAAAAATTGACAAGAACCACGAAAAGTTCTTGTATTTTAAGATAAAATCTTACGCTATTAAAGAAAAAACTCCCAGCTCGCTGAAATATGTTCATTTGCTGAAAACCATCAAAACCACGAAAAGTTCTTGTATTTGAAGATAAAATCTTTTTGCTTTGAAGAAGAAAGATCTAGCTGACTGAAATAAGTTCATTAGATGAAAACCAACAAAAATTGACAAGAACCACGAAAAGTTCTTGTATTTTAAGATAAAATCTTAGGCTATTAAAGAAAAAACTTCCAGCTCGCTGAAATCTGTTCATTTGCTGAAAACCATCAAAACCACGAAAAGTTCTTGTATTTGAAGATAAAATCTTTTTGCTTTGAAGAAGAAAGATCTAGCTGACTGAAATAAGTTAATTAGATGAAAACCAACAAAAATTGACAAGAACCACGAAAAGTTCTTGTATTTTAAGATAAAATCTTACTCTATTAAGGAAAAAACTTCCAGCTCGCTGAAATATGTTCATTTGCTGAAAACCATCAAAACCACGAAAAGTTCTTGTATTTGAAGATAAAATCTTTTTGCTTTGAAGAAGAAAGATCTAGCTGACTGAAATAAGTTCATTAGATGAAAACCAACAAAAATTGACAAGAACCACGAAAAGTTCTTGTATTTTAAGATAAAATTTTACTCTGTTAAAGAAAAAACTCCCAGCTCGCTGAAATATGTTCATTTGCTGAAAAACAACAAAACCGCGAAAAGTTCTTCTATTTGAAGATAAAATCTTTTTGCTTTGAAGAAGAAAGATCCAGCTGACTGAAATAAGTTCATTAGATGAAAACCAACAAAAATTCACAAGAACCACGAAAAGTTCTTGTATTTTAAGATAAAATCTTACTCTATTAAGGAAAAAACTTCCAGCTCGCTGAAATCTGTTCATTTGCTGAAAACCATCAAAACCACGAAAAGTTCTTGTATTTGAAGATAAAATCTTTATTCAGGAAAAAACTTCCAGCTCGCTGAAATCTGTTCATTTGCTGAAAACCATGAAAACCACGAAAAGTTCTTGTATTTGAAGATAAAATCTTTATTAAGGAAAAAACTTCCAGCTCGCTGAAATCTGTTCATTTGCTGAAAACCATGAAAACCACGAAAAGTTCTTGTATTTGAAGATAAAATCTTTTTGCTTTGAAGAACAAAGATCCAGCTGACTGAAATAAGTTCATTAGATGAAAACCAACAAAAATTGACAAGAGCCACGAAAAGTTCTTGTATTTTAAGATAAAATCTTACTCTATTAAGGAAAAAACTTCCAGCTCGCTGAAATATGTTCATTTGCTGAAAACCATCAAAACCACGAAAAGTTCTTGTATTTGAAGATAAAATCTTTTTGCTTTGACGGAGAAAGATCCAGCTGACTGAAATAAGTTCATTGGATGAAAACCAACAAAAATTGACAAGAACCACGAAAAGTTCTTGTATTTTAAGATAAAATCTTAGGCTATTGAAGAAAAAACTTCCAGCTCGCTGAAATCTGTTCATTTGCTGAAAACCATCAAAACCACGAAAAGTTCTTGTATTTGAAGATAAAATCTTTTTGCTTTGAAGAAGAAAGATCGAGCTGACTGAAATAAGTTCATGAGATGAAAACCAACAAAAATTGACAAGAACCACGAAAAGTTCTTGTATTTTAAGATAAAATCTTACTCTATTCAGGAAAAAACTTCCAGCTCGCTGAAATATGTTCATTTGCTGAAAACCATCAAAACCACGAAAAGTTCTTGTATTTGAAGATAAAATCTTTTTTCTTTGAAGAAGAAAGATCTAGCTGACTGAAATAAGTTCATTAGATGAAAACCAACAAAAATTGACAAGAACCACGAAAAGTTCTTGTATTTTAAGATAAAATCTTACGCTATTAAAGAAAAAACTCCCAGCTCGCTGAAATATGTTCATTTGCTGAAAACCATCAAAACCACGAAAAGTTCTTGTATTTGAAGATAAAATCTTTTTGCTTTGAAGAAGAAAGATCTAGCTGACTGAAATAAGTTCATTAGATGAAAACCAACAAAAATTGACAAGAACCACGAAAAGTTCTTGTATTTTAAGATAAAATCTTAGGCTATTAAAGAAAAAACTTCCAGCTCGCTGAAATCTGTTCATTTGCTGAAAACCATCAAAACCACGAAAAGTTCTTGTATTTGAAGATAAAATCTTTTTGCTTTGAAGAAGAAAGATCTAGCTGACTGAAATAAGTTAATTAGATGAAAACCAACAAAAATTGACAAGAACCACGAAAAGTTCTTGTATTTTAAGATAAAATCTTACTCTATTAAGGAAAAAACTTCCAGCTCGCTGAAATATGTTCATTTGCTGAAAACCATCAAAACCACGAAAAGTTCTTGTATTTGAAGATAAAATCTTTTTGCTTTGAAGAAGAAAGATCTAGCTGACTGAAATAAGTTCATTAGATGAAAACCAACAAAAATTGACAAGAACCACGAAAAGTTCTTGTATTTTAAGATAAAATTTTACTCTGTTAAAGAAAAAACTCCCAGCTCGCTGAAATATGTTCATTTGCTGAAAAACAACAAAACCGCGAAAAGTTCTTCTATTTGAAGATAAAATCTTTTTGCTTTGAAGAAGAAAGATCCAGCTGACTGAAATAAGTTCATTCGATGAAAACCAACAAAAATTGACAAGAACCACGAAAAGTTCTTGTATTTTAAGATAAAATCTTACTCTATTCAGGAAAAAACTTCCAGCTCGCTGAAATATGTTCATTTGCTGAAAACCAACAAAACCACGAAAAGTTCTTGTATTTGAAGATAAAATCTTTTTGCTTTGACGGAGAAAGATCCAGCTGACTGAAATAAGTTCATTGGATGAAAACCAACAAAAATTGACAAGAACCACGAAAAGTTCTTGTATTTTAAGATAAAATCTTACGCTATTAAAGAAAAAACTCCCAGCTCGCTGAAATATGTTCATTTGCTGAAAACCATCAAAACCACGAAAAGTTCTTGTATTTGAAGATAAAATCTTTTTGCTTTGAAGAAGAAAGATCTAGCTGACTGAAATAAGTTCATGAGATGAAAACCAACAAAAATTGACAAGAACCACGAAAAGTTCTTGTATTTTAAGATAAAATCTTAGGCTATTAAAGAAAAAACTTCCAGCTCGCTGAAATCTGTTCATTTGCTGAAAACCATCAAAACCACGAAAAGTTCTTGTATTTGAAGATAAAATCTTTTTGCTTTGAACAAGAAAGATCTAGCTGACTGAAATAAGTTCATTAGATGAAAACCAACAAAAATTGACAAGAACCACGAAAAGTTCTTGTATTTTAAGATAAAATCTTACTCTATTAAGGAAAAAACTTCCAGCTCGCTGAAATCTGTTCATTTGCTGAATACCCAACAAAACCACCAAAAGTTCTTGTATTTGAAGATAAAATCTTTTTGCTTTGACGAAGAAAGATCTCGCTGACTGAAATAAGTTCATTAGATGAAAACCAACAAAAATTGACAAGAACCACGAAAAGTTCTTGTATTTTAAGATAAAATCTTAGGCTATTAAAGAAAAAACTTCCAGCTCGCTGAAATCTGTTCATTTGCTGAAAACCATCAAAACCACGAAAAGTTCTTGTATTTGAAGATAAAATCTTTTTGCTTTGAAGAAGAAAGATCGAGCTGACTGAAATAAGTTCATTAGATGAAAACCAACAAAAATTGACAAGAACCACGAAAAGTTCTTGTATTTTAAGATAAAATCTTACTCTATTAAGGAAAAAACTTCCAGCTCGCTGAAATCTGTTCATTTGCTGAAAACCATCAAAACCACGAAAAGTTCTTGTATTTGAAGATAAAATCTTTTTGCTTTGAAGAAGAAAGATCTAGCTGACTGAAATAAGTGCATTAGATGAAAACCAACAAAAATTGACAAGAACCACGAAAAGTTCTTGTATTTTAAGATAAAATCTTACTCTGTTAAAGAAAAAACTCCCAGCTCGCTGAAATATGTTCATTTGCTGAAAAACAACAAAACCGCGAAAAGTTCTTGTATTTGAAGATAAAATCTTTTTGCTTTGAAGAAGAAAGATCTAGCTGACTAAAATAAGTTCATTAGATGAAAACCAACAAAAATTGACAAGAAACACGAAAAGTTCTTGTATTTTAAGATAAAATCTTACTCTATTAAGGAAAAAACTTCCAGCTCGCTGAAATATGTTCATTTGCTGAAATCCATCAAAACCACGAAAAGTTCTTGTATTTGAAGATGAAATCTTTTTGCTTTGAAGAAGAAAGATCTAGCTGACTGAAATAAGTTCATTAGATGAAAACCAACAAAAATTGACAAGAACCACGAAAAGTTCTTGTATTTTAAGATAAAATCTTACTCTGTTAAAGAGAAAACTCCCAGCTCGCTGAAATATGTTCATTTGCTGAAAAACAACAAAACCGCGAAAAGTTCTTGTATTTGAAGATAAAATCTTTTTGCTTTGAAGAAGAAAGATCGAGCTGACTGAAATAAGTTCATTGGATGAAAACCAACAAAAATTGACAAGAACCACGAAAAGTTCTTGTATTTTAAGATAAAATCTTACTCTATTAAGGAAAAAACTTCCAGCTCGCTGAAATCTGTTCGTTTGCTGAAAACCATCAAAACCACGAAAAGTTCTTGTATTTGAAGATAAAATCTTTTTGCTTTGAAGAAGAAAGATCTAGCTGACTGAAATAAGTTCATTAGATGAAAACTAACAAAAATTGACAAGAACCACGAAAAGTTCTTGTATTTTAAGATAAAATCTTACTCTATTAAGGAAAAAACTCCCAGCTCGCTGAAATATGTTCATTTGCTGAAAAACAACAAAACCGCGAAAAGTTCTTCTATTTGAAGATAAAATCTTTTTGCTTTGAAGAAGAAAGATCCAGCTGACTGAAATAAGTTCATTCGATGAAAACCAACAAAAATTGACAAGAACCACGAAAAGTTCTTGTATTTTAAGATAAAATCTTACTCTATTCAGGAAAAAACTTCCAGCTCGCTGAAATATGTTCATTTGCTGAAAACCAACAAAACCACGAAAAGTTCTTGTATTTGAAGATAAAATCTTTTTGCTTTGACGGAGAAAGATCCAGCTGACTGAAACAAGTTCATTGGATGAAAACCAACAAAAATTGACAAGAACCACGAAAAGTTCTTGTATTTTAAGATAAAATCTTAGGCTATTGAAGAAAAAACTCCCAGCTCGCTGAAATATGTTCATTTGCTGAAAACCATCAAAACCACGAAAAGTTCTTGTATTTGAAGATAAAATCTTTTTGCTTTGAAGAAGAAAGATCTAGCTGACTGAAATAAGTTCATTAGATGAAAACCAACAAAAATTGACAAGAACCACGAAAAGTTCTTGTATTTTAAGATAAAATCTTACTCTATTCAGGAAAAAACTTCCAGCTCGCTGAAATATGTTCATTTGCTGAAAACCAACAAAACCACGAAAAGTTCTTGTATTTGAAGATAAAATCTTTTTGCTTTGACGGAGAAAGATCCAGCTGACTGAAATAAGTTCATTGGATGAAAACCAACAAAAATTGACAAGAACCACGAAAAGTTCTTGTATTTTAAGATAAAATCTTAGGCTATTAAAGAAAAAACTTCCAGCTCGCTGAAATCTGTTCATTTGCTGAAAACCATCAAAACCACGAAAAGTTCTTGTATTTGAAGATAAAATCTTTTTGCTTTGAAGAAGAAAGATCGAGCTGACTGAAATAAGTTCATGAGATGAAAACCAACAAAAATTGACAAGAACCACGAAAAGTTCTTGTATTTTAAGATAAAATCTTACTCTATTCAGGAAAAAACTTCCAGCTCGCTGAAATATGTTCATTTGCTGAAAACCATCAAAACCACGAAAACTTCTTGTATTTGAAGATAAAATCTTTTTTCTTTGAAGAAGAAAGATCTAGCTGACTGAAATAAGTTCATCAGATGAAAACCAACAAAAATTGACAAGAACCACGAAAAGTTCTTGTATTTTAAGATAAAATCTTACGCTATTAAAGAAAAAACTCCCAGCTCGCTGAAATATGTTCATTTGCTGAAAACCATCAAAACCACGAAAAGTTCTTGTATTTGAAGATAAAATCTTTTTGCTTTGAAGAAGAAAGATCTAGCTGACTGAAATAAGTTCATTAGATGAAAACCAACAAAAATTGACAAGAACCACGAAAAGTTCTTGTATTTTAAGATAAAATCTTACTCTATTAAGGAAAAAACTTCCAGCTCGCTGAAATCTGTTCATTTGCTGAATACCCAACAAAACCACCAAAAGTTCTTGTATTTGAAGATAAAATCTTTTTGCTTTGACGAAGAAAGATCTCGCTGACTGAAATAAGTTCATTAGATGAAAACCAACAAAAATTGACAAGAACCACGAAAAGTTCTTGTATTTTAAGATAAAATCTTACTCTGTTAAAGAGAAAACTCCCAGCTCGCTGAAATATGTTCATTTGCTGAAAAACAACAAAACCGCGAAAAGTTCTTGTATTTGAAGATAAAATCTTTTTGCTTTGAAGAAGAAAGATCGAGCTGACTGAAATAAGTTCATTGGATGAAAACCAACAAAAATTGACAAGAACCACGAAAAGTTCTTGTATTTGAAGATAAAATCTTACTCTATTCAGGAAAAAACTTCCAGCTCGCTGAAATATGTTCATTTGCTGAAAACCAACAAAACCACGAAAAGTTCTTGTATTTGAAGATAAAATCTTTTTTCTTTGAAGAACAAAGATCTAGCTGACTGAAATAAGTTCATTAGATGAAAACCAACAAAAATTGACAAGAACCACGAAAAGTTCTTGTATTTTAAGATAAAATCTTACTCTATTAAGGAAAAAACTCCCAGCTCGCTGAAATATGTTCATTTGCTGAAAAACAACAAAACCGCGAAAAGTTCTTCTATTTGAAGATAAAATCTTTTTGCTTTGAAGAAGAAAGATCCAGCTGACTGAAATAAGTTCATTCGATGAAAACCAACAAAAATTGACAAGAACCACGAAAAGTTCTTGTATTTTAAGATAAAATCTTACTCTATTCAGGAAAAAACTTCCAGCTCGCTGAAATATGTTCATTTGCTGAAAACCAACAAAACCACGAAAAGTTCTTGTATTTGAAGATAAAATCTTTTTTCTTTGAAGAAGAAAGATCTAGCTGACTGAAATAAGTTCATTAGATGAAAACCAACAAAAATTGACAAGAACCACGAAAAGTTCTTGTATTTTAAGATAAAATCTTACGCTATTAAAGAAAAAACTCCCAGCTCGCTGAAATATGTTCATTTGCTGAAAACCATCAAAACCACGAAAAGTTCTTGTATTTGAAGATAAAATCTTTTTGCTTTGAAGAAGAAAGATCTAGCTGACTGAAATAAGTTCATGAGATGAAAACCAACAAAAATTGACAAGAACCACGAAAAGTTCTTGTATTTTAAGATAAAATCTTAGGCTATTAAAGAAAAAACTTCCAGCTCGCTGAAATCTGTTCATTTGCTGAAAACCATCAAAACCACGAAAAGTTCTTGTATTTGAAGATAAAATCTTTTTGCTTTGAAGAAGAAAGATCTAGCTGACTGAAATAAGTTCATGAGATGAAAACCAACAAAAATTGACAAGAACCACGAAAAGTTCTTGTATTTTAAGATAAAATCTTACTCTATTAAGGAAAAAACTTCCAGCTCGCTGAAATCTGTTCATTTGCTGAAAACCAACAAAACCACCAAAAGTTCTTGTATTTGAAGATAAAATCTTTTTGCTTTGACGAAGAAAGATCTCGCTGACTGAAATAAGTTCATTAGATGAAAACCAACAAAAATTGACAAGAACCACGAAAAGTTCTTGTATTTTAAGATAAAATCTTAGGCTATTAAAGAAAAAACTTCCAGCTCGCTGAAATCTGTTCATTTGCTGAAAACCATCAAAACCACGAAAAGTTCTTGTATTTGAAGATAAAATCTTTTTGCTTTGAAGAAGAAAGATCTAGCTGACTGAAATAAGTTCATTAGATGAAAACCAACAAAAATTGACAAGAACCACGAAAAGTTCTTGTATTTTAAGATAAAATCTTACTCTATTAAGGAAAAAACTTCCAGCTCGCTGAAATCTGTTCATTTGCTGAAAACCATCAAAACCACGAAAAGTTCTTGTATTTGAAGATAAAATCTTTTTGCTTTGAAGAAGAAAGATCTAGCTGACTGAAATAAGTGCATTAGATGAAAACCAACAAAAATTGACAAGAACCACGAAAAGTTCTTGTATTTTAAGATAAAATCTTACTCTGTTGAAGAAAAAACTCCCAGCTCGCTGAAATATGTTCATTTGCTGAAAAACAACAAAACGGCGAAAAGTTCTTGTATTTGAAGATAAAATCTTTTTGCTTTGAAGAAGAAAGATCTAGCTGACTAAAATAAGTTCATTAGATGAAAACCAACAAAAATTGACAAGAAACACGAAAAGTTCTTGTATTTTAAGATAAAATCTTACTCTATTAAGGAAAAAACTTCCAGCTCGCTGAAATATGTTCATTTGCTGAAATCCATCAAAACCACGAAAAGTTCTTGTATTTGAAGATGAAATCTTTTTGCTTTGAAGAAGAAAGATCCAGCTGACTGAAATAAGTTCATTAGATGAAAACCAACAAAAATTGACAAGAACCACGAAAAGTTCTTGTATTTTAAGATAAAATCTTACTCTGTTAAAGAGAAAACTCCCAGCTCGCTGAAATATGTTCATTTGCTGAAAAACAACAAAACCGCGAAAAGTTCTTGTATTTGAAGATAAAATCTTTTTGCTTTGAAGAAGAAAGATCGAGCTGACTGAAATAAGTTCATTAGATGAAAACCAACAAAAATTGACAAGAACCACGAAAAGTTCTTGTATTTTAAGATAAAATCTTAGGCTATTAAAGAAAAAACTTCCAGCTCGCTGAAATCTGTTCATTTGCTGAAAACCATCAAAACCACGAAACGTTCTTGTATTTGAAGATAAAATCTTTTTGCTTTGAAGAAGAAAGATCTAGCTGACTGAAATAAGTTCATGAGATGAAAACCAACAAAAATTGACAAGAACCACGAAAAGTTCTTGTATTTTAAGATAAAATCTTAGGCTATTAAAGAAAAAACTTCCAGCTCGCTGAAATCTGTTCATTTGCTGAAAACCATCAAAACCACGAAAAGTTCTTGTATTTGAAGATAAAATCTTTTTGCTTTGAAGAAGAAAGATCTAGCTGACTGAAATAAGTTCATGAGATGAAAACCAACAAAAATTGACAAGAACCACGAAAAGTTCTTGTATTTTAAGATAAAATCTTACTCTATTAAGGAAAAAACTTCCAGCTCGCTGAAATCTGTTCATTTGCTGAAAACCAACAAAACCACCAAAAGTTCTTGTATTTGAAGATAAAATCTTTTTGCTTTGACGAAGAAAGATCTCGCTGACTGAAATAAGTTCATTAGATGAAAACCAACAAAAATTGACAAGAACCACGAAAAGTTCTTGTATTTTAAGATAAAATCTTAGGCTATTAAAGAAAAAACTTCCAGCTCGCTGAAATCTGTTCATTTGCTGAAAACCATCAAAACCACGAAAAGTTCTTGTATTTGAAGATAAAATCTTTTTGCTTTGAAGAAGAAAGATCTAGCTGACTGAAATAAGTTCATTAGATGAAAACCAACAAAAATTGACAAGAACCACGAAAAGTTCTTGTATTTTAAGATAAAATCTTACTCTATTAAGGAAAAAACTTCCAGCTCGCTGAAATCTGTTCATTTGCTGAAAACCATCAAAACCACGAAAAGTTCTTGTATTTGAAGATAAAATCTTTTTGCTTTGAAGAAGAAAGATCTAGCTGACTGAAATAAGTGCATTAGATGAAAACCAACAAAAATTGACAAGAACCACGAAAAGTTCTTGTATTTTAAGATAAAATCTTACTCTGTTGAAGAAAAAACTCCCAGCTCGCTGAAATATGTTCATTTGCTGAAAAACAACAAAACGGCGAAAAGTTCTTGTATTTGAAGATAAAATCTTTTTGCTTTGAAGAAGAAAGATCTAGCTGACTAAAATAAGTTCATTAGATGAAAACCAACAAAAATTGACAAGAAACACGAAAAGTTCTTGTATTTTAAGATAAAATCTTACTCTATTAAGGAAAAAACTTCCAGCTCGCTGAAATATGTTCATTTGCTGAAATCCATCAAAACCACGAAAAGTTCTTGTATTTGAAGATGAAATCTTTTTGCTTTGAAGAAGAAAGATCCAGCTGACTGAAATAAGTTCATTAGATGAAAACCAACAAAAATTGACAAGAACCACGAAAAGTTCTTGTATTTTAAGATAAAATCTTACTCTGTTAAAGAGAAAACTCCCAGCTCGCTGAAATATGTTCATTTGCTGAAAAACAACAAAACCGCGAAAAGTTCTTGTATTTGAAGATAAAATCTTTTTGCTTTGAAGAAGAAAGATCGAGCTGACTGAAATAAGTTCATTAGATGAAAACCAACAAAAATTGACAAGAACCACGAAAAGTTCTTGTATTTTAAGATAAAATCTTAGGCTATTAAAGAAAAAACTTCCAGCTCGCTGAAATCTGTTCATTTGCTGAAAACCATCAAAACCACGAAACGTTCTTGTATTTGAAGATAAAATCTTTTTGCTTTGAAGAAGAAAGATCTAGCTGACTGAAATAAGTTCATTAGATGAAAACCAACAAAAATTGACAAGAACCACGAAAAGTTCTTGTATTTTAAGATAAAATCTTTGGCTATTAAAGAAAAAACTTCCAGCTCGCTGAAATCTGTTCATTTGCTGAAAACCATCAAAACCACGAAAAGTTCTTGTATTTGAAGATAAAATCTTTTTGCTTTGAAGAAGAAAGATCTAGCTGACTGAAATAAGTTCGTTAGATGAAAACCAACAAAAATTGACAAGAACCACGAAAAGATCTTGTATTTTAAGATAAAATCTTACGCTATTAAAGAAAAAACTCCCAGCTCGCTGAAATATGTTCATTTGCTGAAAAGCAACAAAACCACGAAAAGTTCTTGTATTTGAAGATAAAATCTTTTTTCTTTGAAGAAGAAAGATCTAGCTGACTGAAATAAGTTCATTGGATGAAAACCAACAAAAATTGACAAGAACCACGAAAAGTTCTTGTATTTTAAGATAAAATCTTACTCTATTAAGGAAAAAACTTCCAGCTCGCTGAAATATGTTCATTTGCTGAAAACCATCAAAACCACGAAAAGTTCTTGTATTTGAAGATAAAATCTTTTTTCTTTGAAGAAGAAAGATCTAGCTGACTGAAATAAGTTCATTAGATGAAAACCAACAAAAATTGACAAGAACCACGAAAAGTTCTTGTATTTTAAGATAAAATCTTACTCTGTTAAAGAAAAAACTCCCAGCTCGCTGAAATATGTTCATTTGCTGAAAAACAACAAAACCGCGAAAAGTTCTTGTATTTGAAGATAAAATCTTTTTGCTTTGAAGAAGAAAGATCTAGCTGACTGAAATAAGTTCATTAGATGAAAACCAACAAAAATTGACAAGAAACACGAAAAGTTCTTGTATTTTAAGATAAAATCTTACTCTATTAAGGAAAAAACTTCCAGCTCGCTGAAATATGTTCCTTGGCTGAAAACCATCAAAACCACGAAAAGTTCTTGTATTTGAAGATGAAATCTTTTTGCTTTGAAGAAGAAAGATCGAGCTGACTGAAATAAGTTCATTAGATGAAAACCAACAAAAATTGACAAGAACCACGAAAAGTTCTTGTATTTTAAGATAAAATCTTACTCTGTTAAAGAGAAAACTCCCAGTTCGCTGAAATATGTTCATTTGCTGAAAAACAACAAAACCGCGAAAAGTTCTTGTATTTGAAGATAAAATCTTTTTGCTTTGAAGAAGAAAGATCGAGCTGACTGAAATAAGTTCATTGGATGAAAACCAACAAAAATTGACAAGAACCACGAAAAGTTCTTGTATTTTAAGATAAAATCTTACGCTATTAAAGAAAAAACTCCCAGCTAGCTGAAATATGTTCATTTGCTGAAAACCAACAAAACCACGAAAAGTTCTTGTATTTGAAGATAAAATCTTTTTGCTTTGAAGAAGAAAGATCTAGCTGACTGAAATAAGTTCATTCGATGAAAACCAACAAAAATTCACAAGAACCACGAAAAGTTCTTGTATTTTAAGATAAAATCTTACTCTATTAAGGAAAAAACTTCCAGCTCGCTGAAATATGTTCATTTGCTGAAAACCATCAAAACCACGAAAAGTTCTTGAATTTGAAGATAAAATCTTTTTGCTTTGAAGAAGAAAGATCTAGCTGACTGAAATAAGTTAATTCGATGAAAATCAACAAAAATTGACAAGAACCACGAAAAGTTCTTGTATTTTAAGATAAAATCTTACTCTATTAAGGAAAAAACTTCCAGCTCGCTGAAATATGTTCATTTGCTGAAAACTATCAAAACCACGAAAAGTTCTTGTATTTGAAGATAAAATCTTTTTGCTTTGAAGAAGAAAGATCTAGCTGACTGAAATAAGTTCCTCAGATGAAAACCAACAAAAATTGACAAGAACCACGAAAAGTTCTTGTATTTTAAGATAAAATCTTAGGCTATTAAAGAAAAAACTTCCAGCTCGCTGAAATATGTTCATTTGCTGAAAACCATCAAAACCACGAAAAGTTCTTGAATTTGAAGATAAAATCTTTTTGCTTTGAAGAAGAAAGATCCAGCTGACTGAAATCAGTTCATTAGATGAAAACCAACAAAAATTGACAAGAACCACGAAAAGTTCTTGTATTTTAAGATAAAATCTTAGGCTATTAAAGAAAAAACTTCCAGCTCGCTGAAATATGTTCATTTGCTGAAAACCATCAAAACCACGAAAAGTTCTTGTATTTGAAGATAAAATCTTTTTGCTTTGAAGAAGAAAGATCCAGCTGACTGAAATAAGTTCATGAGATGAAAACCAACAAAAATTGACAAGAACCACGAAAAGTTCTTGTATTTTAAGATAAAATCTTACTCTATTAAGGAAAAAACTTCCAGCTCGCTGAAATATGTTCATTTGCTGAAAACCATCAAAACCACGAAAAGTTCTTGTATTTGAAGATAAAATCTTTTTGCTTTGAAGAAGAAAGATCTAGCTGACTGAAATAAGTTCATCAGATGACAACCAACACAAATTGACAAGAACCACGAAAAGTTCTTGTATTTTAAGATAAAATCTTACTCTGTTAAGGAAAAAACTTCCAGCTCGCTGAAATATGTTCATTTGCTGAAAACCATCAAAACCTCGAAAAGTTCTTGTATTTGAAGATAAAATCTTTTTGCTTTGAAGAAGAAAGATCTAGCTGACTGAAATAAGTTCATTCGATGAAAACCAACAAAAATTGACAAGAACCACGAAAAGTTCTTGTATTTTAAGATAAAATCTTAGGCTATTAAAGAAAAAACTTCCAGCTCGCTGAAATATGTTCATTTGCTGAAAACCATCAAATCCACGAAAAGTTCTTGTATTTGAAGATAAAATCTTTTTGCTTTGAAGAAGAAAGATCTAGCTGACTGAAATAAGTTCATCAGATGACAACGAACACAAATTGACAAGAACCACGAAAAGTTCTTGTATTTTAAGATAAAATCTTCCTCCATTAAGGAAAAAACTTCCAGCTCGCTGAAATATGTTCATTTGCTGAAAACCATCAAAACCTCGAAAAGTTCTTGTATTTGAAGATAAAATCTTTTTGCTTTGAAGAAGAAAGATCTAGCTGACTGAAATAAGTTCATTCGATGAAAACCAACAAAAATTGACAAGAACCACGAAAAGTTCTTGTATTTTAAGATAAAATCTTAGGCTATTAAAGAAAAAACTTCCAGCTCGCTGAAATATGTTCATTTGCTGAAAACCATCAAAACCACGAAAAGTTCTTGTATTTGAAGATAAAATCTTTTTGCTTTGAAGAAGAAAGATCTAGCTGACTGAAATAAGTTCATCAGATGAAAACCAACAAAATTTGACAAGAACCACGAAAACTTCTTGTATTTTAAGGTAATATCTTACGCTATTAAAGAAAAAACTTCTGGCTCGCTGAAATATGTTCATTTGCTGTAAACCAACAAAACCATGAAAAGTTCTTGTATTTGAAGATAAAATCTTTTTGCTTTGAAGAAGAAAGATCCAGCTGACTGAAATAAGTTCATTGGATGAAACCAACAAAAATTGACAAGAA
This sequence comes from Heptranchias perlo, assembly GCF_035084215.1. NCBI lineage: Eukaryota > Metazoa > Chordata > Chondrichthyes > Hexanchiformes > Hexanchidae > Heptranchias > Heptranchias perlo. Next base: position 2,401,163 of record NW_027139824.1, read on the forward strand.
CCACGAAAAGTTCTTGTATTTTAAGATAAAATCTTACTCTATTAAGGAAAAAACTTCCAGCTCGCTGAAATATGTTCATTTGCTGAAAACTATCAAAACCACGAAAAGTTCTTGTATTTGAAGATAAAATCTTTTTGCTTTGAAGAAGAAAGATCTAGCTGACTGAAATAAGTTCATCAGATGACAACGAACACAAATTGACAAGAACCACGAAAAGTTCTTGTATTTTAAGATAAAATCTTCCTCCATTAAGGAAAAAACTTCCAGCTCGCTGAAATATGTTCATTTGCTGAAAACCATCAAAACCTCGAAAAGTTCTTGTATTTGAAGATAAAATCTTTTTGCTTTGAAGAAGAAAGATCGAGCTGACTGAAATAAGTTCATTCGATGAAAACCAACAAAAATTGACAAGAACCACGAAAAGTTCTTGTATTTTAAGATAAAATCTTAGGCTATTAAAGAAAAAACTTCCAGCTCGCTGAAATATGTTCATTTGCTGAAAACCATCAAAACCACAAAAAGTTCTTGTATTTGAAGATAAAATCTTTTTGCTTTGAAGAAGAAAGATCTAGCTGACTGAAATAAGTTCATCAGATGAAAACCAACAAAATTTGACAAGAACCACGAAAACTTCTTGTATTTTAAGGTAATATCTTACGCTATTAAAGAAAAAACTTCTGGCTCGCTGAAATATGTTCATTTGCTGTAAACCAACAAAACCATGAAAAGTTCTTGTATTTGAAGATAAAATCTTTTTGCTTTGAAGAAGAAAGATCCAGCTGACTGAAATAAGTTCATTGGATGAAACCAACAAAAATTGACAAGAACCACGAAAAGTTCTTGTATTTTAAGATAAAATCTTACTCTATTAAGGAAAAAACTTCCAGCTCGCTGAAATATGTTCATTTGCTGAAAACTATCAAAACCACGAAAAGTTCTTGTATTTGAAGATAAAATCTTTTTGCTTTGAAGAAGAAAGATCTAGCTGACTGAAATAAGTTCCTCAGATGAAAACCAACAAAAATTGACAAGAACCACGAAAAGTTCTTGTATTTTAAGATAAAATCTTAGGCTATTAAAGAAAAAACTTCCAGCTCGCTGAAATATGTTCATTTGCTGAAAACCATCAAAACCACGAAAAGTTCTTGAATTTGAAGATAAAATCTTTTTGCTTTGAAGAAGAAAGATCCAGCTGACTGAAATCAGTTCATTAGATGAAAACCAACAAAAATTGACAAGAACCACGAAAAGTTCTTGTATTTTAAGATAAAATCTTAGGCTATTAAAGAAAAAACTTCCAGCTCGCTGAAATATGTTCATTTGCTGAAAACCATCAAAACCACGAAAAGTTCTTGTATTTGAAGATAAAATCTTTTTGCTTTGAAGAAGAAAGATCCAGCTGACTGAAATAAGTTCATGAGATGAAAACCAACAAAAATTGACAAGAACCACGAAAAGTTCTTGTATTTTAAGATAAAATCTTACTCTATTAAGGAAAAAACTTCCAGCTCGCTGAAATATGTTCATTTGCTGAAAACCATCAAAACCACGAAAAGTTCTTGTATTTGAAGATAAAATCTTTTTGCTTTGAAGAAGAAAGATCTAGCTGACTGAAATAAGTTCATCAGATGACAACCAACACAAATTGACAAGAACCACGAAAAGTTCTTGTATTTTAAGATAAAATCTTACTCTGTTAAGGAAAAAACTTCCAGCTCGCTGAAATATGTTCATTTGCTGAAAACCATCAAAACCTCGAAAAGTTCTTGTATTTGAAGATAAAATCTTTTTGCTTTGAAGAAGAAAGATCTAGCTGACTGAAATAAGTTCATTCGATGAAAACCAACAAAAATTGACAAGAACCACGAAAAGTTCTTGTATTTTAAGATAAAATCTTAGGCTATTAAAGAAAAAACTTCCAGCTCGCTGAAAAATGTTCATTTGCTGAAAACCATCAAAACCACGAAAAGTTCTTGAATTTGAAGATAAAATCTTTTTGCTTTGAAGAAGAAAGATCTAGCTGACTGAAATAAGTTCATTAGATGAAAACCAACAAAAATTGACAAGAACCACAAAAACTTCTTGTATTTTAAGATAAAATCTTACTCTATTAAGGAAAAAACTTCCAGCTCGCTGAAATATGTTCATTTGCTGAAAACCATCAAAACCACGAAAATTTCTTGTATTTAAGATAAAATCTTTTTGCTTTGAAGAAGAAAGATCTAGCTGACTGAAATAAGTTCATTAGATGAAAACCAACAAAAATTGACAAGAACCACGAAAAGTTCTTGTATTTTAAGATAAAATCTTACTCTATTAAGGAAAAAACTTCCAGCTCGCTGAAATATGTTCATTTGCTGAAAACCATCAAAACCACGAAAAGTTCTTGTATTTGAAGATAAAATCTTTTTGCTTTGAAGAAGAAAGATCCAGCTGACTGAAATAAGTTCATTAGATGAAAACCAACAAAATTTGACAAGAACCACGAAAAGTTCTTGTATTTTAAGATAAAATCTTAGGCTATTAAAGAAAAAACTTCCAGCTCGCTGAAATATGTTCATTTGCTGAAAACCATCAAAACCACGAAAAGTTCTTGTATTTGAAGATAAAATCTTTTTGCTTTGAAGAAGAAAGATCTAGCTGACTGAAATAAGTTCATCAGATGACAACCAACACAAATTGACAAGAACCACGAAAAGTTCTTGTATTTTAAGATAAAATCTTAGGCTATTAAAGAAAAAACTTCCAGCTCGCTGAAATATGTTCATTTGCTGCAAACCATCAAAACCACGAAAAGTTCTTGAATTTGAAGATAAAATCTTTTTGCTTTGAAGAAGAAAGATCTAGCTGACTGAAATAAGTTCATTAGATGAAAACCAACAAAAATTGACAAGAACCACAAAAAGTTCTTGTATTTTAAGATAAAATCTTACTCTATTAAGGAAAAAACTTCCAGCTCGCTGAAATATGTTCATTTGCTGAAAACCATCAAAACCACGAAAATTTCTTGTATTTGAAGATAAAATCTTTTTGCTTTGAAGAAGAAAGATCTAGCTGACTGAAATAAGTTCATTAGATGAAAACCAACAAAAATTGACAAGAACCACGAAAAGTTCTTGTATTTTAAGATAAAATCTTACTCTATTAAGGAAAAAACTTCCAGCTCGCTGAAATATGTTCATTTGCTGAAAACCATCAAAACCACGAAAAGTTCTTGTATTTGAAGATAAAATCTTTTTGCTTTGAAGAAGAAAGATCTAGCTGACTGAAATAAGTTCATCAGATGACAACCAACACAAATTGACAAGAACCACGAAAAGTTCTTGTATTTTAAGATAAAATCTTACTCTATTAAGGAAAAAACTTCCAGCTCGCTGAAATATGTTCATTTGCTGAAAACCATCAAAACCTCGAAAAGTTCTTGTATTTGAAGATAAAATCTTTTTGCTTTGAAGAAGAAAGATCGAGCTGACTGAAATAAGTTCATTCGATGAAAACCAACAAAAATTGACAAGAACCACGAAAAGTTCTTGTATTTTAAGATAAAATCTTAGGCTATTAAAGAAAAAAATTCCAGCTCGCTGAAATATGTTCATTTGCTGAAAACCATCAAAACCACGAAAAGTTCTTGAATTTGAAGATAAAATCTTTTTGCTTTGAAGAAGAAAGATCTAGCTGACTGAAATAAGTTCATTGGATGAAAACCAACAAAAATTGACAAGAACCACAAAAAGTTCTTGTATTTTAAGATAAAATTTTACTCTATTAAGGAAAAAACTTCCAGCTCGCTGAAATATGTTCATTTGCTGAAAACCATCAAAACCACGAAAATTTCTTGTATTTGAAGATAAAATCTTTTAGCTTTGAAGAAGAAAGATCTCGCTGACTGAAATAAGTTCATTAGATGAAAACCAACAAAAATTGACAAGAACCACGAAAAGTTCTTGTATTTTAAGATAAAATCTTACTCGATTAAGGAAAAAACTTCCAGCTCGCTGAAATATGTTCATTTGCTGAAAACCATCAAAACCACGAAAAGTTCTTGTTGTTGAAGATAAAATCTTTTTGCTTTGAAGAAGAAAGATCCAGCCGACTGAAATAAGTTCATTGGATGAAAACCAACAAAAATTGACAAGAACCACGAAAAGTTCTTGTATTTTAAGATAAAATCTTACTCGATTAAGGAAAAAACTTCCAGCTCGCTGAAATATGTTCATTTGCTGAAAACCATCAAAACCACGAAAAGTTCTTGTTGTTGAAGATAAAATCTTTTTGCTTTGAAGAAGAAAGATCCAGCCGACTGAAATAAGTTCATTGGATGAAAACCAACAAAAATTGACAAGAACCACGAAAAGTTCTTGTATTTTAAGATAAAATCTTACTCTATTAAGGAAAAAACTTCCAGCTCGCTGAAATATGTTCATTTGCTGAAAACCATCAAAACCACGAAAAGTTCTTGTATTTGAAGATAAAATCTTTTTGCTTTGAAGAAGAAAGATCTAGCTGACTGAAATAAGTTCATTAGATGAAAAACAACAAAAATTGACAAGAACCACGAAAAGTTCTTGTATTTTAAGATAAAATCTTACGCTGTTAAAGAAAAAACTCCCAGCTCGCTGAAATATGTTCATTTGCTGAAAACCAACAAAACCACGAAAAGTTCTTGTATTTGAAGATAAAATCTTTTTTCTTTGAAGAAGAAAGATCGAGCTGACTGAAATAAGTTCATTAGATGAAAACCAACAAAAATTGACAAGAACCACGAAAAGTTCTTGTATTTTAAGATAAAATCTTCCTCTATTAAGGAAAAAACTTCCAGCTCGCTGAAATATGTTCATTTGCTGAAAACCATCAAAACCACGAAAAGTTCTTGTAGTTGAAGATAAAATCTTTTTGCTTTGAAGAAGAAAGATCCAGCCGACTGAAATAAGTTCATTGGATGAAAACCAACAAAAATTGACAAGAACCACGAAAAGTTCTTGTATTTTAAGATAAAATCTTACTCTATTAAGGAAAAAACTTCCAGCTCGCTGAAATATGTTCATTTGCTGAAAACCATCAAAACCACGAAAAGTTCTTGTATTTGAAGATAAAATCTTTTTGCTTTGAAGAAGAAAGATCTAGCTGACTGAAATAAGTTCATTCGATGAAAAACAACAAAAATTGACAAGAACCACGAAAAGTTCTTGTATTTTAAGATAAAATCTTACGCTGTTAAAGAAAAAACTCCCAGCTCGCTGAAATATGTTCATTTGCTGAAAACCAACAAAACCACGAAAAGTTCTTGTATTTGAAGATAAAATCTTTTTTCTTTGAAGAAGAAAGATCTAGCTGACTGAAATAAGTTCATTAGATGAAAACCAACAAAAATTGACAAGAACCACGAAAAGTTCTTGTATTTTAAGATAAAATCTTACTCTATTAAGGAAAAAACTTCCAGCTCGCTGAAATATGTTCATTTGCTGAAAACCATCAAAACCTCGAAAAGTTCTTGTATTTGAAGATAAAATCTTTTTGCTTTGAAGAAGAAAGATCTAGCTGACTGAAATAAGTTCATTAGATGAAAACCAACAAAAATTGACAAGAACCATGAAAAGTTCTTGTATTTTAAGATAAAATCTTACTCTATTCAGGAAAAAACTTCCAGCTCGCTGAAATCTGTTCATTTGCTGAAAACCATCAAAACCACAAAAAGTTCTTGTATTTGAAGATAAAATCTTTTTGCTTTGAAGAAGAAAGATCTAGCTGACTGAAATAAGTTCATTAGATGAAAACCAACAAAATTTGACAAGAACCACGAAAACCTCTTGTATTTTAAGGTAATATCTTACGCTATTAAAGAAAAAACTTCTGGCTCGCTGAAATATGTTCATTTGCTGAAAACCAACAAAACCACGAAAAGTTCTTGTATTTGAAGATAAAATCTTTTTGCTTTGAAGAAGAAAGATCCAGCTGACTGAAATAAGTTCATTGGATGAAAACCAACAAAAATTGACAAGAACCACGAAAATTTCTTGTATTTTAAGATAAAATCTTACTCTATTAAGGAAAAAACTTCCAGCTCGCTGAAATATGTTCATTTGCTGAAAACTATCAAAACCACGAAAAGTTCTTCTATTTGAAGATAAAATCTTTTTGCTTTGAAGAAGAAAGATCCAGCTGACTGAAATAAGTTCATCAGATGAAAACCAACAAAAATTCACAAGAACCACGAAAAGTTCCTGTATTTTAAGATAAAATCTTAGGCTATTAAAGAAAAAACTTCCAGCTCGCTGAAATATGTTCATTTGCTGAAAACCATCAAAACCACGAAAAGTTCGTGTATTTGAAGATAAAATCTATTTGCTTTGAAGAAGAAAGATCTCGCTGACTGAAATAAGTTCATCAGATGACAACCAACAACAATTGACAAGAACCACGAAAAGTTCTTGTATTTTAAGATAAAATCTTACTCTATTAAGGAAAAAACTTCCAGCTCGCTGAAATCTGTTCATTTGCTGAAAACCAACAAAACCACGAAAAGTTCTTGTATTTGAAGATAAAATCTTTTTGCTTTGACGAAGAAAGATCTTGCTGACTGAAATAAGTTCATTCGATGAAAACCAACAAAAATTGACAAGAACCACGAAAAGTTCTTGTATTTTAAGATAAAATCTTAGGCTATTGAAGAAAAAACTTCCAGCTCGCTGAAATATGTTCATTTGCTGAAAACCATCAAAACCTCGAAAAGTTCTTGTATTTGAAGATAAAATCTTTTTGCTTTGAAGAAGAAAGATCCAGCTGACTGAAATAAGTTCATTAGATGAAAACCAACAAAAATTGACAAGAACCATGAAAAGTTCTTGTATTTTAAGAGAAAATCTTACTCTATTCAGGAAAAAACTTCCAGCTCGCTGAAATATGTTCATTTGCTGAAAACCATCAAAACCACGAAAAGTTCTTGTATTTGAAGATAAAATCTTTTTGCTTTGAAGAAGAAAGATCCAGCTGACTGAAATAAGTTCATTAGATGAAAACCAACAAAAATTGACAAGAACCACGAAAAGTTCTTGTATTTTAAGATAAAATCTTACTCTATTAAGGAAAAAACTTCCAGCTCGCTGAAATCTGTTCATTTGCTGAAAACCAACAAAACCACGAAAAGTTCTTGTATTTGAAGATAAAATCTTTTTGCTTTGACGAAGAAAGATCCAGCTGACTGAAATAAGTTCATTGGATGAAAACCTACAAAAATTGACAAGAACCACGAAAAGTTCTTGTATTTTTAGATAAAATCTTAGGCTATTAAAGAAAAAACTTCCAGCTCGCTGAAATATGTTAATCTGCTGAAAACCATCAAAACCACGAAAAGTTCTTGTATTTGAAGATAAAATCTATTTGCTTTGAAGAAGAAAGATCTAGCTGACTGAAATAAGTTCATCAGATGAAAACCAACAAAAATTGACAAGAACCACGAAAAGTTCTTGTATTTTAAGATAAAATCTTACTCTATTAAGGAAAAAACTTCCAGCTCGCTGAACTCTGTTCATTTGCTGAAAACCAACAAAACCACGAAAAGTTCTTGTATTTGAAGATAAAATCTTTTTGCTTTGAAGAAGAAAGATCCAGCTGACTGAAATAAGTTCATTAGATGAAAACCAACAAAAATTGACAAGAACCACGAAAAGTTCTTGTATTTTAAGATAAAATCTTACTCTATTAAGGAAAAAACTTCCAGCTCGCTGAACTCTGTTCATTTGCTGAAAACCAACAAAACCACGAAAAGTTCTTGTATTTGAAGATAAAATCTTTTTGCTTTGACGAAGAAAGATCTAGCTGACTGAAATAAGTTCATTGGATGAAAACCAACAAAAATTGACAAGAACCACAAAAAGTTCTTGTATTTTAAGATAAAATTTTACTCTATTAAGGAAAAAACTTCCAGCTCGCTGAAATATGTTCATTTGCTGAAAACCATCAAAACCACGAAAATTTCTTGTATTTGAAGATAAAATCTTTTTGCTTTGAAGAAGAAAGATCTCGCTGACTGAAATAAGTTCATTAGATGAAAACCAACAAAAATTGACAAGAACCACGAAAAGTTCTTGTATTTTAAGATAAAATCTTACTCGATTAAGGAAAAAACTTCCAGCTCGCTGAAATATGTTCATTTGCTGAAAACCATCAAAACCACGAAAAGTTCTTGTAGTTGAAGATAAAATCTTTTTGCTTTGAAGAAGAAAGATCCAGCCGACTGAAATAAGTTCATTGGATGAAAACCAACAAAAATTGACAAGAACCACGAAAAGTTCTTGTATTTTAAGATAAAATCTTACTCTATTAAGGAAAAAACTTCCAGCTCGCTGAAATATGTTCATTTGCTGAAAACCATCAAAACCACGAAAAGTTCTTGTATTTGAAGATAAAATCTTTTTGCTTTGAAGAAGAAAGATCTAGCTGACTGAAATAAGTTCATTAGATGAAAAACAACAAAAATTGACAAGAACCACGAAAAGTTCTTGTATTTTAAGATAAAATCTTACGCTGTTAAAGAAAAAACTCCCAGCTCGCTGAAATATGTTCATTTGCTGAAAACCAACAAAACCACGAAAAGTTCTTGTATTTGAAGATAAAATCTTTTTTCTTTGAAGAAGAAAGATCTAGCTGACTGAAATAAGTTCATTAGATGAAAACCAACAAAAATTGACAAGAACCACGAAAAGTTCTTGTATTTTAAGATAAAATCTTACTCTATTAAGGAAAAAACTTCCAGCTCGCTGAAATATGTTGATTTGCTGAAAACCATAAAAACCACGAAAAGTTCTTGTATTTGAAGATAAAATCTTTTTGCTTTGAAGAAGAAAGATCTAGCTGACTGAAATAAGTTCATTAGATGAAAACCAACAAAAAATGACAAGAACCACGAAAAGTTCTTGTATTTTAAGATAAAAGCTTACTCAATGAAGGAAAAAACTTCCAGCTCGCTGAAATATGTTAATTTGCTGAAAACCATCAAAACCACGAAAAGTTCTTGTATTTGAAGATAAAATCTTTTTGCTTTGAAGAAGAAAGATCCAGCTGACTGAAATAAGTTCATTAGATGAAAACCAACAAAAATTGACAAGAACCACGAAAAGTTCTTGTATTTTAAGATAAAATCTTACTCTATTAAGGAAAAAACTTCCAGCTCGCTGAAATATGTTCATTTGCTGAAAACCATCAAAACCACGAAAAGTTCTTGTATTTGAAGATAAAATCTTTTTGCTTTGAAGAAGAAAGATCTAGCTGACTGAAATAAGTTCATCAGATGAAAACCAACAAAAATTGACAAGAACCACGAAAAGTTCTTGTATTTTAAGATAAAATCTTACTCGATTAAGGAAAAAACTTCCAGCTCGCTGAAATCTGTTCATTTGCTGAAAACCATCAAAACCACGAAAAGTTCTTGTATTTGAAGATAAAATCTTTTTGCTTTGACGGAGGAAGATCTAGCTGACTGAAATAAGTTCATTCGATGAAAACCAACAAAAATTGACAATAACCACGAAAAGTTCTTGTATTTTAAGATAAAATCTTAGGCTATTAAAGAAAAAACTTCCAGCTCGCTGAAATATGTTCATTTTCTGAAAACCATCAAAACCACAAAAAGTTCTTGTATTTGAAGATAAAATCTTTTTGCTTTGAAGAAGAAAGATCTAGCTGACTGAAATAAGTTCATTAGATGAAAACCAACAAAATTTGACAAGAACCACGAAAACCTCTTGTATTTTAAGGTAATATCTTACGCTATTAAAGAAAAAACTTCTGGCTCGCTGAAATATGTTCATTTGCTGAAAACCAACAAAACCACGAAAAGTTCTTGTATTTGAAGATAAAATCTTTTTGCTTTGAAGAAGAAAGATCCAGCTGACTGAAATAAGTTCATTGGATGAAAACCAACAAAAATTGACAAGAACCACGAAAATTTCTTGTATTTTAAGATAAAATCTTACTCGATGAAGGAAAAAACTTCCAGCTCGCTGAAATATGTTCATTTGCTGAAAACTATCAAAACCACGAAAAGTTCTTCTATTTGAAGATAAAATCTTTTTGCTTTGAAGAAGAAAGATCCAGCTGACTGAAATAAGTTCATCAGATGAAAACCAACAAAAATTCACAAGAACCACGAAAAGTTCTTGTATTTTAAGATAAAATCTTAGGCTATTAAAGAAAAAACTTCCAGCTCGCTGAAATATGTTCATTTGCTGAAAACCATCAAAACCACGAAAAGTTCGTGTATTTGAAGATAAAATCTATTTGCTTTGAAGAAGAAAGATCTCGCTGACTGAAATAAGTTCATCAGATGACAACCTACAAAAATTGACAAGAACCACGAAAAGTTCTTGTATTTTTAGATAAAATCTTAGGCTATTAAAGAAAAAACTTCCAGCTCGCTGAAATATGTTAATCTGCTGAAAACCATCAAAACCACGAAAAGTTCTTGTATTTGAAGATAAAATCTTTTTGCTTTGACGAAGAAAGATCTAGCTGACTGAAATAAGTTCATTGGATGAAAACCAACAAAAATTGACAAGAACCACAAAAAGTTCTTGTATTTTAAGATAAAATTTTACTCTATTAAGGAAAAAACTTCCAGCTCGCTGAAATATGTTCATTTGCTGAAAACCATCAAAACCACGAAAATTTCTTGTATTTGAAGATAAAATCTTTTTGCTTTGAAGAAGAAAGATCTCGCTGACTGAAATAAGTTCATTAGATGAAAACCAACAAAAATTGACAAGAACCACGAAAAGTTCTTGTATTTTAAGATAAAATCTTACTCGATTAAGGAAAAAACTTCCAGCTCGCTGAAATATGTTCATTTGCTGAAAACCATCAAAACCACGAAAAGTTCTTGTAGTTGAAGATAAAATCTTTTTGCTTTGAAGAAGAAAGATCCAGCCGACTGAAATAAGTTCATTGGATGAAAACCAACAAAAATTGACAAGAACCACGAAAAGTTCTTGTATTTTAAGATAAAATCTTACTCTATTAAGGAAAAAACTTCCAGCTCGCTGAAATATGTTCATTTGCTGAAAACCATCAAAACCACGAAAAGTTCTTGTATTTGAAGATAAAATCTTTTTGCTTTGAAGAAGAAAGATCTAGCTGACTGAAATAAGTTCATTAGATGAAAAACAACAAAAATTGACAAGAACCACGAAAAGTTCTTGTATTTTAAGATAAAATCTTACGCTGTTAAAGAAAAAACTCCCAGCTCGCTGAAATATGTTCATTTGCTGAAAACCAACAAAACCACGAAAAGTTCTTGTATTTGAAGATAAAATCTTTTTTCTTTGAAGAAGAAAGATCTAGCTGACTGAAATAAGTTCATTAGATGAAAACCAACAAAAATTGACAAGAACCACGAAAAGTTCTTGTATTTTAAGATAAAATCTTACTCTATTAAGGAAAAAACTTCCAGCTCGCTGAAATATGTTGATTTGCTGAAAACCATAAAAACCACGAAAAGTTCTTGTATTTGAAGATAAAATCTTTTTGCTTTGAAGAAGAAAGATCTAGCTGACTGAAATAAGTTCATTAGATGAAAACCAACAAAAAATGACAAGAACCACGAAAAGTTCTTGTATTTTAAGATAAAAGCTTACTCAATGAAGGAAAAAACTTCCAGCTCGCTGAAATATGTTAATTTGCTGAAAACCATCAAAACCACGAAAAGTTCTTGTATTTGAAGATAAAATCTTTTTGCTTTGAAGAAGAAAGATCCAGCTGACTGAAATAAGTTCATTAGATGAAAACCAACAAAAATTGACAAGAACCACGAAAAGTTCTTGTATTTTAAGATAAAATCTTACTCTATTAAGGAAAAAACTTCCAGCTCGCTGAAATATGTTCATTTGCTGAAAACCATCAAAACCACGAAAAGTTCTTGTATTTGAAGATAAAATCTTTTTGCTTTGAAGAAGAAAGATCTAGCTGACTGAAATAAGTTCATCAGATGAAAACCAACAAAAATTGACAAGAACCACGAAAAGTTCTTGTATTTTAAGATAAAATCTTACTCGATTAAGGAAAAAACTTCCAGCTCGCTGAAATCTGTTCATTTGCTGAAAACCATCAAAACCACGAAAAGTTCTTGTATTTGAAGATAAAATCTTTTTGCTTTGACGGAGGAAGATCTAGCTGACTGAAATAAGTTCATTCGATGAAAACCAACAAAAATTGACAATAACCACGAAAAGTTCTTGTATTTTAAGATAAAATCTTAGGCTATTAAAGAAAAAACTTCCAGCTCGCTGAAATATGTTCATTTTCTGAAAACCATCAAAACCACAAAAAGTTCTTGTATTTGAAGATAAAATCTTTTTGCTTTGAAGAAGAAAGATCTAGCTGACTGAAATAAGTTCATTAGATGAAAACCAACAAAATTTGACAAGAACCACGAAAACCTCTTGTATTTTAAGGTAATATCTTACGCTATTAAAGAAAAAACTTCTGGCTCGCTGAAATATGTTCATTTGCTGAAAACCAACAAAACCACGAAAAGTTCTTGTATTTGAAGATAAAATCTTTTTGCTTTGAAGAAGAAAGATCCAGCTGACTGAAATAAGTTCATTGGATGAAAACCAACAAAAATTGACAAGAACCACGAAAATTTCTTGTATTTTAAGATAAAATCTTACTCGATGAAGGAAAAAACTTCCAGCTCGCTGAAATATGTTCATTTGCTGAAAACTATCAAAACCACGAAAAGTTCTTCTATTTGAAGATAAAATCTTTTTGCTTTGAAGAAGAAAGATCCAGCTGACTGAAATAAGTTCATCAGATGAAAACCAACAAAAATTCACAAGAACCACGAAAAGTTCTTGTATTTTAAGATAAAATCTTAGGCTATTAAAGAAAAAACTTCCAGCTCGCTGAAATATGTTCATTTGCTGAAAACCATCAAAACCACGAAAAGTTCGTGTATTTGAAGATAAAATCTATTTGCTTTGAAGAAGAAAGATCTCGCTGACTGAAATAAGTTCATCAGATGACAACCAACAACAATTGACAAGAACCACGAAAAGTTCTTGTATTTTAAGATAAAATCTTACTCTATTAAGGAAAAAACTTCCAGCTCGCTGAAATCTGTTCATTTGCTGAAAACCAACAAAACCACGAAAAGTTATTGTATTTGAAGATAAAATCTTTTTGCTTTGACGAAGAAAGATCCAGCTGACTGAAATAAGTTCATTGGATGAAAACCTACAAAAATTGACAAGAACCACGAAAAGTTCTTGTATTTTTAGATAAAATCTTAGGCTATTAAAGAAAAAACTTCCAGCTCGCTGAAATATGTTAATCTGCTGAAAACCATCAAAACCACGAAAAGTTCTTGTATTTGAAGATAAAATCTTTTTGCTTTGACGAAGAAAGATCTAGCTGACTGAAATAAGTTCATTGGATGAAAACCAACAAAAATTGACAAGAACCACAAAAAGTTCTTGTATTTTAAGATAAAATTTTACTCTATTAAGGAAAAAACTTCCAGCTCGCTGAAATATGTTCATTTGCTGAAAACCATCAAAACCACGAAAATTTCTTGTATTTGAAGATAAAATCTTTTTGCTTTGAAGAAGAAAGATCTCGCTGACTGAAATAAGTTCATTAGATGAAAACCAACAAAAATTGACAAGAACCACGAAAAGTTCTTGTATTTTAAGATAAAATCTTACTCGATTAAGGAAAAAACTTCCAGCTCGCTGAAATATGTTCATTTGCTGAAAACCATCAAAACCACGAAAAGTTCTTGTAGTTGAAGATAAAATCTTTTTGCTTTGAAGAAGAAAGATCCAGCCGACTGAAATAAGTTCATTGGATGAAAACCAACAAAAATTGACAAGAACCACGAAAAGTTCTTGTATTTTAAGATAAAATCTTACTCTATTAAGGAAAAAACTTCCAGCTCGCTGAAATATGTTCATTTGCTGAAAACCATCAAAACCACGAAAAGTTCTTGTATTTGAAGATAAAATCTTTTTGCTTTGAAGAAGAAAGATCTAGCTGACTGAAATAAGTTCATTAGATGAAAAACAACAAAAATTGACAAGAACCACGAAAAGTTCTTGTATTTTAAGATAAAATCTTACGCTGTTAAAGAAAAAACTCCCAGCTCGCTGAAATATGTTCATTTGCTGAAAACCAACAAAACCACGAAAAGTTCTTGTATTTGAAGATAAAATCTTTTTTCTTTGAAGAAGAAAGATCTAGCTGACTGAAATAAGTTCATTAGATGAAAACCAACAAAAATTGACAAGAACCACGAAAAGTTCTTGTATTTTAAGATAAAATCTTACTCTATTAAGGAAAAAACTTCCAGCTCGCTCAAATATGTTGATTTGCTGAAAACCATCAAAACCACGAAAAGTTCTTGTATTTGAAGATAAAATCTTTTTGCTTTGAAGAAGAAAGATCTAGCTGACTGAAATAAGTTCATTAGATGAAAACCAACAAAAAATGACAAGAACCACGAAAAGTTCTTGTATTTTAAGATAAAATCTTACTCAATGAAGGAAAAAACTTCCAGCTCGCTGAAATATGTTAATTTGCTGAAAACCATCAAAACCACGAAAAGTTCTTGTATTTGAAGATAAAATCTTTTTGCTTTGAAGAAGAAAGATCCAGCTGACTGAAATAAGTTCATTAGATGAAAACCAACAAAAATTGACAAGAACCACGAAAAGTTCTTGTATTTTAAGATAAAATCTTACTCTATTAAGGAAAAAACTTCCAGCTCGCTGAAATATGTTCATTTGCTGAAAACCATCAAAACCACGAAAAGTTCTTGTATTTGAAGATAAAATCTTTTTGCTTTGAAGAAGAAAGATCTAGCTGACTGAAATAAGTTCATCAGATGAAAACCAACAAAAATTGACAAGAACCACGAAAAGTTCTTGTATTTTAAGATAAAATCTTACTCTATTCAGGAAAAAACTTCCAGCTCGCTGAAATCTGTTCATTTGCTGAAAACCATCAAAACCACGAAAAGTTCTTGTATTTGAAGATAAAATCTTTTTGCTTTGACGGAGGAAGATCTAGCTGACTGAAATAAGTTCATTCGATGAAAACCAACAAAAATTGACAATAACCACGAAAAGTTCTTGTATTTTAAGATAAAATCTTAGGCTATTAAAGAAAAAACTTCCAGCTCGCTGAAATATGTTCATTTTCTGAAAACCATCAAAACCACAAAAAGTTCTTGTATTTGAAGATAAAATCTTTTTGCTTTGAAGAAGAAAGATCTAGCTGACTGAAATAAGTTCATTAGATGAAAACCAACAAAATTTGACAAGAACCACGAAAACCTCTTGTATTTTAAGGTAATATCTTACGCTATTAAAGAAAAAACTTCTGGCTCGCTGAAATATGTTCATTTGCTGAAAACCAACAAAACCACGAAAAGTTCTTGTATTTGAAGATAAAATCTTTTTGCTTTGAAGAAGAAAGATCCAGCTGACTGAAATAAGTTCATTGGATGAAAACCAACAAAAATTGACAAGAACCACGAAAATTTCTTGTATTTTAAGATAAAATCTTACTCGATGAAGGAAAAAACTTCCAGCTCGCTGAAATATGTTCATTTGCTGAAAACTATCAAAACCACGAAAAGTTCTTCTATTTGAAGATAAAATCTTTTTGCTTTGAAGAAGAAAGATCCAGCTGACTGAAATAAGTTCATCAGATGAAAACCAACAAAAATTCACAAGAACCACGAAAAGTTCTTGTATTTTAAGATAAAATCTTAGGCTATTAAAGAAAAAACTTCCAGCTCGCTGAAATATGTTCATTTGCTGAAAACCATCAAAACCACGAAAAGTTCGTGTATTTGAAGATAAAATCTATTTGCTTTGAAGAAGAAAGATCTCGCTGACTGAAATAAGTTCATCAGATGACAACCAACAACAATTGACAAGAACCACGAAAAGTTCTTGTATTTTAAGATAAAATCTTACTCTATTAAGGAAAAAACTTCCAGCTCGCTGAAATCTGTTCATTTGCTGAAAACCAACAAAACCACGAAAAGTTATTGTATTTGAAGATAAAATCTTTTTGCTTTGACGAAGAAAGATCCAGCTGACTGAAATAAGTTCATTGGATGAAAACCTACAAAAATTGACAAGAACCACGAAAAGTTCTTGTATTTTTAGATAAAATCTTAGGCTATTAAAGAAAAAACTTCCATCTCGCTGAAATATGTTAATCTGCTGAAAACCATCAAAACCACGAAAAGTTCTTGTATTTGAAGATAAAATCTATTTGCTTTGAAGAAGAAAGATCTAGCTGACTGAAATAAGTTCATCAGATGAAAACCAACAAAAATTGACAAGAACCACGAAAAGTTCTTGTATTTTAAGATAAAATCTTACTCTATTAAGGAAAAAACTTCCAGCTCGCTGAACTCTGTTCATTTGCTGAAAACCAACAAAACCACGAAAAGTTCTTGTATTTGAAGATAAAATCTTTTTGCTTTGAAGAAGAAAGATCCAGCTGACTGAAATAAGTTCATTAGATGAAAACCAACAAAAATTGACAAGAACCACGAAAAGTTCTTGTATTTTAAGATAAAATCTTACTCTATTAAGGAAAAAACTTCCAGCTCGCTGAACTCTGTTCATTTGCTGAAAACCAACAAAACCACGAAAAGTTCTTGTATTTGAAGATAAAATCTTTTTGCTTTGACGAAGAAAGATCTAGCTGACTGAAATAAGTTCATTGGATGAAAACCAACAAAAATTGACAAGAACCACAAAAAGTTCTTGTATTTTAAGATAAAATTTTACTCTATTAAGGAAAAAACTTCCAGCTCGCTGAAATATGTTCATTTGCTGAAAACCATCAAAACCACGAAAATTTCTTGTATTTGAAGATAAAATCTTTTTGCTTTGAAGAAGAAAGATCTCGCTGACTGAAATAAGTTCATTAGATGAAAACCAACAAAAATTGACAAGAACCACGAAAAGTTCTTGTATTTTAAGATAAAATCTTACTCGATTAAGGAAAAAACTTCCAGCTCGCTGAAATATGTTCATTTGCTGAAAACCATCAAAACCACGAAAAGTTCTTGTAGTTGAAGATAAAATCTTTTTGCTTTGAAGAAGAAAGATCCAGCCGACTGAAATAAGTTCATTGGATGAAAACCAACAAAAATTGACAAGAACCACGAAAAGTTCTTGTATTTTAAGATAAAATCTTACTCTATTAAGGAAAAAACTTCCAGCTCGCTGAAATATGTTCATTTGCTGAAAACCATCAAAACCACGAAAAGTTCTTGTATTTGAAGATAAAATCTTTTTGCTTTGAAGAAGAAAGATCTAGCTGACTGAAATAAGTTCATTAGATGAAAAGCAACAAAAATTGACAAGAACCACGAAAAGTTCTTGTATTTTAAGATAAAATCTTACGCTGTTAAAGAAAAAACTCCCAGCTCGCTGAAATATGTTCATTTGCTGAAAACCAACAAAACCACGAAAAGTTCTTGTATTTGAAGATAAAATCTTTTTTCTTTGAAGAAGAAAGATCTAGCTGACTGAAATAAGTTCATTAGATGAAAACCAACAAAAATTGACAAGAACCACGAAAAGTTCTTGTATTTTAAGATAAAATCTTACTCTATTAAGGAAAAAACTTCCAGCTCGCTGAAATATGTTGATTTGCTGAAAACCATCAAAACCACGAAAAGTTCTTGTATTTGAAGATAAAATCTTTTTGCTTTGAAGAAGAAAGATCTAGCTGACTGAAATAAGTTCATTAGATGAAAACCAACAAAAAATGACAAGAACCACGAAAAGTTCTTGTATTTTAAGATAAAATCTTACTCAATGAAGGAAAAAACTTCCAGCTCGCTGAAATATGTTAATTTGCTGAAAACCATCAAAACCACGAAAAGTTCTTGTATTTGAAGATAAAATCTTTTTGCTTTGAAGAAGAAAGATCCAGCTGACTGAAATAAGTTCATTAGATGAAAACCAACAAAAATTGACAAGAACCACGAAAAGTTCTTGTATTTTAAGATAAAATCTTACTCTATTAAGGAAAAAACTTCCAGCTCGCTGAAATATGTTCATTTGCTGAAAACCATCAAAACCACGAAAAGTTCTTGTATTTGAAGATAAAATCTTTTTGCTTTGAAGAAGAAAGATCGAGCTGACTGAAATAAGTTCATCAGATGAAAACCAACAAAAATTGACAAGAACCACGAAAAGTTCTTGTATTTTAAGATAAAATCTTACTCGATTAAGGAAAAAACTTCCAGCTCGCTGAAATCTGTTCATTTGCTGAAAACCATCAAAACCACGAAAAGTTCTTGTATTTGAAGATAAAATCTTTTTGCTTTGACGGAGGAAGATCTAGCTGACTGAAATAAGTTCATTCGATGAAAACCAACAAAAATTGACAATAACCACGAAAAGTTCTTGTATTTTAAGATAAAATCTTAGGCTATTAAAGAAAAAACTTCCAGCTCGCTGAAATATGTTCATTTTCTGAAAACCATCAAAACCACAAAAAGTTCTTGTATTTGAAGATAAAATCTTTTTGCTTTGAAGAAGAAAGATCTAGCTGACTGAAATAAGTTCATTAGATGAAAACCAACAAAATTTGACAAGAACCACGAAAACCTCTTGTATTTTAAGGTAATATCTTACGCTATTAAAGAAAAAACTTCTGGCTCGCTGAAATATGTTCATTTGCTGAAAACCAACAAAACCACGAAAAGTTCTTGTATTTGAAGATAAAATCTTTTTGCTTTGAAGAAGAAAGATCCAGCTGACTGAAATAAGTTCATTGGATGAAAACCAACAAAAATTGACAAGAACCACGAAAATTTCTTGTATTTTAAGATAAAATCTTACTCGATGAAGGAAAAAACTTCCAGCTCGCTGAAATATGTTCATTTGCTGAAAACTATCAAAACCACGAAAAGTTCTTCTATTTGAAGATAAAATCTTTTTGCTTTGAAGAAGAAAGATCCAGCTGACTGAAATAAGTTCATCAGATGAAAACCAACAAAAATTCACAAGAACCACGAAAAGTTCTTGTATTTTAAGATAAAATCTTAGGCTATTAAAGAAAAAACTTCCAGCTCGCTGAAATATGTTCATTTGCTGAAAACCATCAAAACCACGAAAAGTTCGTGTATTTGAAGATAAAATCTATTTGCTTTGAAGAAGAAAGATCTCGCTGACTGAAATAAGTTCATCAGATGACAACCAACAACAATTGACAAGAACCACGAAAAGTTCTTGTATTTTAAGATAAAATCTTACTCTATTAAGGAAAAAACTTCCAGCTCGCTGAAATCTGTTCATTTGCTGAAAACCAACAAAACCACGAAAAGTTATTGTATTTGAAGATAAAATCTTTTTGCTTTGACGAAGAAAGATCTTGCTGACTGAAATAAGTTCATTCGATGAAAACCAACAAAAATTGACAAGAACCACGAAAAGTTCTTGTATTTTAAGATAAAATCTTAGGCTATTGAAGAAAAAACTTCCAGCTCGCTGAAATATGTTCATTTGCTGAAAACCATCAAAACCTCGAAAAGTTCTTGTATTTGAAGATAAAATCTTTTTGCTTTGAAGAAGAAAGATCCAGCTGACTGAAATAAGTTCATTAGATGAAAACCAACAAAAATTGACAAGAACCATGAAAAGTTCTTGTATTTTAAGATAAAATCTTACTCTATTCAGGAAAAAACTTCCAGCTCGCTGAAATATGTTCATTTGCTGAAAACCATCAAAACCACGAAAAGTTCTTGTATTTGAAGATAAAATCTTTTTGCTTTGAAGAAGAAAGATCCAGCTGACTGAAATAAGTTCATTAGATGAAAACCAACAAAAATTGACAAGAACCACGAAAAGTTCTTGTATTTTAAGATAAAATCTTACTCTATTAAGGAAAAAACTTCCAGCTCGCTGAAATCTGTTCATTTGCTGAAAACCAACAAAACCACGAAAAGTTCTTGTATTTGAAGATAAAATCTTTTTGCTTTGACGAAGAAAGATCCAGCTGACTGAAATAAGTTCATTGGATGAAAACCTACAAAAATTGACAAGAACCACGAAAAGTTCTTGTATTTTTAGATAAAATCTTAGGCTATTAAAGAAAAAACTTCCAGCTCGCTAAAATATGTTAATCTGCTGAAAACCATCAAAACCACGAAAAGTTCTTGTATTTGAAGATAAAATCTATTTGCTTTGAAGAAGAAAGATCTAGCTGACTGAAATAAGTTCATCAGATGAAAACCAACAAAAATTGACAAGAACCACGAAAAGTTCTTGTATTTTAAGATAAAATCTTACTCTATTAAGGAAAAAACTTCCAGCTCGCTGAAATCTGTTCATTTGCTGAAAACCAACAAAACCACGAAAAGTTCTTGTATTTGAAGATAAAATCTTTTTGCTTTGACGAAGAAAGATCTGGCTGACTGAAATAAGTTCATTCGATGAAAACCAACAAAAATTGACAAGAACCACGAAAAGTTCTTGTATTTTAAGATAAAATCTTAGGCTATTAAAGAAAAAACTTCCAGCTCGCTGAAATATGTTCATTTGCTGAAAACCATCAAAACCTCGAACAGTTCTTGTATTTGAAGATAAAATCTTTTTGCTTTGAAGAAGAAAGATCTAGCTGACTGAAATAAGTTCATTGGATGAAAACCAACAAAAATTGACAAGAACCACAAAAAGTTCTTGTATTTTAAGATAAAATCTTACTCTATTAAGGAAAAAACTTCCAGCTCGCTGAAATATGTTCATTTGCTGAAAACCATCAAAACCACGAAAAGTTCTTGTATTTGAAGATAAAATCTTTTTGCTTTGAAGAAGAAAGATCCAGCTGACTGAAATAAGTTCATGAGATGAAAACCAACAAAAATTGACAAGAACCACGAAAAGTTCTTGTGTTTTAAGATAAAATCTTACTCTATTAAGGAAAAAACTTCCAGTTCGCTGAATTATGTTCATTTGCTGAAAACCATCAAAACCACGAAAATTTCTTGTATTTGAAGATAAAATCTTTTTGCTTTGAAGAAGAAAGATCGAGCTGACTGAAATAAGTTCATTAGATGAAAACCAACAAAAATTGACAAGAACCACGAAAAGTTCTTGTATTTGAAGATAAAATCTTTTTGCTTTGACGGAGAAAGATCTAGCTGACTGAAATAAGTTCATTCGATGAAAACCAACAAAAATTGACAATAACCACGAAAAGTTCTTGTATTTTAAGATAAAATCTTAGGCTATTAAAGAAAAAACTTCCAGCTCGCTGAAATATGTTCATTTTCTGAAAACCATCAAAACCTCGAAAAGTTCTTGTATTTGAAGATAAAATCTTTTTGCTTTGAAGAAGAAAGATCTAGCTCACTGAAATAAGTTCATTAGATGAAAACCAACAAAAATTGACCAGAACCATGAAAAGTTCTTGTATTTTAAGATAAAATCTTACTCTATTCAGGAAAAAACTTCCAGCTCGCTGAAATCTGTTCATTTGCTGAAAACCATCAAAACCACAAAAAGTTCTTGTATTTGAAGATAAAATCTTTTTGCTTTGAAGAAGAAAGATCTAGCTGACTGAAATAAGTTCATTCGATGAAAACCAACAAAAATTGACAAGAACCACGAAAAGTTCTTGTATTTTAAGATAAAATCTTACGCAGTTAAAGAAAAAACTCCCAGCTCGCTGAAATATGTTCATTTGCTGAAAACCAACAAAACCACGAAAAGTTCTTGTATTTGAAGATAAAATCTTTTTTCTTTGAAGAAGAAAGATCTAGCTGACTGAAATAAGTTCATTAGATGAAAACCAACAAAAATTGACAAGAACCACGAAAAGTTCTTGTATTTTAAGATAAAATCTTACTCTATTAAGGAAAAAACTTCCAGCTCGCTGAAATATGTTCATTTGCTGAAAACCATCAAAACCACGAAAAGTTCTTGTATTTGAAGATAAAATCTTTTTGCTTTGAAGAAGAAAGATCTAGCTGACTGAAATAAGTTCATTAGATGAAAACCAACAAAAATTGACAAGAACCACGAAAAGTTCTTGTATTTTAAGATAAAATCTTACTCTATTAAGGAAAAAACTTCCAGCTCGCTGAAATATGTTCATTTGCTGAAAACCATCAAAACCACGAAAAGTTCTTGTATTTGAAGATAAAATCTTTTTGCTTTGAAGAAGAAAGTTCTAGCTGACTGAAATAAGTTCATTAGATGAAAACCAACAAAATTTGACAAGAACCACGAAAACTTCTTGTATTTTAAGGTAATATCTTACGCTATTAAAGAAAAAACTTCTGGCTCGCTGAAATATGTTCATTTGCTGAAAACCAACAAAACCACGAAAAGTTCTTGTATTTGAAGATAAAATCTTTTTGCTTTGAAGAAGAAAGATCCAGCTGACTGAAATAAGTTCATTGGATGAAAACCAACAAAAATTGACAAGAACCACGAAAATTTCTTGTATTTTAAGATAAAATCTTACTCTATTAAGGAAAAAACTTCCAGCTCGCTGAAATATGTTCATTTGCTGAAAACTATCAAAACCACGAAAAGTTCTTCTATTTGAAGATAAAATCTTTTTGCTTTGAAGAAGAAAGATCCAGCTGACTGAAATAAGTTCATCAGATGAAAACCAACAAAAATTCACAAGAACCACGAAAAGTTCTTGTGTTTTAAGATAAAATCTTAGGCTATTAAAGAAAAAACTTCCAGCTCGCTGAAATATGTTCATTTGCTGAAAACCATCAAAACCACGAAAAGTTCGTGTATTTGAAGATAAAATCTATTTGCTTTGAAGAAGAAAGATCTAGCTGACTGAAATAAGTTCATCAGATGACAACCAACAACAATTGACAAGAACCACGAAAAGTTCTTGTATTTTAAGATAAAATCTTACTCTATTAAGGAAAAAACTTCCAGCTCGCTGAAATCTGTTCATTTGCTGAAAACCAACAAAACCACGAAAAGTTATTGTATTTGAAGATAAAATCTTTTTGCTTTGACGAAGAAAGATCTTGCTGACTGAAATAAGTTCATTCGATGAAAACCAACAAAAATTGACAAGAACCACGAAAAGTTCTTGTATTTTAAGATAAAATCTTAGGCTATTGAAGAAAAAACTTCCAGCTCGCTGAAATATGTTCATTTGCTGAAAACCATCAAAACCTCGAAAAGTTCTTGTATTTGAAGATAAAATCTTTTTGCTTTGAAGAAGAAAGATCTAGCTGACTGAAATAAGTTCATTAGATGAAAACCAACAAAAATTGACAAGAACCATGAAAAGTTCTTGTATTTTAAGATAAAATCTTACTCTATTCAGGAAAAAACTTCCAGCTCGCTGAAATATGTTCATTTGCTGAAAACCATCAAAACCACGAAAAGTTCTTGTATTTGAAGATAAAATCTTTTTGCTTTGAAGAAGAAAGATCCAGCTGACTGAAATAAGTTCATTAGATGAAAACCAACAAAAATTGACAAGAACCACGAAAAGTTCTTGTATTTTAAGATAAAATCTTACTCTATTAAGGAAAAAACTTCCAGCTCGCTGAAATCTGTTCATTTGCTGAAAACCAACAAAACCACGAAAAGTTCTTGTATTTGAAGATAAAATCTATTTGCTTTGAAGAAGAAAGATCTAGCTGACTGAAATAAGTTCATCAGATGAAAACCAACAAAAATTGACAAGAACCACGAAAAGTTCTTGTATTTTAAGATAAAATCTTACTCTATTAAGGAAAAAACTTCCAGCTCGCTGAACTCTGTTCATTTGCTGAAAACCAACAAAACCACGAAAAGTTCTTGTATTTGAAGATAAAATCTTTTTGCTTTGACGAAGAAAGATCTGGCTGACTGAAATAAGTTCATTAGATGAAAACCAACAAAAATTGACAAGAACCACGAAAAGTTCTTGTATTTTAAGATAAAATCTTACGCTGTTAAAGAAAAAACTCCCAGCTCGCTGAAATATATTCATTTGCTGAAAACCAACAAAACCACGAAAAGTTCTTGTATTTGAAGATAAAATCTTTTTGCTTTGAAGAAGAAAGATCTCGCTGACTGAAATAAGTTCATTAGATGAAAACCAACAAAAATTGACAAGAACCACGAAAAGTTCTTGTATTTTAAGATAAAATCTTACTCTTTAAGGAAAAAACTTCCAGCTCGCTGAAATATGTTCATTTGCTGAAAACCATCAAAACCACGAAAAGTTCTTGTATTTGAAGATAAAATCTTTTTGCTTTGAAGAAGAAAGATCCAGCTGACTGAAATAAGTTCATTAGATGAAAACCAACAAAATTTGACAAGAACCACGAAAACTTCTTGTATTTTAAGGTAATATCTTACGCTATTAAAGAAAAAACTTCTGGCTCGCTGAAATATGTTCATTTGCTGAAAACCAACAAAACCACGAAAAGTTCTTGTATTTGAAGATAAAATCTTTTTGCTTTGAAGAAGAAAGATCCAGCTGACTGAAATAAGTTCATTGGATGAAAACCAACAAAAATTGACAAGAACCACGAAAAGTTCTTGTATTTTAAGATAAAATCTTACTCTATTAAGGAAAAAACTTCCAGCTCGCTGAAATATGTTCATTTGCTGAAAACCATCAAAACCACGAAAAGTTCTTGTATTTGAAGATAAAATCTTTTTGCTTTGAAGAAGAAAGATCGAGCTGACTGAAATAAGTTCATCAGATGAAAACCAACAAAAATTGACAAGAACCACGAAAAGTTCTTGTATTTTAAGATAAAATCTTAGGCTATTAAAGAAAAAACTTCCAGCTCGCTGAAATCTGTTCATTTGCTGAAAACCAACAAAACCACGAAAAGTTATTGTATTTGAAGATAAAATCTTTTTGCTTTGACGAAGAAAGATCTTGCTGACTGAAATAAGTTCATTCGATGAAAACCAACAAAAATTGACAAGAACCACGAACAGTTCTTGTATTTTAAGATAAAATCTTACTCTATTAAGGAAAAAACTTCCAGCTCGCTGAAATCTGTTCATTTGCTGAAAACCAACAAAACCACGAAAAGTTCTTGTATTTGAAGATAAAATCTTTTTGCTTTGACGAAGAAAGATCCAGCTGACTGAAATAAGTTCATTGGATGAAAACCTACAAAAATTGACAAGAACCACGAAAAGTTCTTGTATTTTTAGATAAAATCTCAGGCTATTAAAGAAAAAACTTCCAGCTCGCTGAAATATGTTAATTTGCTGAAAACCATCAAAACCACGAAAAGTTCTTGTATTTGAAGATAAAATCTATTTGCTTTGAAGAAGAAAGATCTAGCTGACTGAAATAAGTTCATCAGATGAAAACCAACAAAAATTGACAAGAACCACGAAAAGTTCTTGTATTTTAAGATAAAATCTTACTCTATTAAGGAAAAAACTTCCAGCTCGCTGAACTCTGTTCATTTGCTGAAAACCAACAAAACCACGAAAAGTTCTTGTATTTGAAGATAAAATCTTTTTGCTTTGACGAAGAAAGATCTGGCTGACTGAAATAAGTTCATTCGATGAAAACCAACAAAAATTGACAAGAACCACGAAAAGTTCTTGTATTTTAAGATAAAATCTTAGGCTATTAAAGAAAAAACTTCCAGCTCGCTGAAATATGTTCATTTGCTGAAAACCATCAAAACCTCGAAAAGTTCTTGTATTTGAAGATAAAATCTTTTTGCTTTGACGAAGAAAGATCTTGCTGACTGAAATAAGTTCATTCGATGAAAACCAACAAAAATTGACAAGAACCACGAACAGTTCTTGTATTTTAAGATAAAATCTTAGGCTATTGAAGAAAAAACTTCCAGCTCGCTGAAATATGTTCATTTGCTGAAAACCATCAAAACCTCGAAAAGTTCTTGTATTTGAAGATAAAATCTTTTTGCTTTGAAGAAGAAAGATCTCGCTGACTGAAATAAGTTCATTAGATGAAAACCAACAAAAATTGACAAGAACCACGAAAAGTTCTTGTATTTTAAGATAAAATCTTACTCTTTAAGGAAAAAACTTCCAGCTCGCTGAAATATGTTCATTTGCTGAAAACCATCAAAACCACGAAAAGTTCTTGTATTTGAAGATAAAATCTTTTTGCTTTGAAGAAGAAAGATCCAGCTGACTGAAATAAGTTCATTAGATGAAAACCAACAAAATTTGACAAGAACCACGAAAACTTCTTGTATTTTAAGGTAATATCTTACGCTATTAAAGAAAAAACTTCTGGCTCGCTGAAATATGTTCATTTGCTGAAAACCAACAAAACCACGAAAAGTTCTTGTATTTGAAGATAAAATCTTTTTGCTTTGAAGAAGAAAGATCCAGCTGACTGAAATAAGTTCATTGGATGAAAACCAACAAAAATTGACAAGAACCACGAAAAGTTCTTGTATTTTAAGATAAAATCTTACTCTATTAAGGAAAAAACTTCCAGCTCGCTGAAATATGTTCATTTGCTGAAAACCATCAAAACCACGAAAAGTTCTTGTATTTGAAGATAAAATCTTTTTGCTTTGAAGAAGAAAGATCGAGCTGACTGAAATAAGTTCATCAGATGAAAACCAACAAAAATTGACAAGAACCACGAAAAGTTCTTGTATTTTAAGATAAAATCTTAGGCTATTAAAGAAAAAACTTCCAGCTCGCTGAAATCTGTTCATTTGCTGAAAACCAACAAAACCACGAAAAGTTATTGTATTTGAAGATAAAATCTTTTTGCTTTGACGAAGAAAGATCTTGCTGACTGAAATAAGTTCATTCGATGAAAACCAACAAAAATTGACAAGAACCACGAACAGTTCTTGTATTTTAAGATAAAATCTTACTCTATTAAGGAAAAAACTTCCAGCTCGCTGAAATCTGTTCATTTGCTGAAAACCAACAAAACCACGAAAAGTTCTTGTATTTGAAGATAAAATCTTTTTGCTTTGACGAAGAAAGATCCAGCTGACTGAAATAAGTTCATTGGATGAAAACCTACAAAAATTGACAAGAACCACGAAAAGTTCTTGTATTTTTAGATAAAATCTCAGGCTATTAAAGAAAAAACTTCCAGCTCGCTGAAATATGTTAATTTGCTGAAAACCATCAAAACCACGAAAAGTTCTTGTATTTGAAGATAAAATCTATTTGCTTTGAAGAAGAAAGATCTAGCTGACTGAAATAAGTTCATCAGATGAAAACCAACAAAAATTGACAAGAACCACGAAAAGTTCTTGTATTTTAAGATAAAATCTTACTCTATTAAGGAAAAAACTTCCAGCTCGCTGAACTCTGTTCATTTGCTGAAAACCAACAAAACCACGAAAAGTTCTTGTATTTGAAGATAAAATCTTTTTGCTTTGACGAAGAAAGATCTGGCTGACTGAAATAAGTTCATTCGATGAAAACCAACAAAAATTGACAAGAACCACGAAAAGTTCTTGTATTTTAAGATAAAATCTTAGGCTATTAAAGAAAAAACTTCCAGCTCGCTGAAATATGTTCATTTGCTGAAAACCATCAAAACCTCGAAAAGTTCTTGTATTTGAAGATAAAATCTTTTTGCTTTGACGAAGAAAGATCTTGCTGACTGAAATAAGTTCATTCGATGAAAACCAACAAAAATTGACAAGAACCACGAACAGTTCTTGTATTTTAAGATAAAATCTTAGGCTATTGAAGAAAAAACTTCCAGCTCGCTGAAATATGTTCATTTGCTGAAAACCATCAAAACCTCGAAAAGTTCTTGTATTTGAAGATAAAATCTTTTTGCTTTGAAGAAGAAAGATCTAGCTGACTGAAATAAGTTCATTAGATGAAAACCAACAAAAATTGACAAGAACCATGAAAAGTTCTTGCATTTTAAGATAAAATCTTACTCTATTAAGGAAAAAACTTCCAGCTCGCTGAAATATGTTCATTTGCTGAAAACCATCAAAACCACGAAAAGTTCTTGTATTTGAAGATAAAATCTTTTTGCTTTGAAGAAGAAAGATCCAGCTGACTGAAATAAGTTCATTAGATGAAAACCAACAAAAATTGACAAGAACCACGAAAAGTTCTTGTATTTTAAGATAAAATCTTACTCTATTAAGGAAAAAACTTCCAGCTCGCTGAAATCTGTTCATTTGCTGAAAACCAACAAAACCACGAAAAGTTCTTGTATTTGAAGATAAAATCTTTTTGCTTTGATGAAGAAAGATCCAGCTGACTGAAATAAGTTCATTGGATGAAAACCTACAAAAATTGACAAGAACCACGAAAAGTTCTTGTATTTTTAGATAAAATCTCAGGCTATTAAAGAAAAAACTTCCAGCTCGCTGAAATATGTTAATTTGCTGAAAACCATCAAAACCACGAAAAGTTCTTGTATTTGAAGATAAAATCTATTTGCTTTGAAGAAGAAAGATCTAGCTGACTGAAATAAGTTCATCAGATGAAAACCAACAAAAATTGACAAGAACCACGAAAAGTTCTTGTATTTTAAGATAAAATCTTACTCTATTAAGGAAAAAACTTCCAGCTCGCTGAACTCTGTTCATTTGCTGAAAACCAACAAAACCACGAAAAGTTCTTGTATTTGAAGATAAAATCTTTTTGCTTTGACGAAGAAAGATCTGGCTGACTGAAATAAGTTCATTCGATGAAAACCAACAAAAATTGACAAGAACCACGAAAAGTTCTTGTATTTTAAGATAAAATCTTAGGCTATTAAAGAAAAAACTTCCAGCTCGCTGAAATATGTTCATTTGCTGAAAACCATCAAAACCTCGAAAAGTTCTTGTGTTTGAAGATAAAATCTTTTTGCTTTGAAGAAGAAAGATCTCGCTGACTGAAATAAGTTCATTAGATGAAAACCAACAAAAATTGACAAGAACCATGAAAAGTTCTTGTATTTTAAGATAAAATCTTACTCTATTAAGGAAAAAACTTCCAGCTCGCTGAAATATGTTCATTTGCTGAAAACCATCAAAACTACGAAAAGTTCTTGTATTTGAAGATAAAATCTTTTTGCTTTGAAGAAGAAAGATCCAGCTGACTGAAATAAGTTCATTAGATGAAAACCAACAAAAATTGACAAGAACCACGAAAAGTTCTTGTATTTTAAGATAAAATCTTACGCTGTTAAAGAAAAAACTCCCAGCTCGCTGAAATATATTCATTTGCTGAAAACCAACAAAACCACGAAAAGTTCTTGTATTTGAAGATAAAATCTTTTTGCTTTGAAGAAGAAAGATCTAGCTGACTGAAATAAGTTCATTTGATGAAAACCAACAAAAATTGACAAGAACCACGAAAAGTTCTTGTATTTTAAGATAAAATCTTACTCTTTAAGGAAAAAACTTCCAGCTCGCTGAAATATGTTCATTTGCTGAAAACCATCAAAACCACGAAAAGTTCTTGTATTTGAAGATAAAATCTTTTTGCTTTGAAGAAGAAAGATCCAGCTGACTGAAATAAGTTCATTAGATGAAAACCAACAAAATTTGACAAGAACCACGAAAACTTCTTGTATTTTAAGGTAATATCTTACGCTATTAAAGAAAAAACTTCTGGCTCGCTGAAATATGTTCATTTGCTGAAAACCAACAAAACCACGAAAAGTTCTTGTATTTGAAGATAAAATCTTTTTGCTTTGAAGAAGAAAGATCCAGCTGACTGAAATAAGTTCATTGGATGAAAACCAACAAAAATTGACAAGAACCATGAAAAGTTCTTGTATTTTAAGATAAAATCTTACTCTATTAAGGAAAAAACTTCCAGCTCGCTGAAATATGTTCATTTGCTGAAAACCATCAAAACCACGAAAAGTTCTTGTATTTGAAGATAAAATCTTTTTGCTTTGAAGAAGAAAGATCTAGCTGACTGAAATAAGTTCATCAGATGAAAACCAACAAAAATTGACAAGAACCACGAAAAGTTCTTGTATTTTAAGATAAAATCTTAGGCTATTAAAGAAAAAACTTCCAGCTCGCTGAAATATGTTCATTTGCTGAAAACCAACAAAACCACGAAAAGTTCTTGTATTTGAAGATAAAATCTTTTTGCTATGAAGAAGAAAGATCCAGCTGACTGAAATAAGTTCATCAGATGAAAACCAACAAAAATTGACAAGAACCACGAAAAGTTCTTGTATTTTAAGATAAAATCTTACTCTATTAAGGAAAAAACTTCCAGCTCGCTGAAATCTGTTCATTTGCTGAAAACCAACAACTCCACGAAAAGTTCTTGTATTTGAAGATAAAATCTTTTTGCTTTGACGAAGAAAGATCTCGCTGACTGAAATGAGTTCATTAGATGAAAACCAACAAAAATTGACAAGAACCACGAAAAGTTCTTGTATTTTAAGATAAAATCTTAGGCTATTAAAGAAAAAACTTCCAGCTCGCTGAAATCTGTTCATTTGCTGAAAACCATCAAAACCACGAAAAGTTCTTGTATTTGAAGATAAAATCTTTTTGCTTTGAAGAAGAAAGATCTAGCTGACTGAAATAAGTTCATCAGATGAAAACCAACAAAAATTGACAAGAACCACGAAAAGTTCTTGTATTTTAAGATAAAATCTTACTCTATTAAGGAAAAAACTTCCAGCTCGCTGAAATCTGTTCATTTGCTGAAAACCAACAAAACCACCAAAAGTTCTTGTATTTGAAGATAAAATCTTTTTGCTTTGACGAAGAAAGATCTAGCTGACTGAAATAAGTTCATTAGATGAAAACCAACAAAATTTGACAAGAACCACGAAAAGTTCTTGTATTTTAAGATAAAATCTTAGGCTATTAAAGAAAAAACTTCCAGCTCGCTGAAATCTGTTCATTTGCTGAAAACCATCAAAACCACGAAAGGTTCTTGTATTTGAAGATAAAATCTTTTTGCTTTGAAGAAGAAAGATCTAGCTGACTGAAATAAGTTCATTAGATGAAAACCAACAAAATTTGACAAGAACCACGAAAACTGCTTGTATTTTAAGATAATATCTTACGCTATTAAAGAAAAGACTTCTGGCGCGCTGAAATATGTTCATTTACTGAAAACCAACAAAACCACGAAAAATTCTTGTATTTGAAGATAAAATCTTTTTGCTTTGAAGAAGAAAGATCCAGCTGACTGAAATAAGTTCATTGGATGAAAACCAACAAAAATTGACAAGAACCACGAAAAGTTCTTGTATTTTAAGATAAAATCTTACTCTATTAAGGAAAAAACTTCCAGCTCGCTGAAATCTGTTCATTTGCTGAAAACCATCAAAACCACGAAAAGTTCTTGTATTTGAAGATAAAATCTTTTTGCTTTGAAGAAGAAAGATCTAGCTGACTGAAATAAGTTCAGTGGATAAAAACCAACAAAAATTGACAAGAACCACGAAAAGTTCTTGTATTTTAAGATAAAATCTTACGCTATTAAAGAAAAAACTCCCAGCTCACTGAAATATGTTCATTTGCTGAAAACCAACAAAACCACGAAAAGTTCTTGTATTTGAAGATAAAATCTTTTTGCTTTGTAGAAGAAAGATCTAGCTGACTGAAATAAGTTCATTAGATGAAAACCAACAAAATTTGACAAGAACCACGAAAACTTCTTGTATTTTAAGATAATATCTTACGCTATCAAAGAAAAAACCTCTGGCTCGCTGAAATATGTTCATTTGCTGAAAACCAACAAAACCACGAAAAGTTCTTGTATTTGAAGATGAAATCTTTTTGCTTTGAAGAAGAAAGATCCAGCTGACTGAAATAAGTTCATTGGATGAAAACCAACAAAAATTGACAAGAACCACGAAAAGTTCTTGTATTTTAAGATAAAATCTTACTCTATTAAGGAAAAAACTTCCAGCTCGCTGAAATCTGTTCATTTGCTGAAAACCAACAAAACCACCAAAAGTTCTTGTATTTGAAGATAAAATCTTTTTGCTTTGACGAAGAAAGATCTAGCTGACTGAAATAAGTTCATTAGATGAAAACCAACAAAATTTGACAAGAACCACGAAAAGTTCTTGTATTTTAAGATAAAATCTTAGGCTATTAAAGAAAAAACTTCCAGCTCGCTGAAATCTGTTCATTTGCTGAAAACCATCAAAACCACGAAAGGTTCTTGTATTTGAAGATAAAATCTTTTTGCTTTGAAGAAGAAAGATCTCGCTGACTGAAATAAGTTCATTAGATGAAAACCAACAAAATTTGACAAGAACCACGAAAACTGCTTGTATTTTAAGATAATATCTTACGCTATTAAAGAAAAGACTTCTGGCGCGCTGAAATATGTTCATTTACTGAAAACCAACAACACCACGAAAAGTTCTTGTATTTGAAGATAAAATCTTTTTGCTTTGAAGAAGAAAGATCCAGCTGACTGAAATAAGTTCATTGGATGAAAACCAACAAAAATTGACAAGAACCACGAAAAGTTCTTGTATTTTAAGATAAAATCTTACTCTATTAAGGAAAAAACTTCCAGCTCGCTGAAATCTGTTCATTTGCTGAAAACCATCAAAACCACGAAAAGTTCTTGTATTTGAAGATAAAATCTTTTTGCTTTGAAGAAGAAAGATCTAGCTGACTGAAATAAGTTCAGTGGATAAAAACCAACAAAAATTGACAAGAACCACGAAAAGTTCTTGTATTCTAAGATAAAATCTTACGCTATTAAAGAAAAAACTCCCAGCTCACTGAAATATGTTCATTTGCTGAAAACCAACAAAACCACGAAAAGTTCTTGTATTTGAAGATAAAATCTTTTTGCTTTGAAGAAGAAAGATCTAGCTGACTGAAATAAGTTCAGTGGATAAAAACCAACAAAAATTGACAAGAACCACGAAAAGTTCTTGTATTTTAAGATAAAATCTTACGCTATTAAAGAAAAAACTCCCAGCTCACTGAAATATGTTCATTTGCTGAAAACCAACAAAACCACGAAAAGTTCTTGTATTTGAAGATAAAATCTTTTTGCTTTGTAGAAGAAAGATCTGGCTGACTGAAATAAGTTCATTAGATGAAAACCAACAAAATTTGACAAGAACCACGAAAACTTCTTGTATTTTAAGATAATATCTTACGCTATCAAAGAAAAAACCTCTGGCTCGCTGAAATATGTTCATTTGCTGAAAACCAACAAAACCACGAAAAGTTCTTGTATTTGAAGATGAAATCTTTTTGCTTTGAAGAAGAAAGATCCAGCTGACTGAAATAAGTTCATTGGATGAAAACCAACAAAAATTGACAAGAACCACGAAAAGTTCTTGTATTTTAAGATAAAATCTTACTCTATTAAGGAAAAAACTTCCAGCTCGCTGAAATCTGTTCATTTGCTGAAAACCAACAAAACCACCAAAAGTTCTTGTATTTGAAGATAAAATCTTTTTGCTTTGACGAAGAAAGATCTAGCTGACTGAAATAAGTTCATTAGATGAAAACCAACAAAATTTGACAAGAACCACGAAAAGTTCTTGTATTTTAAGATAAAATCTTAGGCTATTAAAGAAAAAACTTCCAGCTCGCTGAAATCTGTTCATTTGCTGAAAACCATCAAAACCACGAAAGGTTCTTGTATTTGAAGATAAAATCTTTTTGCTTTGAAGAAGAAAGATCTCGCTGACTGAAATAAGTTCATTAGATGAAAACCAACAAAATTTGACAAGAACCACGAAAACTGCTTGTATTTTAAGATAATATCTTACGCTATTAAAGAAAAGACTTCTGGCGCGCTGAAATATGTTCATTTACTGAAAACCAACAACACCACGAAAAGTTCTTGTATTTGAAGATAAAATCTTTTTGCTTTGAAGAAGAAAGATCCAGCTGACTGAAATAAGTTCATTGGATGAAAACCAACAAAAATTGACAAGAACCACGAAAAGTTCTTGTATTTTAAGATAAAATCTTACTCTATTAAGGAAAAAACTTCCAGCTCGCTGAAATCTGTTCATTTGCTGAAAACCATCAAAACCACGAAAAGTTCTTGTATTTGAAGATAAAATCTTTTTGCTTTGAAGAAGAAAGATCTAGCTGACTGAAATAAGTTCAGTGGATAAAAACCAACAAAAATTGACAAGAACCACGAAAAGTTCTTGTATTTTAAGATAAAATCTTACGCTATTAAAGAAAAAACTCCCAGCTCACTGAAATATGTTCATTTGCTGAAAACCAACAAAACCACGAAAAGTTCTTGTATTTGAAGATAAAATCTTTTTGCTTTGTAGAAGAAAGATCTAGCTGACTGAAATAAGTTCATTAGATGAAAACCAACAAAATTTGACAAGAACCACGAAAACTTCTTGTATTTTAAGATAATATCTTACGCTATCAAAGAAAAAACCTCTGGCTCGCTGAAATATGTTCATTTGCTGAAAACCAACAAAACCACGAAAAGTTCTTGTATTTGAAGATGAAATCTTTTTGCTTTGAAGAAGAAAGATCCAGCTGACTGAAATAAGTTCATTGGATGAAAACCAACAAAAATTGACAAGAACCACGAAAAGTTCTTGTATTTTAAGATAAAATCTTACTCTATTAAGGAAAAAACTTCCAGCTCGCTGAAATCTGTTCATTTGCTGAAAACCAACAAAACCACCAAAAGTTCTTGTATTTGAAGATAAAATCTTTTTGCTTTGACGAACAAAGATCTCGCTGACTGAAATAAGTTCATGAGATGAAAACCAACAAAATTTGACAAGAACCACGAAAAGTTCTTGTATTTTAAGATAAAATCTTACTCTATTAAGGAAAAAACTTCCAGCTCGCTGAAATATGTTCATTTGCTGAAAACCAACAAAACCACGAAAAGTTCTTGTATTTGAAGATAAAATTTTTTTGCTTTGAAGAAGAAAGATCTAGCTGACTGAAATAAGTTCATCAGATGAAAACCAACAAAAATTGACAAGAACCACGAAAAGTTCTTGTATTTTAAGATAAAATCTTACTCTATTAAGGAAAAAACTTCCAGCTCGCTGAAATCTGTTCATTTGCTGAAAACCAACAAAACCACCAAAAGTTCTTGTATTTGAAGATAAAATCTTTTTGCTTTGACGAAGAAAGATCTAGCTGACTGAAATAAGTTCATTAGATGAAAACCAACAAAAATTGACAAGAACCACGAAAAGTTCTTGTATTTTAAGATAAAATCTTAGGCTATTAAAGAAAAAACTTCCAGCTCGCTGAAATCTGTTCATTTGCTGAAAACCATCAAAACCACGAAAGGTTCTTGTATTTGAAGATAAAATCTTTTTGCTTTGAAGAAGAAAGATCTAGCTGACTGAAATAAGTTCATTAGATGAAAACCAACAAAATTTGACAAGAACCACGATAACTGCTTGTATTTTAAGATAATATCTTACGCTATTAAAGAAAAGACTTCTGGCGCGCTGAAATATGTTCATTTACTGAAAACCAACAAAACCACGAAAAGTTCTTGTATTTGAAGATAAAATCTTTTTGCTTTGAAGAAGAAAGATCCAGCTGACTGAAATAAGTTCATTGGATGAAAACCAACAAAAATTGACAAGAACCACGAAAAGTTCTTGTATTTTAAGATAATATCTTACGCTATTAAAGAAAAAACTTCTGGCTCGCTGAAATATGTTCATTTGCTGAAAACCAACAAAACCACGAAAAGTTCTTGTATTTGAAGATAAAATCTTTTTGCTTTGAAGAAGAAAGATCCAGCTGACTGAAATAAGTTCATGAGATGAAAACCAACAAAAATTGACAAGAACCACGAAAAGGTCTTGTATTTTAAGATGAAATCTTACTCTATTAAGGAAAAAACTTCCAGCTCGCTGAAATCTGTTCATTTGCTGAAAACCAACAAAACCACGAAAAGTTCTTGTATTTGAAGATAAAATCTTTTTGCT
This sequence comes from Heptranchias perlo, assembly GCF_035084215.1. Lineage (NCBI taxonomy): Eukaryota > Metazoa > Chordata > Chondrichthyes > Hexanchiformes > Hexanchidae > Heptranchias > Heptranchias perlo. The sequence continues at coordinate 2,437,010 of NW_027139824.1, forward strand.
TTGTAGAAGAAAGATCTAGCTGACTGAAATAAGTTCATTAGATGAAAACCAACAAAATTTGACAAGAACCACGAAAACTTCTTGTATTTTAAGATAATATCTTACGCTATCAAAGAAAAAACCTCTGGCTCGCTGAAATATGTTCATTTGCTGAAAACCAACAAAACCACAAAAAGTTCTTGTATTTGAAGATGAAATCTTTTTGCTTTGAAGAAGAAAGATCCAGCTGACTGAAATAAGTTCATTGGATGAAAACCAACAAAAATTGACAAGAACCACGAAAAGTTCTTGTATTTTAAGATAAAATCTTACTCTATTAAGGAAAAAACTTCCAGCTCGCTGAAATCTGTTCATTTGCTGAAAACCATCAAAACCACGAAAAGTTCTTGTATTTGAAGATAAAATCTTTTTGCTTTGACGAAGAAAGATCTCGCTGACTGAAATAAGTTCATTAGATGAAAACCAACAAAATTTGACAAGAACCACGAAAACTTCTTGTATTTTAAGATAATATCTTACGCTATTAAAGAAAAAACTTCTGGCTCGCTGAAATATGTTCATTTGCTGAAAACCAACAAAACCACGAAAAGTTCTTGTATTTGAAGATGAAATCTTTTTGCTTTGAAGAAGAAAGATCCAGCTGACTGAAATAAGTTCATTAGATGAAAACCAACAAAAATTGACAAGAACCACGAAAAGTTCTTGTATTTTAAGATAAAATCTTACTCTATTAAGGAAAAAACTTCCAGCTCGCTGAAATATGTTCATTTGCTGAAAACCATCAAAACCACGAAAAGTTCTAGTATTTGAAGATAAAATCTTTTTGCTTTGAAGAAGAAAGATCTAGCTGACTGAAATAAGTTCATTAGATGAAAACCAACAAAAATTGACAAGAACCACGAAAAGTTCTTGTATTTTAAGATAAAATCTTGCTCTATTAAGGAAAAAACTTCCAGCTCGCTGAAATCTGTTCATTTGCTGAAAACCATCAAAACCACGAAAAGTTCTTGTATTTGAAGATAAAATCTTTTTGCTTTGAAGAAGAAAGATCCAGCTGACTGAAATAAGTTCATCAGATGAAAACCAACAAAAATTGACAAGAACCACGAAAAGTTCTTGTATTTTAAGATAAAATCTTACTCTATTGAGGAAAAAACTTCCAGCTCGCTGAAATCTGTTCATCTGCTGAAAACCAACAAAACCACCAAAAGTTCTTGTATTTGAAGATAAAATCTTTTTGCTTTGACGAAGAAAGATCTAGCTGACTGAAATAAGTTCAATAGATGAAAACCAACAAAATTTGACAAGAACCACGAAAACTGCTTGTATTTTAAGAGAATATCTTATGCTATTAAAGAAAAGACTTCTGGCGCGCTGAAATATGTTCATTTACTGAAAACCAACAAAACCACGAAAAGTTCTTGTATTTGAAGATAAAATCTTTTTGCTTTGAAGAAGAAAGATCCAGCTGACTGAAATAAGTTCATTGGATGAAAACCAACAAAAATTGACAAGAACCACGAAAAGTTCTTGTATTTTAAGATAATATCTTACGCTATTAAAGAAAAAACTTCTGGCTTGCTGAAATCTGTTCATTTGCTGAAAACCAACAAAACCACGAAAAGTTCTTGTATTTGAAGATAAAGTCTTTTTGCTTTGTAGAAGAAAGATCTAGCTGACTGAAATAAGTTCATTAGATGAAAACCAACAAAATTTGACAAGAACCACGAAAACTTCTTGTATTTTAAGATAATATCTTACGCTATCAAAGAAAAAACCTCTGGCTCGCTGAAATATGTTCATTTGCTGAAAACCAACAAAACCACGAAAAGTTCTTGTATTTGAAGATGAAATCTTTTTGCTTTGAAGAAGAAAGATGCAGCTGACTGAAATAAGTTCATTGGATGAAAACCAACAAAAATTGACAAGAACCACGAAAAGTTCTTGTATTTTAAGATAAAATCTTACTCTATTAAGGAAAAAACTTCCAGCTCGCTGAAATCTGTTCATTTGCTGAAAACCAACAAAACCACCAAAAGTTCTTGTATTTGAAGATAAAATCTTTTTGCTTTGACGAAGAAAGATCTCGCTGACTGAAATAAGTTCATTAGATGAAAACCAACAAAATTTGACAAGAACCACGAAAAGTTCTTGTATTTTAAGATAAAATCTTACTCTATTAAGGAAAAAACTTCCAGCTCGCTGAAATATGTTCATTTGCTGAAAACCATCAAAACCACGAAAAGTTCTTGTATTTGAAGATAAAATCTTTTTGCTTTGTAGAAGAAAGATCTAGCTGACTCAAATAAGTTCATTAGATGAAAACCAACAAAATTTGACAAGAACCACGAAAACTTCTTGTATTTTAAGATAATATCTTACGCTATTAAAGAATAAACTTCTGGCTCGCTGAAATATGTTCATTTGCTGAAAACCAACAAAACCACGAAAAGTTCTTGTATTTGAAGATGAAATCTTTTTGCTTTGAAGAAGAAAGATCCAGCTGACTGAAATAAGTTCATTAGATGAAAACCAACAAAAATTGACAAGAACCACGAAAAGTTCTTGTATTTTAAGATAAAATCTTACTCTATTAAGGAAAAAACTTCCAGCTCGCTGAAATATGTTCATTTGCTGAAAACCATCAAAACCACGAAAAGTTCTAGTATTTGAAGATAAAATCTTTTTGCTTTGAAGAAGAAAGATCTAGCTGACTGAAATAAGTTCATTAGATGAAAACCAACAAAAATTGACAAGAACCACGGAAAGTTCTTGTATTTTAAGATAAAATCTTACTCTATTAAGGAAAAAACTTCCAGCTCGCTGAAATATGTTCATTTGCTGAAAACCAACAAAACCACCAAAAGTTCTTGTATTTGAAGATAAAATCTTTTTGCTTTGACGAAGAAAGATCTAGCTGACTGAAATAAGTTCATTAGATGAAAACCAACAAAAATTGACAAGAACCACGAAAAGTTCTTGTATTTTAAGATAAAATCTTCGGCTATTAAAGAAAAAACTTCCAGCTCGCTGAAATCTGTTCATTTGCTGAAAACCATCAAAACCACGAAAAGTTCTTGTATTTGAAGATAAAATCTTTTTGCTTTGAAGAAGAAAGATCCAGCTGACTGAAATAAGTTCATTAGATGAAAACCAACAAAAATTGACAAGAACCACGAAAAGTTCTTGTATTTTAAGATAAAATCTTACTCTATTAAGGAAAAAACTTCCAGCTCGCTGAAATCTGTTCATTTGCTGAAAACCAACAAAACCACGAAAAGTTCTTGTATTTGAAGATAAAATCTTTTTGCTTTGTAGAAGAAAGATCTAGCTGACTGAAATAAGTTCATTAGATGAAAACCAACAAAATTTGACAAGAACCACGAAAACTTCTTGTATTTTAAGATAATATCTTACGCTATCAAAGAAAAAACCTCTGGCTCGCTGAAATATGTTCATTTGCTGAAAACCAACAAAACCACGAAAAGTTCTTGTTTTGAAGATGAAATCTTTTTGCTTTGAAGAAGAAAGATCCAGCTGACTGAAATAAGTTCATTGGATGAAAACCAACAAAAATTGACAAGAACCACGAAAAGTTCTTGTATTTTAAGATAAAATCTTACTCTATTAAGGAAAAAACTTCCAGCTCGCTGAAATCTGTTCATTTGCTGAAAACCAACAAAACCACCAAAAGTTCTTGTATTTGAAGATAAAATCTTTTTGCTTTGACGAAGAAAGATCTCGCTGACTGAAATAAGTTCATTAGATGAAAACCAACAAAATTTGACAAGAACCACGAAAAGTTCTTGTATTTTAAGATAAAATCTTACTCTATTAGGAAAAAACTTCCAGCTCGCTGAAATATGTTCATTTGCTGAAAACCATCAAAACCACGAAAAGTTCTTGTATTTGAAGATAAAATCTTTTTGCTTTGTAGAAGAAAGATCTAGCTGACTCAAATAAGTTCATTAGATGAAAACCAACAAAATTTGACAAGAACCACGAAAACTTCTTGTATTTTAAGATAATATCTTACGCTATTAAAGAAAAAACTTCTGGCTCGCTGAAATATGTTCATTTGCTGAAAACCAACAAAACCACGAAAAGTTCTTGTATTTGAAGATGAAATCTTTTTGCTTTGAAGAAGAAAGATCCAGCTGACTGAAATAAGTTCATTAGATGAAAACCAACAAAAATTGACAAGAACCACGAAAAGTTCTTGTATTTTAAGATAAAATCTTACTCTATTAAGGAAAAAACTTCCAGCTCGCTGAAATATGTTCATTTGCTGAAAACCAACAAAACCACGAAAAGTTCTTGTATTTGAAGATAAAATTTTTTTGCTTTGAAGAAGAAAGATCTAGCTGACTGAAATAAGTTCATCAGATGAAAACCAACAAAAATTGACAAGAACCACGAAAAGTTCTTGTATTTTAAGATAAAATCTTACTCTATTAAGGAAAAAACTTCCAGCTCGCTGAAATCTGTTCATTTGCTGAAAACCAACAAAACCACCAAAAGTTCTTGTATTTGAAGATAAAATCTTTTTGCTTTGACGAAGAAAGATCTAGCTGACTGAAATAAGTTCATTAGATGAAAACCAACAAAAATTGACAAGAACCACGAAAAGTTCTTGTATTTTAAGATAAAATCTTCGGCTATTAAAGAAAAAACTTCCAGCTCGCTGAAATCTGTTCATTTGCTGAAAACCATCAAAACCACGAAAGGTTCTTGTATTTGAAGATAAAATCTTTTTGCTTTGAAGAAGAAAGATCTAGCTGACTGAAATAAGTTCATTAGATGAAAACCAACAAAATTTGACAAGAACCACGATAACTGCTTGTATTTTAAGATAATATCTTACGCTATTAAAGAAAAGACTTCTGGCGCGCTGAAATATGTTCATTTACTGAAAACCAACAAAACCACGAAAAGTTCTTGTATTTGAAGATAAAATCTTTTTGCTTTGAAGAAGAAAGATCCAGCTGACTGAAATAAGTTCATTGGATGAAAACCAACAAAAATTGACAAGAACCACGAAAAGTTCTTGTATTTTAAGATAATATCTTACGCTATTAAAGAAAAAACTTCTGGCTCGCTGAAATATGTTCATTTGCTGAAAACCAACAAAACCACGAAAAGTTCTTGTATTTGAAGATAAAATCTTTTTGCTTTGAAGAAGAAAGATCCAGCTGACTGAAATAAGTTCATGAGATGAAAACCAACAAAAATTGACAAGAACCACGAAAAGGTCTTGTATTTTAAGATAAAATCTTACTCTATTAAGGAAAAAACTTCCAGCTCGCTGAAATCTGTTCATTTGCTGAAAACCAACAAAACCACGAAAAGTTCTTGTATTTGAAGATAAAATCTTTTTGCTTTGTAGAAGAAAGATCTAGCTGACTGAAATAAGTTCATTAGATGAAAACCAACAAAATTTGACAAGAACCACGAAAACTTCTTGTATTTTAAGATAATATCTTACGCTATCAAAGAAAAAACCTCTGGCTCGCTGAAATATGTTCATTTGCTGAAAACCAACAAAACCACGAAAAGTTCTTGTATTTGAAGATGAAATCTTTTTGCTTTGAAGAAGAAAGATCCAGCTGACTGAAATAAGTTCATTGGATGAAAACCAACAAAAATTGACAAGAACCACGAAAAGTTCTTGTATTTTAAGATAAAATCTTACTCTATTAAGGAAAAAACTTCCAGCTCGCTGAAATCTGTTCATTTGCTGAAAACCAACAAAACCACCAAAAGTTCTTGTATTTGAAGATAAAATCTTTTTGCTTTGACGAAGAAAGATCTCGCTGACTGAAATAAGTTCATTAGATGAAAACCAACAAAATTTGACAAGAACCACGAAAACTTCTTGTATTTTAAGATAATATCTTACGCTATTAAAGAAAAAACTTCTGGCTCGCTGAAATATGTTCATTTGCTGAAAACCAACAAAACCACGAAAAGTTCTTGTATTTGAAGATGAAATCTTTTTGCTTTGAAGAAGAAAGATCCAGCTGACTGAAATAAGTTCATTAGATGAAAACCAACAAAAATTGACAAGAACCACGAAAAGTTCTTGTATTTTAAGATAAAATCTTACTCTATTAAGGAAAAAACTTCCAGCTCGCTGAAATATGTTCATTTGCTGAAAACCATCAAAACCACGAAAAGTTCTAGTATTTGAAGATAAAATCTTTTTGCTTTGAAGAAGAAAGATCTAGCTGACTGAAATAAGTTCATTAGATGAAAACCAACAAAAATTGACAAGAACCACGAAAAGTTCTTGTATTTTAAGATAAAATCTTACTCTATTAAGGAAAAAACTTCCAGCTCGCTGAAATCTGTTCATTTGCTGAAAACCATCAAAACCACGAAAAGTTCTTGTATTTGAAGATAAAATCTTTTTGCTTTGAAGAAGAAAGATCCAGCTGACTGAAATAAGTTCATCAGATGAAAACCAACAAAAATTGACAAGAACCACGAAAAGTTCTTGTATTTTAAGATAAAATCTGACTCTATTGAGGAAAAAACTTCCAGCTCGCTGAAATCTGTTCATCTGCTGAAAACCAACAAAACCACCAAAAGTTCTTGTATTTGAAGATAAAATCTTTTTGCTTTGACGAAGAAAGATCTAGCTGACTGAAATAAGTTCAATAGATGAAAACCAACAAAATTTGACAAGAACCACGAAAACTGCTTGTATTTTAAGATAATATCTTACGCTATTAAAGAAAAGACTTCTGGCGCGCTGAAATATGTTCATTTACTGAAAACCAACAAAACCACGAAAAGTTCTTGTATTTGAAGATAAAATCTTTTTGCTTTGAAGAAGAAAGATCCAGCTGACTGAAATAAGTTCATTGGATGAAAACCAACAAAAATTGACAAGAACCACGAAAAGTTCTTGTATTTTAAGATAATATCTTACGCTATTAAAGAAAAAACTTCTGGCTTGCTGAAATCTGTTCATTTGCTGAAAACCAACAAAACCACGAAAAGTTCTTGTATTTGAAGATAAAGTCTTTTTGCTTTGTAGAAGAAAGATCTAGCTGACTGAAATAAGTTCATTAGATGAAAACCAACAAAATTTGACAAGAACCACGAAAACTTCTTGTATTTTAAGATAATATCTTACGCTATCAAAGAAAAAACCTCTGGCTCGCTGAAATATGTTCATTTGCTGAAAACCAACAAAACCACGAAAAGTTCTTGTATTTGAAGATGAAATCTTTTTGCTTTGAAGAAGAAAGATGCAGCTGACTGAAATAAGTTCATTGGATGAAAACCAACAAAAATTGACAAGAACCACGAAAAGTTCTTGTATTTTAAGATAAAATCTTACTCTATTAAGGAAAAAACTTCCAGCTCGCTGAAATCTGTTCATTTGCTGAAAACCAACAAAACCACCAAAAGTTCTTGTATTTGAAGATAAAATCTTTTTGCTTTGACGAAGAAAGATCTCGCTGACTGAAATAAGTTCATTAGATGAAAACCAACAAAATTTGACAAGAACCACGAAAAGTTCTTGTATTTTAAGATAAAATCTTACTCTATTAAGGAAAAAACTTCCAGCTCGCTGAAATATGTTCATTTGCTGAAAACCATCAAAACCACGAAAAGTTCTTGTATTTGAAGATAAAATCTTTTTGCTTTGTAGAAGAAAGATCTAGCTGACTCAAATAAGTTCATTAGATGAAAACCAACAAAAATTGACAAGAACCACGAAAAGTTCTTGTATTTTAAGATAAAATCTTACTCTATTAAGGAAAAAACTTCCAGCTCGCTGAAATATGTTCATTTGCTGAAAACCATCAAAACCACGAAAAGTTCTAGTATTTGAAGATAAAATCTTTTTGCTTTGAAGAAGAAAGATCTAGCTGACTGAAATAAGTTCATTAGATGAAAACCAACAAAAATTGACAAGAACCACGGAAAGTTCTTGTATTTTAAGATAAAATCTTACTCTATTAAGGAAAAAACTTCCAGCTCGCTGAAATATGTTCATTTGCTGAAAACCAACAAAACCACCAAAAGTTCTTGTTTTTGAAGATAAAATCTTTTTGCTTTGACGAAGAAAGATCTAGCTGACTGAAATAAGTTCATTAGATGAAAACCAACAAAAATTGACAAGAACCACGAAAAGTTCTTGTATTTTAAGATAAAATCTTCGGCTATTAAAGAAAAAACTTCCAGCTCGCTGAAATCTGTTCATTTGCTGAAAACCATCAAAACCACGAAAAGTTCTTGTATTTGAAGATAAAATCTTTTTGCTTTGAAGAAGAAAGATCCAGCTGACTGAAATAAGTTCATTAGATGAAAACCAACAAAAATTGACAAGAACCACGAAAAGTTCTTGTATTTTAAGATAAAATCTTACTCTATTAAGGAAAAAACTTCCAGCTCGCTGAAATCTGTTCATTTGCTGAAAACCAACAAAACCACGAAAAGTTCTTGTATTTGAAGATAAAATCTTTTTGCTTTGTAGAAGAAAGATCAAGCTGACTGAAATAAGTTCATTAGATGAAAACCAACAAAATTTGACAAGAACCACGAAAACTTCTTGTATTTTAAGATAATATCTTACGCTATCAAAGAAAAAACCTCTGGCTCGCCGAAATATGTTCATTTGCTGAAAACCAACAAAACCACGAAAAGTTCTTGTATTTGAAGATGAAATCTTTTTGCTTTGAAGAAGAAAGATCCAGCTGACTGAAATAAGTTCATTGTATGAAAACCAACAAAAATTGACAAGAACCACGAAAAGTTCTTGTATTTTAAGATAAAATCTTACTCTATTAAGGAAAAAACTTCCAGCTCGCTGAAATCTGTTCATTTGCTGAAAACCAACAAAACCACCAAAAGTTCTTGTATTTGAAGATAAAATCTTTTTGCTTTGACGAAGAAAGATCTCGCTGACTGAAATAAGTTCATGAGATGAAAACCAACAAAATTTGACAAGAACCACGAAAAGTTCTTGTATTTTAAGATAAAATCTTACTCTATTAAGGAAAAAACTTCCAGCTCGCTGAAATATGTTCATTTGCTGAAAACCATCAAAACCACGAAAAGTTCTTGGATTTGAAGATAAAATCTTTTTGCTTTGTAGAAGAAAGATCTAGCTGACTCAAATAAGTTCATTAGATGAAAACCAACAAAATTTGACAAGAACCACGAAAACTTCTTGTATTTTAAGATAATATCTTACGCTATTAAAGAAAAAACTTCTGGCTCGCTGAAATATGTTCATTTGCTGAAAACCAACAAAACCACGAAAAGTTCTTGTATTTGAAGATGAAATCTTTTTGCTTTGAAGAAGAAAGATCCAGCTGACTGAAATAAGTTCATGAGATGAAAACCAACAAAAATTGACAAGAACCACGAAAAGTTCTTGTATTTTAAGATAAAATCTTACTCTATTAAGGAAAAAACTTCCAGCTCGCTGAAATATGTTCATTTGCTGAAAACCATCAAAACCACGAAAAGTTCTAGTATTTGAAGATAAAATCTTTTTGCTTTGAAGAAGAAAGATCTAGCTGACTGAAATAAGTTCATTAGATGAAAACCAACAAAAATTGACAAGAACCACGGAAAGTTCTTGTATTTTAAGATAAAATCTTACTCTATTAAGGAAAAAACTTCCAGCTCGCTGAAATATGTTCATTTGCTGAAAACCAACAAAACCACCAAAAGTTCTTGTATTTGAAGATAAAATCTTTTTGCTTTGACGAAGAAAGATCCAGCTGACTGAAATAAGTTCATTAGATGAAAACCAACAAAAATTGACAAGAACCACGAAAAGTTCTTGTATTTTAAGATAAAATCTTCGGCTATTAAAGAAAAAACTTCCAGCTCGCTGAAATCTGTTCATTTGCTGAAAACCATCAAAACCACGAAAAGTTCTTGTATTTGAAGATAAAATCTTTTTGCTTTGAAGAAGAAAGATCCAGCTGACTGAAATAAGTTCATGAGATGAAAACCAACAAAAATTGACAAGAACCACGAAAAGTTCTTGTATTTTAAGATAAAATCTTACTCTATTCAGGAAAAAACTTCCAGCTCGCTGAAATCTGTTCATTTGCTGAAAACCATCAAAACCACGAAAAGTTCTTGTATTTGAAGATAAAATCTTTTTGCTTTGAAGAAGAAAGATCCAGCTGACTGAAATAAGTTCATTAGATGAAAACCAACAAAAATTGACAAGAACCACGAAAAGTTCTTGTATTTGAAGATGAAATCTTACGCTATTAAAGAAAAAACTTCCAGCTCGCTGAAATATGTTCATTTGCTGAAAACCAACAAAACCACGAAAAGTTCTTGTATTTGAAGATAAAATCTTTTTGCTTTGAAGAAGAAAGATCGAGCTGACTGAAATAAGTTCATCAGATGAAAACCAACAAAAATTGACAAGAACCACGAAAAGTTCTTGTATTTTAAGATAAAATCTTACTCTATTAAGGAAAAAACTTCCAGCTCGCTGAAATCTGTTCATTTGCTGAAAACCATCAAAACCACGAAAAGTTCTTGTATTTGAAGATAAAATCTTTTTGCTTTGTAGAAGAAAGATCTAGCTGACTGAAATAAGTTCATTAGATGAAAACCAACAAAATTTGACAAGAACCACGAAAACTTCTTGTATTTTAAGATAATATCTTACGCTATCAAAGAAAAAACCTCTGGCTCGCTGAAATATGTTCATTTGCTGAAAACCAACAAAACCACGAAAAGTTCTTGTATTTGAAGATGAAATCTTTTTGCTTTGAAGAAGAAAGATCCAGCTGACTGAAATAAGTTCATTGGATGAAAACCAACAAAAATTGACAAGAACCACGAAAAGTTCTTGTATTTTAAGATAAAATCTTACTCTATTAAGGAAAAAACTTCCAGCTCGCTGAAATCTGTTCATTTGCTGAAAACCAACAAAACCACCAAAAGTTCTTGTATTTGAAGATAAAATCTTTTTGCTTTGACGAAGAAAGATCTCGCTGACTGAAATAAGTTCATTAGATGAAAACCAACAAAATTTGACAAGAACCACAAAAAGTTCTTGTATTTTAAGATAAAATCTTACTCTATTAAGGAAAAAACTTCCAGCTCGCTGAAATCTGTTCATTTGCTGAAAACCATCAAAACCACGAAAAGTTCTTGTATTTGAAGATAAAATCTTTTTGCTTTGTAGAAGAAAGATCTAGCTGACTGAAATAAGTTCATTAGATGAAAACCAACAAAATTTGACAAGAACCACGAAAACTTCTTGTATTTTAAGATAATATCTTACGCTATCAAAGAAAAAACCTCTGGCTCGCTGAAATATGTTCATTTGCTGAAAACCAACAAAACCACGAAAAGTTCTTGTATTTGAAGATGAAATCTTTTTGCTTTGAAGAAGAAAGATCCAGCTGACTGAAATAAGTTCATTGGATGAAAACCAACAAAAATTGACAAGAACCACGAAAAGTTCTTGTATTTTAAGATAAAATCTTACTCTATTAAGGAAAAAACTTCCAGCTCGCTGAAATCTGTTCATTTGCTGAAAACCAACAAAACCACCAAAAGTTCTTGTATTTGAAGATAAAATCTTTTTGCTTTGACGAAGAAAGATCTCGCTGACTGAAATAAGTTCATTAGATGAAAACCAACAAAATTTGACAAGAACCACAAAAAGTTCTTGTATTTTAAGATAAAATCTTACTCTATTAAGGAAAAAACTTCCAGCTCGCTGAAATATGTTCATTTGCTGAAAACCATCAAAACCACGAAAAGTTCTTGTATTTGAAGATAAAATCTTTTTGCTTTGTAGAAGAAAGATCTAGCTGACTCAAATAAGTTCATTAGATGAAAACCAACAAAATTTGATAAGAACCACGAAAACTTCTTGTATTTTAAGATAATATCTTACGCTATTAAAGAAAAAACTTCCAGCTCGCTGAAATATGTTCATTTGCTGAAAACCAACAAAACCACGAAAAGTTCTTGTATTTGAAGATAAAATCTTTTTGCTTTGAAGAAGAAAGATCGAGCTGACTGAAATAAGTTCATCAGATGAAAACCAACAAAAATTGACAAGAACCACGAAAAGTTCTTGTATTTTAAGATAAAATCTTACTCTATTAAGGAAAAAACTTCCAGCTCGCTGAAATCTGTTCATTTGCTGAAAACCATCAAAACCACGAAAAGTTCTTGTATTTGAAGATAAAATCTTTTTGCTTTGAAGAAGAAAGATCTAGCTGACTGAAATAAGTTCATTAGATGAAAACCAACAAAAATTGACAAGAACCACGAAAAGTTCTTGTATTTTAAGATAAAATCTTACTCTATTAAGGAAAAAACTTCCAGCTCGCTGAAATCTGTTCATTTGCTGAAAACCAACAAAACCACCAAAAGTTCTTGTATTTGAAGATAAAATCTTTTTGCTTTGACGAAGAAAGATCCAGCTGACTGAAATAAGTTCATTAGATGAAAACCAACAAAAATTGACAAGAACCACGAAAAGTTCTTGTATTTTAAGATAAAATCTTAGGCTATTAAAGAAAAAACTTCCAGCTCGCTGAAATCTGTTCATTTGCTGAAAACCATCAAAACCACGAAAGGTTCTTGTATTTGAAGATAAAATCTTTTTGCTTTGAAGAAGAAAGATCTAGCTGACTGAAATATGTTCATTAGATGAAAACCAACAAAATTTGACAAGAACCACGAAAACTGCTTGTATTTTAAGATAATATCTTACGCTATTAAAGAAAAGACTTCTGGCGCGCTGAAATATGTTCATTTACTGAAAACCAACAAAACCACGAAAAGTTGTTGTATTTGAAGATAAAATCTTTTTGCTTTGAAGAAGAAAGATCTAGCTGACTCAAATAAGTTCATTAGATGGAAACCAACAAAATTTGACAAGAACCACGAAAACTTCTTGTATTTTAAGATAATATCTTACGCTATTAAAGAAAAAACTTCTGGCTCGCTGAAATATGTTCATTTGCTGAAAACCAACAAAACCACGAAAAGTTCTTGTATTTGAAGATGAAATCTTTTTGCTTTGAAGAAGAAAGATCCAGCTGACTGAAATAAGTTCATTAGATGAAAACCAACAAAAATTGACAAGAACCACGAAAAGTTCTTGTATTTTAAGATAAAATCTTACTCTATTAAGGAAAAAACTTCCAGCTCGCTGAAATCTGTTCATTTGCTGAAAACCATCAAAACCACGAAAAGTTCTTGTATTTGAAGATAAAATCTTTTTGCTTTGAAGAAGAAAGATCTAGCTGACTGAAATAAGTTCATTAGATGAAAACCAACAAAAATTGACAAGAACCACGAAAAGTTCTTGTATTTTAAGATAAAATCTTCGGCTATTAAAGAAAAAACTTCCAGCTCGCTGAAATCTGTTCATTTGCTGAAAACCATCAAAACCACGAAAAGTTCTTGTATTTGAAGATAAAATCTTTTTGCTTTGAAGAAGAAAGATCCAGCTGACTGAAATCAGTTCATTAGATGAAAACCAACAAAAATTGACAAGAACCACGAAAAGTTCTTGTATTTTAAGATAAAATCTTACTCTATTCAGGAAAAAACTTCCAGCTCGCTGAAATCTGTTCATTTGCTGAAAACCATCAAAACCACGAAAAGTTCTTGTATTTGAAGATGAAATCTTTTTGCTTTGAAGAAGAAAGATCCAGCTGACTGAAATAATTTCATTTGATGAAAACCAACAAAAATTGACAAGAACCACGAAAAGTTCTTGTATTTTAAGATAAAATCTTACTCTATTAAGGAAAAAACTTCCAGCTCGCTGAAATATGTTCATTTGCTGAAAACCATCAAAACCACGAAAAGTTCTAGTATTTGAAGATAAAATCTTTTTGCTTTGAAGAAGAAAGATCTAGCTGACTGAAATAAGTTCATTAGATGAAAACCAACAAAAATTGACAAGAACCACGGAAAGTTCTTGTATTTTAAGATAAAATCTTACTCTATTAAGGAAAAAACTTCCAGCTCGCTGAAATATGTTCATTTGCTGAAAACCAACAAAACCACCAAAAGTTCTTGTATTTGAAGATAATATCTTACGCTATTAAAGAAAAAACTTCTGGCTCGCTGAAATATGTTCATTTGCTGAAAACCAACAAAACCACAAAAAGTTATTGTATTTGAAGATAAAATCTTTTTGCTTTGAAGAAGAAAGATCCAGCTGACTGAAATAAGTTCATGAGATGAAAACCAACAAAAATTGACAAGAACCACGAAAAGGTCTTGTATTTTAAGATAAAATCTTACTCTATTAAGGAAAGAACTTCCAGCTCGCTGAAATCTGTTCATTTGCTGAAAACCATCAAAACCACGAAAAGTTCTTGTATTTGAAGATAAAATCTTTTTGCTTTGAAGAAGAAAGATCGAGCTGACTGAAATAAGTTCATTAGATGAAAACCAACAAAAATTGACAAGAACCACGAAAAGTTCTTGTATTTTAAGATAAAATCTTCGGCTATTAAAGAAAAAACTCCCAGCTCACTGAAATATGTTCATTTGCTGAAAACCAACAAAACCACGAAAAGTTCTTGTATTTGAAGATAAAATCTTTTTGCTTTGTAGAAGAAAGATCTAGCTGACTGAAATAAGTTCATTAGATGAAAACCAACAAAATTTGACAAGAACCACGAAAACTTCTTGTATTTTACGATAATATCTTACGCTATCAAAGAAAAAACCTCTGGCTCGCTGAAATATGTTCATTTGCTGAAAACCAACAAAACCACGAAAAGTTCTTGTATTTGAAGATGAAATCTTTTTGCTTTGAAGAAGAAAGATCCAGCTGACTGAAATAAGTTCATTGGATGAAAACCAACAAAAATTGACAAGAACCACGAAAAGTTCTTGTATTTTAAGATAAAATCTTACTCTATTAAGGAAAAAACTTCCAGCTCGCTGAAATCTGTTCATTTGCTGAAAACCAACAAAACCACCAAAAGTTCTTGTATTTGAAGATAAAATCTTTTTGCTTTGACGAAGAAAGATCTCGCTGACTGAAATAAGTTCATTAGATGAAAACCAACAAAATTTGACAAGAACCACGAAAAGCTCTTGTATTTTAAGATAAAATCTTACTCTATTAAGGAAAAAACTTCCAGCTCGCTGAAATATGTTCATTTGCTGAAAACCATCAAAACCACGAAAAGTTCTTGTATTTGAAGAAAAAATCTTTTTGCTTTGTAGAAGAAAGATCTAGCTGACTCAAATAAGTTCATTAGATGAAAACCAACAAAATTTGACAAGAACCTTGAAAACTTCTTGTATTTTAAGATAATATCTTACGCTATTAAAGAAAAAACTTCTGGCTCGCTGAAATATGTTCATTTGCTGAAAACCAACAAAACCACGAAAAGTTCTTGTATTTGAAGATGAAATCTTTTTGCTTTGAAGAAGAAAGATCCAGCTGACTGAAATAAGTTCATTTGATGAAAACCAACAAAAATTGACAAGAACCACGAAAAGTTCTTGTATTTTAAGATAAAATCTTACTCTATTAAGGAAAAAACTTCCAGCTTGCTGAAATATGTTCATTTGCTGAAAACCATCAAAACCACGAAAAGTTCTAGTATTTGAAGATAAAATCTTTTTGCTTTGAAGAAGAAAGATCTAGCTGACTGAAATAAGTTCATTAGATGAAAACCAACAAAAATTGACAAGAACCACGGAAAGTTCTTGTATTTTAAGATAAAATCTTACTCTATTAAGGAAAAAACTTCCAGCTCGCTGAAATATGTTCATTTGCTGAAAACCATCAAAACCACGAAAAGTTCTTGTATTTGAAGATAAAATCTTTTTGCTTTGAAGAAGAAAGATCTAGCTGACTGAAATAAGTTCATTAGATGAAAACCAACAAAATTTGACAAGAACCACGAAAACTTCTTCTCTTTTAAGATAATATCTTACGCTATGAAAGAAAAAAACTTCTGGCTCGCTGAAATATGTTCATTTGCTGAAAACCAACAAAACCACGAAAAGTTCTTGTATTTGAAGATAAAATCTTTTTGCTTTGAAGAAGAAAGATCCAGCTGACTGAAATAAGTTCATTAGATGAAAACCAACAAAAATTTACAAGAACCACGAAATGTTCTTGTATTTTAAGATAAAATCTTACTCTATTAAGGAAAAAACTTCCAGCTCGCTGAAATATGATCATTTGCTGAAAACCATCAAAACCACGAAAAGTTCTTGTATTTGAAGATAAAATCTTTTTGCTTTGAAGAAGAAAGATCTAGCTGACTGAAATAAGTTCATTAGATGAAAACCAACAAAAATTGACAAGAACCACGAAAAGTTCTTGTATTTTAAGATAAAATCTTACTGTATCAAGGAAAAAACTTCCAGCTCGCTGAAATCTGTTCATTTGCTGAAAACCATCAAAACCACGAAAAGTTCTTGTATTTGAAGATAAAATCTTTTTGCTTTGAAGAAGAAAGATCCAGCTGACTGAAATAAGTTCATTAGATGAAAACCAACAAAAATTGACAAGAACCACGAAAAGTTCTTGTATTTTAAGATAAAATCTTACTCTATTCAGGAAAAAACTTCCAGCTCGCTGAAATCTGTTCATTTGCTGAAAACCATCAAAACCACGAAAAGTTCTTGTATTTGAAGATAAAATCTTTTTGCTTTGAAGAAGAAAGATCGAGCTGACTGAAATAAGTTCATTAGATGAAAACCAACAAAAATTGACAAGAACCACGAAAAGTTCTTGTATTTTAAGATAAAATCTTACGCTATTAAAGAAAAAACTCCCAGCTCGCTGAAATCTGTTCATTTGCTGAAAACCAACAAAACCACGAAAAGTTCTTGTATTTTAAGATAAAATCTTACTCTATTAAGGAAAAAACTTCCAGCTCGCTGAAATATGTTCATTTGCTGAAAACCATCAAAACCACGAAAAGTTCTTGTATTTGAAGATAAAATCTTTTTGCTTTGAAGAAGAAAGATCCAGCTGACTGAAATAAGTTCATTAGATGAAAACCAACAAAATTTGACAAGAACCACGAAAACTTCTTCTATTTTAAGATAATATCTTACGCTATTAAAGAAAAAACTTCTGGCTCGCTGAAATATGTTCATTTGCTGAAAACCAACAAAACCACGAAAAGTTCTTGTATTTGAAGATAAAATCTTTTTGCTTTGAAGAAGAAAGATCCAGCTGACTGAAATAAGTTCATTAGATGAAAACCAACAAAAATTTACAAGAACCACGAAAAGTTCTTGTATTTTAAGATAAAATCTTACTCTATTAAGGAAAAAACTTCCAGCTCGCTGAAATATGTTCATTTGCTGAAAACCATCAAAACCACGAAAAGTTCTTGTATTTGAAGATAAAATCTTTTTGCTTTGAAGAAGAAAGATCTCGCTGACTGAAATAAGTTCATGAGATGAAAACCAACAAAAATTGACAAGAACCACGAAAAGGTCTTGTATTTTAAGATAAAATCTTACTCTATTAAGGAAAGAACTTCCAGCTCGCTGAAATCTGTTCATTTGCTGAAAACCATCAAAACCACGAAAAGTTCTTGTATTTGAAGATAAAATCTTTTTGCTTTGAAGAAGAAAGATCGAGCTGACTGAAATAAGTTCATTAGATGAAAACCAACAAAAATTGACAAGAACCACGAAAAGTTCTTGTATTTTAAGATAAAATCTTCGGCTATTAAAGAAAAAACTCCCAGCTCACTGAAATATGTTCATTTGCTGAAAACCAACAAAACCACGAAAAGTTCTTGTATTTGAAGATAAAATCTTTTTGCTTTGTAGAAGAAAGATCTCGCTGACTGAAATAAGTTCATTAGATGAAAACCAACAAAATTTGACAAGAACCACGAAAACTTCTTGTATTTTAAGATAATATCTTACGCTATCAAAGAAAAAACCTCTGGCTCGCTGAAATATGTTCATTTGCTGAAAACCAACAAAACCACGAAAAGTTCTTGTATTTGAAGATGAAATCTTTTTGCTTTGAAGAAGAAAGATCCAGCTGACTGAAATAAGTTCATTGGATGAAAACCAACAAAAATTGACAAGAACCACGAAAAGTTCTTGTATTTTAAGATAAAATCTTACTCTATTAAGGAAAAAACTTCCAGCTCGCTGAAATCTGTTCATTTGCTGAAAACCAACAAAACCACCAAAAGTTCTTGTATTTGAAGATAAAATCTTTTTGCTTTGACGAAGAAAGATCTCGCTGACTGAAATAAGTTCATTAGATGAAAACCAACAAAATTTGACAAGAACCACGAAAAGCTCTTGTATTTTAAGATAAAATCTTACTCTATTAAGGAAAAAACTTCCAGCTCGCTGAAATATGTTCATTTGCTGAAAACCATCAAAACCACGAAAAGTTCTTGTATTTGAAGAAAAAATCTTTTTGCTTTGTAGAAGAAAGATCTAGCTGACTCAAATAAGTTCATTAGATGAAAACCAACAAAATTTGACAAGAACCTTGAAAACTTCTTGTATTTTAAGATAATATCTTACGCTATTAAAGAAAAAACTTCTGGCTCGCTGAAATATGTTCATTTGCTGAAAACCAACAAAACCACGAAAAGTTCTTGTATTTGAAGATGAAATCTTTTTGCTTTGAAGAAGAAAGATCCAGCTGACTGAAATAAGTTCATTTGATGAAAACCAACAAAAATTGACAAGAACCACGAAAAGTTCTTGTATTTTAAGATAAAATCTTACTCTATTAAGGAAAAAACTTCCAGCATGCTGAAATATGTTCATTTGCTGAAAACCATCAAAACCACGAAAAGTTCTAGTATTTGAAGATAAAATCTTTTTGCTTTGAAGAAGAAAGATCTAGCTGACTGAAATAAGTTCATTAGATGAAAACCAACAAAAATTGACAAGAACCACGGAAAGTTCTTGTATTTTAAGATAAAATCTTACTCTATTAAGGAAAAAACTTCCAGCTCGCTGAAATATGTTCATTTGCTGAAAACCATCAAAACCACGAAAAGTTCTTGTATTTGAAGATAAAATCTTTTTGCTTTGAAGAAGAAAGATCTAGCTGACTGAAATAAGTTCATTAGATGAAAACCAACAAAATTTACAAGAACCACGAAATGTTCTTGTATTTTAAGATAAAATCTTACTCTATTAAGGAAAAAACTTCCAGCTCGCTGAAATATGATCATTTGCTGAAAACCATCAAAACCACGAAAAGTTCTTGTATTTGAAGATAAAATCTTTTTGCTTTGAAGAAGAAAGATCTAGCTGACTGAAATAAGTTCATTAGATGAAAACCAACAAAAATTGACAAGAACCACGAAAAGTTCTTGTATTTTAAGATAAAATCTTACTGTATCAAGGAAAAAACTTCCAGCTCGCTGAAATCTGTTCATTTGCTGAAAACCATCAAAACCACGAAAAGTTCTTGTATTTGAAGATAAAATCTTTTTGCTTTGAAGAAGAAAGATCCAGCTGACTGAAATAAGTTCATTAGATGAAAACCAACAAAAATTGACAAGAACCACGAAAAGTTCTTGTATTTTAAGATAAAATCTTACTCTATTCAGGAAAAAACTTCCAGCTCGCTGAAATCTGTTCATTTGCTGAAAACCATCAAAACCACGAAAAGTTCTTGTATTTGAAGATAAAATCTTTTTGCTTTGAAGAAGAAAGATCGAGCTGACTGAAATAAGTTCATTAGATGAAAACCAACAAAAATTGACAAGAACCACGAAAAGTTCTTGTATTTTAAGATAAAATCTTACGCTATGAAAGAAAAAACTCCCAGCTCGCTGAAATCTGTTCATTTGCTGAAAACCAACAAAACCACGAAAAGTTCTTGTATTTTAAGATAAAATCTTACTCTATTAAGGAAAAAACTTCCAGCTCGCTGAAATATGTTCATTTGCTGAAAACCATCAAAACCACGAAAAGTTCTTGTATTTGAAGATAAAATCTTTTTGCTTTGAAGAAGAAAGATCCAGCTGACTGAAATAAGTTCATTAGATGAAAACCAACAAAATTTGACAAGAACCACGAAAACTTCTTCTATTTTAAGATAATATCTTACGCTATTAAAGAAAAAACTTCTGGCTCGCTGAAATATGTTCATTTGCTGAAAACCAACAAAACCACGAAAAGTTCTTGTATTTGAAGATAAAATCTTTTTGCTTTGAAGAAGAAAGATCCAGCTGACTGAAATAAGTTCATTAGATGAAAACCAACATAAATTTACAAGAACCACGAAAAGTTCTTGTATTTTAAGATAAAATCTTACTCTATTAAGGAAAAAACTTCCAGCTCGCTGAAATATGTTCATTTGCTGAAAACCATCAAAACCACGAAAAGTTCTTGTATTTGAAGATAAAATCTTTTTGCTTTGAAGAAGAAAGATCTCGCTGACTGAAATAAGTTCATTAGATGAAAACCAACAAAAATTGACAAGAACCACGAAAAGTTCTTGTATTTTAAGATAAAATCTTACTGTATTAAGGAAAAAACTTCCAGCTCGCTGAAATATGTTCATTTGCTGAAAACCATCAAAACCACAAAAAGTTCTTGTATTTGAAGATAAAATCTTTTTGCTTTGAAGAAGAAAGATCTAGCTGACTGAAATAAGTTCATTGGATGAAAACCAACAAAAATTGACAAGAACCACGGAAAGTTCTTGTATTTTAAGATAAAATCTTACTCGATCAAGGAAAAAACTTCCAGCTCGCTGAAATATGTTCATTTGCTGAAAACCATCAAAACCACGAAAAGTTCTTGTATTTGAAGGTAAAATCTTTTTGCTTTGACGAAGAAAGATCTAGCTGACTGAAATAAGTTCATGAGATGAAAACCAACAAAAATTGACAAGAACCACGGAAAGTTCTTGTATTTTAAGATAAAATCTTACTCTATTAAGGAAAAAACTTCCAGCTCGCTGAAATATGTTCATTTGCTGAAAACCATCAAAACCACGAAAAGTTCATATATTTGAAGATAAAATCTTTTTGCTTTGAAGAAGAAAGATCTAGCTGACTGAAATAAGTTCATTAGATGAAAACCAACAAAATTTGACAAGAACCACGAAAAGTTCTTGTATTTTAAGATAAAATCTTAGGCTATTAAAGAAAAAACTTCCAGCTCGCTGAAATCTGTTCATTGGCTGAAAACCATCAAAACCACGAAAAGTTCTTGTATTTGAAGATAAAATCTTTTTGCTTTGAAGAAGAAAGATCCAGCTGACTGAAATAAGTTCATTAGATGAAAACCAACAAAAATTGACAAGAACCACGAAAAGTTCTTGTATTTTAAGATAAAATCTTACTGTATTAAGGAAAAAACTTCCAGCTCGCTGAAATATGTTCATTTGCTGAAAACCATCAAAACCACAAAAAGTTCTTGTATTTGAAGATAAAATCTTTTTGCTTTGAAGAAGAAAGATCTAGCTGACTGAAATAAGTTCATTGGATGAAAACCAACAAAAATTGACAAGAACCACGGAAAGTTCTTGTATTTTAAGATAAAATCTTACTCGATCAAGGAAAAAACTTCCAGCTCGCTGAAATATGTTCATTTGCTGAAAACCATCAAAACCACGAAAAGTTCTTGTATTTGAAGGTAAAATCTTTTTGCTTTGACGAAGAAAGATCTAGCTGACTGAAATAAGTTCATGAGATGAAAACCAACAAAAATTGACAAGAACCACGGAAAGTTCTTGTATTTTAAGATAAAATCTTACTCTATTAAGGAAAAAACTTCCAGCTCGCTGAAATATGTTCATTTGCTGAAAACCATCAAAACCACGAAAAGTTCATATATTTGAAGATAAAATCTTTTTGCTTTGAAGAAGAAAGATCTAGCTGACTGAAATAAGTTCATTAGATGAAAACCAACAAAATTTGACAAGAACCACGAAAAGTTCTTGTATTTTAAGATAAAATCTTAGGCTATTAAAGAAAAAACTTCCAGCTCGCTGAAATCTGTTCATTGGCTGAAAACCATCAAAACCACGAAAAGTTCTTGTATTTGAAGATAAAATCTTTTTGCTTTGAAGAAGAAAGATCCAGCTGACTGAAATAAGTTCATTAGATGAAAACCAACAAAAATTGACAAGAACCACGAAAAGTTCTTGTATTTTAAGATAAAATCTTACTCTATTAAGGAAAAAACTTCCAGCTCGCTGAAATATGTTCATTTGCTGAAAACCATCAAAACCACGAAAAGTTCTTGTATTTGAAGATAAAATATTTTTGCTTTGAAGAAGAAAGATCTGGCTGACTGAAATAAGTTCATTGGATGAAAACCAACAAAAATTAACAAGAACCACGGAAAGTTCTTGTATTTTAAGATAAAATCTTACTCGATTAAGGAAAAAACTTCCAGCTCGCTGAAATATGTTCATTTGCTGAAAACCATCAAAACCACGAAAAGTTCTTGTATTTGAAGATAAAATCTTTTTGCTTTGAAGAAGAAAGATCTAGCTGACTGAAATAAGTTCATCAGATGAAAACCAACAAAAATTGACAAGAACCACGAAAAGTTCTTGTATTTTAAGATAAAATGTTACTCTATTAAGTAAAAAACTTCCAGCTCGCTGAAATCTGTTCATTTGCTGAAAACCAACAAAACCACCAAAAGTTCTTGTATTTGAAGGTAAAATCTTTTTGCTTTGACGAAGAAAGATCTAGCTGACTGAAATAAGTTCATTAGATGAAAACCAACAAAAATTGACAAGAACCACGAAAAGTTCTTGTATTTTAAGATAAAATCTTAGGCTATTAAAGAAAAAACTTCCAGCTCGCTGAAATCTGTTCATTTGCTGAAAACCATCAAAACCACGAAAGGTTCTTGTATTTGAAGATGAAATCTTTTTGCTTTGAAGAAGAAAGATCTAGCTGACTGAAATAAGTTCATTAGATGAAAACCAACAAAATTTGACAAGAACCACGAAAACATCTTGTATTTTAAGATAATATCTTACGCTATTAAAGAAAAAACTTCTGGCGCGCTGAAATATGTTCATTTACTGAAAACCAACAAAACCACGAAAAGTTCTTGTATTTGAAGATAAAATCTTTTTGCTTTGAAGAAGAAAGATCCAGCTGACTGAAATAAGTTCATTAGATGAAAACCAACAAAAATTGACAAGAGCCACGAAAAGTTGTTGTATTTTAAGATAAAATCTTACTCTATTAAGGAAAAAACTTCCAGCACGCTGAAATATGTTCATTTGCTGAAAACCATCAAAACCACGAAAAGTTCTTGTATTTGAAGATAAAATCTTTTTGCTTTGAAGAAGAAAGATCTAGCTGACTGAAATAAGTTCATTAGATGAAAACCAACAAAAATTGACAAGAACCACGAAAAGTTCTTGTATTTTAAGATAAAATCTTACTCTATTAAGGAAAAAACTTCCAGCTCGCTGAAATATGTTCATTTGCTGAAAAACATCAAAACCACGAAAAGTTCTTGTATTTGAAGATAAAATCTTTTTGCTTTGAAGAAGAAAGATCTCGCTGACTGAAATAAGTTCATTGGATGAAAACCAACAAAAATTGACATGAACCACGAAAAGTTCTTGTATTTTAAGATAAAATCTTACTCTATTAAGGAAAAAACTTCCAGCTCGCTGAAATCTGTTCATTTGCTGAAAACCAACAAAACCACCAAAAGTTCTTGTATTTGAAGATAAAATCTTTTTTCTTTGAAGAAGAAAGATCTAGCTGACTGAAATAAGTTCATTAGATGAAAACCAACAAAAATTGACAAGAACCACGAAAAGTTCTTGTATTTTAAGATAAAATCTTACTCTATTCAGGAAAAAACTTCCAGCTCGCTGAAATCTGTTCATTTGCTGAAAACCATCAAAACCACGAAAAGTTCTTGTATTTGAAGATAAAATCTTTTTGCTTTGAAGAAGAAAGATCGAGCTGACTGAAATAAGTTCATTAGATGAAAACCAACAAAAATTGACAAGAACCACGAAAAGTTCTTGTATTTGAAGATGAAATCTTACGCTATTAAAGAAAAAACTCCTAGCTCGCTGAAATATGTTCATTTGCTGAAAACCAACAAAACCACGAAAAGTTCTTGTATTTTAAGATAAAATCTTACTCTATTAAGGAACAAAACTTCCAGCTCGCTGAAATATGTTCATTTGCTGAAAACCATCAAAACCACGAAAAGTTCTTGTATTTGAAGATAAAATCTTTTTGCTTTGAAGAAGAAAGATCCAGCTGACTGAAATAAGTTCATTGGATGAAAACCAACAAAATTTGACAAGAACCACGAAAACTTCTTCTATTTTAAGATAATATGTTACGCTATTAAAGAAAAAACTTCTGGCTTGCTGAAATATGTTCATTTGCTGAAAACCAACAAAACCACGAAAAGTTCTTGTATTTGAAGATAAAATCTTTTTGCTTTGAAGAAGAAAGATCCAGCTGACTGAAATAAGTTCATTCGATGAAAACCAACAAAAATTTACAAGAACCACGAAAAGTTCTTGTATTTTAAGATAAAATCTTACTCTATTAAGGAAAAAACTTCCAGCTCGCTGAAATATGTTCATTTGCTGAAAACCATCAAAACCACGAAAAGTTCTTGTATTTGAAGATAAAATCTTTTTGCTTTGAAGAAGAAAGATCTAGCTGACTGAAATAAGTTCATTAGATGAAAACCAACAAAAATTGACAAGAACCACGAAAAGTTCTTGTATTTGAAGATAAAATCTTACTGTATTAAGGAAAAAACTTCCAGCTCGCTGAAATATGTTCATTTGCTGAAAACCATCAAAACCACGAAAAGTTCTTGTATTTGAAGATAAAATCTTTTTGCTTTGAAGAAGAAAGATCTGGCTGACTGAAATAAGTTCATTGGATGAAAACCAACAAAAATTGACCAGAACCACAGAAAGTTCTTGTATTTTAAGATAAAATCTTACTCGATTAAGGAAAAAACTTCCAGCTCGCTGAAATATGTTCATTTGCTGAAAACCATCAAAACCACGAAAAGTTCTTGTATTTGAAGATAAAATCTTTTTGCTTTGAAGAAGAAAGATCTAGCTGACTGAAATAAGTTCATTAGATGAAAACCAACAAAAATTGACAAGAACCACGAAAAGTTCTTGTATTTTAAGATAAAATGTTACTCTATTAAGGAAAAAACTTCCAGCTCGCTGAAATCTGTCCATTTGCTGAAAACCAACAAAACCACCAAAAGTTCTTGTATTTGAAGGTAAAATCTTTTTGCTTTGATGAAGAAAGATCTAGCTGACTGAAATAAGTTCATTCAGTCTACATGGACTTCAGCAAAGCATTTGACAAGGTACCGCATGGTAGGTTGTTACATAAGGTTAAATCTCATGGGATCCAAGGTGAGGTAGCCAATTGGATACAAAATTGGCTTGACGACAGAAGACAGAGGGTGGTTGTCGAGGGTTGTTTTTCAAACTGGATGCCTGTGTCCAGCGGTGTGCCTCAGGGATCGGTGCTGGGTCCGCTGTTATTTGTTATTTATATTAATGATTTGGATGAGAATTTAGGAGGCATGGTTAGTAAGTTTGCAGATGACACCAAGATTGGTGGCATTGTGGACAGTGAAGAAGGTTATCTAGGATTGCAACGGGATCTTGATAAATTGGGCCAGTGGGCCGATGAATGGCAGATGGAGTTTAATTTAGATAAATGTGAGGTGATGCATTTCGGTAGATCGAATCGGGCCAGGACCTACTCCGTTAATGGTAGGGCGTTGGGGAGAGTTATCGAACAAAGAGATCTAGGAGTACAGATTCATAGCTCCTTGAAAGTGGAGTCACAGGTGGATAGGGTGGTGAAGAAGGCATTCAGCATGCTTGGTTTCATTGGTCAGAACATTGAATGCAGGAGTTGGGATGTCTTGTTGAAGTTGTACAGGGCATTGGTGAGGCCACACTTGGAGTACTGTGTACAGTTCTGGTCACCCTATTATAGAAAGGATATTATTAAACTAGAAAGAGTGCAGAAAAGATTTACTAGGATGCTACCGGGACTTGATGGTTTGACTTACAGGGAGAGGTTAGACAGACTGGGACTTTATTCCCTGGAGAGTAGGAGGTTAAGGGGTGATCTTATAGAAGTCTATAAAATAATGAGGGGCATAGATAAGGTCGATAGTCAAAATCTTTTCCCAAAGGTAGGGGAGTCTATAACGAGGGGGCACAGATTTAAGGTGAGAGGGGAGAGATACAAAAGGATCCAGAGGGGCAATTTTTTCACTCAAAGGGTGGTGAGTGTCTGGAACAAGCTGCCAGAGGCAGTAGTAGAGGCGGGTACAATTTTGTCTTTTAAAAAGCATTTGGACAGTTACATGGGGAAGATGGGTATCGAGGGATATGGGCCAAGTGCAGGCAATTGGGACTAGCTTAGTGGTATAAACTGGGCGACATGGACATGTTGGGCCGAAGGGCCTGTTTCCATGTTGTAACTTCTATGATTCTATGATTCTATGATCTATGAAAACCAACAAAAATTGACAAGAACCACGAAAAGTTCTTGTATTTTAAGATAAAATCTTAGGCTATTAAAGAAAAAACTTCCAGCTCGCTGAAATCTGTTCATTTGCTGAAAACCATCATAACCACGAAAGGTTCTTGTATTTGAAGATGAAATCTTTTTGCTTTGAAGAAGAAAGATCTAGCTGACTGAAATAAGTTCATTAGATGAAAACCAACAAAATTTGACAAGAACCACGAAAACATCTTGTATTTTAAGATAATATCTTACGCTATTAAAGAAAAAACTTCTGGCGCGCTGAAATATGTTCATTTACTGAAAACCAACAAAACCACGAAAAGTTCTTGTATTTGAAGATAAAATCTTTTTGCTTTGAAGAAGAAAGATCCAGCTGACTGAAATAAGTTCATTAGATGAAAACCAACAAAAATTGACAAGAGCCACGAAAAGTTGTTGTATTTTAAGATAAAATCTTACTCTATTAAGGAAAAAACTTCCAGCTCGCTGAAATATGTTCATTTGCTGAAAACCATCAAAACCACGAAAAGTTCTTGTATTTGAAGATAAAATCTTTTTGCTTTGAAGAAGAAAGATCTCGCTGACTGAAATAAGTTCATTGGATGAAAACCAACAAAAATTGACAAGAACCACGAAAAGTTCTTGTATTTTAAGATAAAATCTTACTCTATTAAGGAAAAAACTTCCAGCTCGCTGAAATCTGTTCATTTGCTGAAAACCAACAAAACCACGAAAAGTTCTTGTATTTGAAGATAAAATCTTTTTTCTTTGAAGAAGAAAGATCTAGCTGACTGAAATAAGTTCATTAGATGAAAACCAACAAAAATTGACAAGAACCACGAAAAGTTCTTGTATTTTAAGATAAAATCTTACTCTATTCAGGAAAAAACTTCCAGCTCGCTGAAATATGTTCATTTGCTGAAAACCATCAAAACCACGAAAAGTTCTTGTATTTGAAGATAAAATATTTTTGCTTTGAAGAAGAAAGATCGAGCTGACTGAAATAAGTTCATTAGATGAAAACCAACAAAAATTGACAAGAACCACGAAAAGTTCTTGTATTTTAAGATAAAATCTTACTCTATTAAGGAAAAAACTTCCAGCTCGCTGAAATATGTTCATTTGCTGAAAACCATCAAAACCACGAAAAGTTCTTGTATTTGAAGATAAAATCTTTTTGCTTTCAAGAAGAAAGATCTAGCTGACTGAAATAAGTTCATTCGATGAAAACCAACAAAAATTGACAAGAACCACGAAAAGTTCTTGTATTTTAAGATAAAATCTTACTCTATCAAGGAAAAAACTTCCAGCTCGCTGAAATATGTTCATTTGCTGAAAACCATCAAAACCACGAAAAGTTCTTGTATTTGAAGATAAAATCTTTTTGCTTTGAAGAAGAAAGATCGAGCTGACTGAAATAAGTTCATTAGATGAAAACCAACAAAATTTGACAAGAACCACGAAAACGTCTTGTATTTTAAGATAATATCTTACGCTATTAAAGAAAAAACTTCCAGCTCGCTGAAATCTGTTCATTTGCTGAAAACCATCATAACCACGAAAGGTTCTTGTATTTGAAGATGAAATCTTTTTGCTTTGAAGAAGAAAGATCCAGCTGACTGAAATAAGTTCATTAGATGAAAACCAACAAAATTTGACAAGAACCACGAAAACATCTTGTATTTTAAGATAATATCTTACGCTATTAAAGAAAAAACTTCTGGCGCGCTGAAATATGTTCATTTACTGAAAACCAACAAAACCACGAAAAGTTCTTGTATTTGAAGATAAAATCTTTTTGCTTTGAAGAAGAAAGATCCAGCTGACTGAAATAAGTTCATTAGATGAAAACCAACAAAAATTGACAAGAGCCACGAAAAGTTGTTGTATTTTAAGATAAAATCTTACTCTATTAAGGAAAAAACTTCCAGCTCGCTGAAATATGTTCATTTGCTGAAAACCATCAAAACCACGAAAAGTTCTTGTATTTGAAGATAAAATCTTTTTGCTTTGAAGAAGAAAGATCTAGCTGACTGAAATAAGTTCATTCGATGAAAACCAACAAAAATTGACAAGAACCACGAAAAGTTCTTGTATTTTAAGATAAAATCTTACTCTATTAAGGAAAAAACTTCCAGCTCGCTGAAATATGTTCATTTGCTGAAAACCATCAAAACCACGAAAAGTTCTTGTATTTGAAGATAAAATCTTTTTGCTTTGAAGAAGAAAGATCTCGCTGACTGAAATAAGTTCATTGGATGAAAACCAACAAAAATTGACAAGAACCACGAAAAGTTCTTGTATTTTAAGATAAAATCTTACTCTATTAAGGAAAAAACTTCCAGCTCGCTGAAATCTGTTCATTTGCTGAAAACCAACAAAACCACGAAAAGTTCTTGTATTTGAAGATAAAATCTTTTTTCTTTGAAGAAGAAAGATCTAGCTGACTGAAATAAGTTCATTAGATGAAAACCAACAAAAATTGACAAGAACCACGAAAAGTTCTTGTATTTTAAGATAAAATCTTACTCTATTCAGGAAAAAACTTCCAGCTCGCTGAAATATGTTCATTTGCTGAAAACCATCAAAACCACGAAAAGTTCTTGTATTTGAAGATAAAATCTTTTTGCTTTGAAGAAGAAAGATCGAGCTGACTGAAATAAGTTCATTAGATGAAAACCAACAAAAATTGACAAGAACCACGAAAAGTTCTTGTATTTTAAGATAAAATCTTACTCTATTAAGGAAAAAACTTCCAGCTCGCTGAAATATGTTCATTTGCTGAAAACCATCAAAACCACGAAAAGTTCTTGTATTTGAAGATAAAATCTTTTTGCTTTGAAGAAGAAAGATCTAGCTGACTGAAATAAGTTCATTCGATGAAAACCAACAAAAATTGACAAGAACCACGAAAAGTTCTTGTATTTTAAGATAAAATCTTACTCTATTAAGGAAAAAACTTCCAGCTCGCTGAAATATGTTCATTTGCTGAAAACCATCAAAACCACGAAAAGTTCTTGTATTTGAAGATAAAATCTTTTTGCTTTGAAGAAGAAAGATCGAGCTGACTGAAATAAGTTCATTAGATGAAAACCAACAAAATTTGACAAGAACCACGAAAACTTCTTGGATTTTAAGATAATATCTTACGCTATTAAAGAAAAAAACTTCTGGCTCGCTGACATATGTTCATTTACTGAAAACCAACAAAACCACGAAAAGTTCTTGTATTTGAAGATAAAATCTTTTTGCTTTGACGAAGAAAGATCCAGGTGACTGAAATAAGTTCATTAGATGAAAACCAACAAAAATTGACAAGAACCACGAAAAGTTCTTGTATTTTAAGATAAAATCGTGCTCTATTAAGGAAAAAACTTCCAGCTCGCTGAAATATGTTCATTTGCTGAAAACCATCAAAACCACGAAAAGTTCTTGTATTTGAAGATAAAATCTTTTTGCTTTGACGAAGAAAGATCGAGCTGACTGAAATAAGTTCATTAGATGAAAACCAACAAAAATTGAAAAGAACCACGAAAACTTCTTGTATTTTAAGATAAAATCTTACTCTATTAAGGAAAAAACTTCCAGCTCACTGAAATATGTTCATTTGCTGAAAACCATCAAAACCACGAAAAGTTCTTGTATTTGAAGGTAAAATCTTTTTGCTTTGACGAAGAAAGATCTAGCTGACTGAAATAAGTTCATTCGATGAAAACCAACAAAAATTGACAAGAACCACGAAAAGTTCTTGTATTTTAAGATAAAATCTTAGGCTATTAAAGAAAAAACTTCCAGCTCGCTGAAATCTGTTCATTTGCTGAAAACCATCAAAACCACGAAAGGTTCTTGTATTTGAAGATGAAATCTTTTTGCTTTGAAGAAGAAAGATCTAGCTGACTGAAATAAGTTCATTAGATGAAAACCAACAAAATTTGACAAGAACCACGAAAACATCTTGTATTTTAAGATAATATCTTACGCTATTAAAGAAAAAACTTCTGGCGCGCTGAAATATGTTCATTTACTGAAAACCAACAAAACCACGAAAAGTTCTTGTATTTGAAGATAAAATCTTTTTGCTTTGAAGAAGAAAGATCCAGCTGACTGAAATAAGTTCATTAGATGAAAACCAACAAAAATTGACAAGAGCCACGAAAAGTTGTTGTATTTTAAGATAAAATCTTACTCTATTAAGGAAAAAACTTCCAGCTCGCTGAAATATGTTCATTTGCTGAAAACCATCAAAACCACGAAAAGTTCTTGTATTTGAAGATAAAATCTTTTTGCTTTGAAGAAGAAAGATCTAGCTGACTGAAATAAGTTCATTAGATGAAAACCAACAAAAATTGACAAGAACCACGAAAAGTTCTTGTATTTTAAGATAAAATCTTACTCTATTAAGGAAAAAACTTCCAGCTCGCTGAAATCTGTTCATTTGCTGAAAAACATCAAAACCACGAAAAGTTCTTGTATTTGAAGATAAAATCTTTTTGCTTTGAAGAAGAAAGATCGAGCTGACTGAAATAAGTTCATTAGATGAAAACCAACAAAAATTGACAAGAACCACGAAATGTTCTTGTATTTTAAGATAAAATCTTACTCTATTAAGGAAAAAACTTCCAGCTCGCTGAAATATGTTCATTTGCTGAAAACCATCAAAACCACGAAAAGTTCTTGTATTTGAAGATAAAATCTTTTTGCTTTGAAGAAGAAAGATCGAGCTGACTGAAATAAGTTCATTAGATGAAAACCAACAAAATTTGACAAGAACCACGAAAACTTCTTGTATTTTAAGATAATATCTTACGCTATTAAAGAAAAAACTTCTGGCTCGCTGAAATATGTTCATTTACTGAAAACCAACAAAACCACGAAAAGTTCTTGTATTTGAAGATAAAATCTTTTTGCTTTGAAGAAGAAAGATCCAGCTGACTGAAATAAGTTCATTAGATGAAAACCAACAAAAATTGACAAGAACCACGAAAAGTTCTTGTATTTTAAGACAAAATCTTACTCTATTAAGGAAAAAACTTCCAGCTCGCTGAAATATGTTCATTTGCTGAAAACCATCAAAACCACAAAAAGTTCTTGTATTTGAAGATAAAATCTTTTTGCGTTGAAGAAGAAAGATCTAGCTGACTGAAATAAGTTCATTAGATGAAAACCAACAAAATTTGACAAGAACCACGAAAACTTCTTGTATTTTAAGATAATATCTTACGCTATTAAAGAAAAAACTTCTGGCTCGCTGACATTTGTTCATTTACTGAAAACCAACAAAACCACGAAAAGTTCTTGTATTTGAAGATAAAATCTTTTTGCTTTGACGAAGAAAGATCCAGCTGACTGAAATAAGTTCATTAGATGAAAACCAACAAAAATTGACAAGAACCACGAAAAGTTCTTGTATTTTAAGATAAAATCTTACTCTATTAAGGAAAAAACTTCCAGCTCGCTGAAATATGTTCATTTGCTGAAAACCATCAAAACCACGAAAAGTTTTTGTATTTGAAGATAAAATCTTTTTGCTTTGACGAAGAAAGATCGAGCTGACTGAAATAAGTTCATTAGATGAAAACCAACAAAAATTGAAAAGAACCACGAAAACTTCTTGTATTTTAAGATAAAATCTTACTCTATTAAGGAAAAAACTTCCAGCTCGCTGAAATATGTTCATTTGCTGAAAACCATCAAAACCACGAAAAGTTCTTGTATTTGAAGATAAAATCTTTTTGCGTTGAAGAAGAAAGATCTCGCTGACTGAAATAAGTTCATTGGATGAAAACCAACAAAAATTGACAAGAACCACGAAAAGTTCTTGTATTTTAAGATAAAATCTTACTCTATTAAGGAAAAAACTTCCAGCTCGCTGAAATCTGTTCATTTGCTGAAAACCAACAAAACCACGAAAAGTTCTTGTATTTGAAGATAAAATCTTTTTTCTTTGAAGAAGAAAGATCTAGCTGACTGAAATAAGTTCATTAGATGAAAACCAACAAAAATTGACAAGAACCACGAAAAGTTCTTGTATTTTAAGATAAAATCTTACTCTATTCAGGAAAAAACTTCCAGCTCGCTGAAATATGTTCATTTGCTGAAAACCATCAAAACCACGAAAAGTTCTTGTATTTGAAGATAAAATCTTTTTGCTTTGAAGAAGAAAGATCGAGCTGACTGAAATAAGTTCATTAGATGAAAACCAACAAAAATTGACAAGAACCACGAAAAGTTCTTGTATTTTAAGATAAAATCTTACTCTATTAAGGAAAAAACTTCCAGCTCGCTGAAATATGTTCATTTGCTGAAAACCATCAAAACCACGAAAAGTTCTTGTATTTGAAGATAAAATCTTTTTGCTTTGAAGAAGAAAGATCTAGCTGACTGAAATAAGTTCATTCGATGAAAACCAACAAAAATTGACAAGAACCACGAAAAGTTCTTGTATTTTAAGATAAAATCTTACTCTATTAAGGAAAAAACTTCCAGCTCGCTGAAATATGTTCATTTGCTGAAAACCATCAAAACCACGAAAAGTTCTTGTATTTGAAGATAAAATCTTTTTGCGTTGAAGAAGAAAGATCTAGCTGACTGAAATAAGTTCATTAGATGAAAACCAACAAAATTTGACAAGAACCACGAAAACTTCTTGTATTTTAAGATAATATCTTACGCTATTAAAGAAAAAACTTCTGGCTCGCTGACATATGTTCATTTACTGAAAACCAACAAAACCACGAAAAGTTCTTGTATTTGAAGATAAAATCTTTTTGCTTTGACGAAGAAAGATCCAGCTGACTGAAATAAGTTCATTAGATGAAAACCAACAAAAATTGACAAGAACCACGAAAAGTTCTTGTATTTTAAGATAAAATCTTACTCTATTAAGGAAAAAACTTCCAGCTCGCTGAAATATGTTCATTTGCTGAAAACCATCAAAACCACGAAAAGTTCTTGTATTTGAAGATAAAATCTTTTTGCTTTGAAGAAGAAAGATCTCGCTGACTGAAATAAGTTCATTCGATGAAAACCAACAAAAATTGACAAGAACCACGAAAAGTTCTTGTATTTGAAGATAAAATCTTTTTGCTTTGAAGAAGAAAGATCTAGCTGACTGAAATAAGTTCATTAGATGAAAACCAACAAAATTTGACAAGAACCACGAAAACTTCTTGTATTTTAAGATAATATCTTACGCTATTAAAGAAAAAACTTCTGGCTCGCTGAAATATGTTCATTTGCTGAAAACCATCAAAACAACGAAAAGTTCTTGTATTTGAAGATAAAATCTTTTTGCTTTGAAGAAGAAAGATCTAGCTGACTGAAATAAGTTCATTAGATGAAAACCAACAAAAATTGACAAGAACCACGAAAAGTTCTTGTATTTTAAGATAAAATCTTAGGCTATTAAGGAAAAAACTACCAGCTCGCTGAAATCTGTTCATTTGCTGAAAACCATCAAAACCACGAAAAGTTCTTGTATTTGAAGATAAAATCTTTTTGCTTTGAAGAAGAAAGATCTAGCTGACTGAAATAAGTTCATTAGATGAAAACCAACAAAAATTGACAAGAACCACGAAAAGTTCTTGTATTTTAAGATAAAATCTTACTCTATTCAGGAAAAAACTTCCAGCTCGCTGAAATATGTTCATTTGCTGAAAACCATCAAAACCACGAAAAGTTCTTGTATTTGAAGATAAAATCTTTTTGCTTTGAAGAAGAAAGATCTAGCTGACTGAAATAAGTTCATTCGATGAAAACCAACAAAAATTGACAAGAACCACGAAAGGTTCTTGTATTTTAAGATAAAATCTTACTCTATTAAGGAAAAAACTTCCAGCTCGCTGAAATATGTTCATTTGCTGAAAACCATCAAAACCACGAAAAGTTCTTGTATTTGAAGATAAAATCTTTTTGCTTTGAAGAAGAAAGATCCAGCTGACTGAAATAAGTTCATTAGATGAAAACCAACAAAAATTGACAAGAACCACGAAAAGTTCTTGTATTTTAAGATAAAATCTTTTTGCTTTGAAGAAGAAAGATCTAACTGACTGAAATAAGTTCATGAGATGAAAACCAACAAAAATTGACAAGAACCACGAAAAGTTCTTGTATTTTAAGATAAAATCTTACTGTATTGAGGAAAAAACTTCCAGTTCGCTGAATTATGTTCATTTGCTGAAAACCATCAAAACCACGAAAAGTTCTTGTATTTGAAGATAAAATCTTTTTGCTTTGAAGAAGAAAGATCTAGCTGACTGAAATAAGTTCATTAGATGAAAACCAACAAAATTTGACAAGAACCACGAAAACTTCTTGTATTTTAAGATAATATCTTACGCTATTAAAGAAAAAAACTTCTGGCTCGCTAAAAATATGTTCATTTGCTGAAAACCAACAAAACCACGAAAAGTTCTTGTATTTGAAGATAAAATCTTTTTGCTTTGAAGAAGAAAGATCCAGCTGACTGAAATAAGTTCATTAGATGAAAACCAACAAAAATTGACAAGAACCACGAAAAGTTCTTGTATTTTAAGATAAAATCTTACTCTATTAAGGAAAAAACTTCCAGCTCGCTGAAATATGTTCATTTGCTGAAAACCATCAAAACCACGAAAAGTTCTTGTATTTGAAGATAAAATCTTTTTGCTTTGAAGAAGAAAGATCCAGCTGACTGAAATAAGTTCATTAGATGAAAACCAACAAAAATTGACAAGAACCACGAAAAGTTCTTGTATTTTAAGATAAAATCTTAGGCTATTAAAGAAAAAACTTCTGGCTCGCTGAAATATGTTCATTTACTGAAAACCAACAAAACCACGAAAAGTTCTTGTATTTGAAGATAAAATCTTTTTGCTTTGAAGAAGAAAGATCCAGCTGACTGAAATAAGTTCATTAGATGAAAACCAACAAAAATTGACAAGAACCACGAAAAGTTCTTGTATTTTAAGACAAAATCTTACTCTATTAAGGAAAAAACTTCCAGCTCGCTGAAATATGTTCATTTGCTGAAAACCATCAAAACCACAAAAAGTTCTTGTATTTGAAGATAAAATCTTTTTGCGTTGAAGAAGAAAGATCTAGCTGACTGAAATAAGTTCATTAGATGAAAACCAACAAAATTTGACAAGAACCACGAAAACTTCTTGTATTTTAAGATAATATCTTACGCTATTAAAGAAAAAACTTCTGGCTCGCTGACATTTGTTCATTTACTGAAAACCAACAAAACCACGAAAAGTTCTTGTATTTGAAGATAAAATCTTTTTGCTTTGACGAAGAAAGATCCAGCTGACTGAAATAAGTTCATTAGATGAAAACCAACAAAAATTGACAAGAACCACGAAAAGTTCTTGTATTTTAAGATAAAATCTTACTCTATTAAGGAAAAAACTTCCAGCTCGCTGAAATATGTTCATTTGCTGAAAACCATCAAAACCACGAAAAGTTTTTGTATTTGAAGATAAAATCTTTTTGCTTTGACGAAGAAAGATCGAGCTGACTGAAATAAGTTCATTAGATGAAAACCAACAAAAATTGAAAAGAACCACGAAAACTTCTTGTATTTTAAGATAAAATCTTACTCTATTAAGGAAAAAACTTCCAGCTCGCTGAAATATGTTCATTTGCTGAAAACCATCAAAACCACGAAAAGTTCTTGTATTTGAAGATAAAATCTTTTTGCGTTGAAGAAGAAAGATCTCGCTGACTGAAATAAGTTCATTGGATGAAAACCAACAAAAATTGACAAGAACCACGAAAAGTTCTTGTATTTTAAGATAAAATCTTACTCTATTAAGGAAAAAACTTCCAGCTCGCTGAAATCTGTTCATTTGCTGAAAACCAACAAAACCACGAAAAGTTCTTGTATTTGAAGATAAAATCTTTTTTCTTTGAAGAAGAAAGATCTAGCTGACTGAAATAAGTTCATTAGATGAAAACCAACAAAAATTGACAAGAACCACGAAAAGTTCTTGTATTTTAAGATAAAATCTTACTCTATTCAGGAAAAAACTTCCAGCTCGCTGAAATATGTTCATTTGCTGAAAACCATCAAAACCACGAAAAGTTCTTGTATTTGAAGATAAAATCTTTTTGCTTTGAAGAAGAAAGATCGAGCTGACTGAAATAAGTTCATTAGATGAAAACCAACAAAAATTGACAAGAACCACGAAAAGTTCTTGTATTTTAAGATAAAATCTTACTCTATTAAGGAAAAAACTTCCAGCTCGCTGAAATATGTTCATTTGCTGAAAACCATCAAAACCACGAAAAGTTCTTGTATTTGAAGATAAAATCTTTTTGCTTTGAAGAAGAAAGATCTAGCTGACTGAAATAAGTTCATTCGATGAAAACCAACAAAAATTGACAAGAACCACGAAAAGTTCTTGTATTTTAAGATAAAATCTTACTCTATTAAGGAAAAAACTTCCAGCTCGCTGAAATATGTTCATTTGCTGAAAACCATCAAAACCACGAAAAGTTCTTGTATTTGAAGATAAAATCTTTTTGCGTTGAAGAAGAAAGATCTAGCTGACTGAAATAAGTTCATTAGATGAAAACCAACAAAATTTGACAAGAACCACGAAAACTTCTTGTATTTTAAGATAATATCTTACGCTATTAAAGAAAAAACTTCTGGCTCGCTGACATATGTTCATTTACTGAAAACCAACAAAACCACGAAAAGTTCTTGTATTTGAAGATAAAATCTTTTTGCTTTGACGAAGAAAGATCCAGCTGACTGAAATAAGTTCATTAGATGAAAACCAACAAAAATTGACAAGAACCACGAAAAGTTCTTGTATTTTAAGATAAAATCTTACTCTATTAAGGAAAAAACTTCCAGCTCGCTGAAATATGTTCATTTGCTGAAAACCATCAAAACCACGAAAAGTTCTTGTATTTGAAGATAAAATCTTTTTGCTTTGACGAAGAAAGATCTAGCTGACTGAAATAAGTTCATTAGATGAAAACCAACAAAAATTGAAAAGAACCACGAAAAGTTCTTGTATTTTAAGATAAAATCTTACTCTATTAAGGAAAAAACTTCCAGCTCGCTGAAATATGTTCATTTGCTGAAAACCATCAAAACCACGAAAAGTTCTTGTATTTGAAGGTAAAATCTTTTTGCTTTGACGAAGAAAGATCTAGCTGACTGAAATAAGTTCATTCGATGAAAACCAACAAAAATTGACAAGAACCACGAAAAGTTCTTGTATTTTAAGGTAAAATCTTAGGCTATTCAAGAAAAAACTTCCAGCTCGCTGAAATCTGTTCATTTGCTGAAAACCATCAAAACCACGAAAAGTTCTTGTATTTGAAGATAAAATCTTTTTGCTTTGAAGAAGAAAGATCGAGCTGACTGAAATAAGTTCATTAGATGAAAACCAACAAAATTTGACAAGAACCACGAAAACTTCTTGTATTTTAAGATAATATCTTACGCTGTTAAAGAAAAAACTTCTGGCGCGCTGAAATATGTTCATTTACTGAAAACCAACAAAACCACGAAAAGTTCTTGTATTTGAAGATAAAATCTTTTTGCTTTGAAGAAGAAAGATCCAGCTGACTGAAATAAGTTCATTAGATGAAAACCAACAAAAATTGACAAGAGCCACGAAAAGTTGTTGTATTTTAAGATAAAATCTTACTCTATTAAGGAAAAAACTTCCAGCTCGCTGAAATATGTTCATTTGCTGAAAACCATCAAAACCACGAAAAGTTCTTGTATTTGAAGATAAAATCTTTTTGCTTTGAAGAAGAAAGATCTAGCTGACTGAAATAAGTTCATTAGATGAAAACCAACAAAAATTGACAAGAACCACGAAAAGTTCTTGTATTTTAAGATAAAATCTTACTCTATTAAGGAAAAAACTTCCAGCTCGCTGAAATATGTTCATTTGCTGAAAACCATCAAAACCACGAAAAGTTCTTGTATTTGAAGATAAAATCTTTTTGCTTTGAAGAAGAAAGATCTCGCTGACTGAAATAAGTTCATTGGATGAAAACCAACAAAAATTGACAAGAACCACGAAAAGTTCTTGTATTTTAAGATAAAATCTTACTCTATTAAGGAAAAAACTTCCAGCTCGCTGAAATCTGTTCATTTGCTGAAAACCATCAAAACCACGAAAAGTTCTTGTATTTGAAGATAAAATCTTTTTGCTTTGAAGAAGAAAGATCGAGCTGACTGAAATAAGTTCATTAGATGAAAACCAACAAAAATTGACAAGAACCACGAAAAGTTCTTGTATTTTAAGATAAAATCTTACTCTATTAAGGAAAAAACTTCCAGCTCGCTGAAATATGTTCATTTGCTGAAAACCATCAAAACCACGAAAAGTTCTTGTATTTGAAGATAAAATCTTTTTGCTTTGAAGAAGAAAGATCGAGCTGACTGAAATAAGTTCATTAGATGAAAACCAACAAAATTTGACAAGAACCACGAAAACTTCTTGTATTTTAAGATAATATCTTAAGCTATTAAAGAAAAAACTTCTGGCTCGCTGAAATATGTTCATTTACTGAAAACCAACAAAACCACGAAAAGTTCTTGTATTTGAAGATAAAATCTTTTTGCTTTGAAGAAGAAAGATCCAGCTGACTGAAATAAGTTCATTAGATGAAAACCAACAAAAATTGACAAGAACCACGAAAAGTTCTTGTATTTTAAGATAAAATCTTACTCTATTAAGGAAAAAACTTCCAGCTCGCTGAAATATGTTCATTTGCTGAAAACCATCAAAACCACGAAAAGTTCTTGTATTTGAAGATAAAATCTTTTTGCTTTGACGAAGAAAGATCGAGCTGACTGAAATAAGTTCATTAGATGAAAACCAACAAAAATTGAAAAGAACCACGAAAAGTTCTTGTATTTTAAGATAAAATCTTACTCTATTAAGGAAAAAACTTCCAGCTCGCTGAAATATGTTCATTTGCTGAAAACCATCAAAACCACGAAAAGTTCTTGTATTTGAAGATAAAATCTTTTTGCTTTGAAGAAGAAAGATCTCGCTGACTGAAATAAGTTCATTGGATGAAAACCAACAAAAATTGACAAGAACCACGAAAAGTTCTTGTATTTTAAGATAAAATCTTACTCTATTAAGGAAAAAACTTCCAGCTCGCTGAAATCTGTTCATTTGCTGAAAACCAACAAAACCACGAAAAGTTCTTGTATTTGAAGATAAAATCTTTTTTCTTTGAAGAAGAAAGATCTAGCTGACTGAAATAAGTTCATTAGATGAAAACCAACAAAAATTGACAAGAACCACGAAAAGTTCTTGTATTTTAAGATAAAATCTTACTCTATTCAGGAAAAAACTTCCAGCTCGCTGAAATATGTTCATTTGCTGAAAACCATCAAAACCACGAAAAGTTCTTGTATTTGAAGATAAAATCTTTTTGCTTTGAAGAAGAAAGATCGAGCTGACTGAAATAAGTTCATTAGATGAAAACCAACAAAAATTGACAAGAACCACGAAAAGTTCTTGTATTTTAAGATAAAATCTTACTCTGTTAAGGAAAAAACTTCCAGCTCGCTGAAATATGTTCATTTGCTGAAAACCATCAAAACCACGAAAAGTTCTTGTATTTGAAGATAAAATCTTTTTGCTTTGAAGAAGAAAGATCTAGCTGACTGAAATAAGTTCATTCGATGAAAACCAACAAAAATTGACAAGAACCACGAAAAGTTCTTGTATTTTAAGATAAAATCTTACTCTATTAAGGAAAAAACTTCCAGCTCGCTGAAATATGTTCATTTGCTGAAAACCATCAAAACCACGAAAAGTTCTTGTATTTGAAGATAAAATCTTTTTGCGTTGAAGAAGAAAGATCTAGCTGACTGAAATAAGTTCATTAGATGAAAACCAACAAAATTTGACAAGAACCACGAAAACTTCTTGTATTTTAAGATAATATCTTACGCTATTAAAGAAAAAACTTCTGGCTCGCTGACATATGTTCATTTACTGAAAACCAACAAAACCACGAAAAGTTCTTGTATTTGAAGATAAAATCTTTTTGCTTTGACGAAGAAAGATCCAGCTGACTGAAATCAGTTCATTAGATGAAAACCAACAAAAATTGACAAGAACCACGAAAAGTTCTTGTATTTTAAGATAAAATCTTACTCTATTAAGGAAAAAACTTCCAGCTCGCTGAAATATGTTCATTTGCTGAAAACCATCAAAACCACGAAAAGTTCTTGTATTTGAAGATAAAATCTTTTTGCTTTGACGAAGAAAGATCGAGCTGACTGAAATAAGTTCATTAGATGAAAACCAACAAAAATTGAAAAGAACCACGAAAAGTTCTTGTATTTTAAGATAAAATCTTACTCTATTAAGGAAAAAACTTCCAGCTCGCTGAAATATGTTCATTTGCTGAAAACCATCAAAACCACGAAAAGTTCTTGTATTTGAAGGTAAAATCTTTTTGCTTTGACGAAGAAAGATCTAGCTGACTGAAATAAGTTCATTCGATGAAAACCAACAAAAATTGACAAGAACCACGAAAAGTTCTTGTATTTTAAGATAAAATCTTAGGCTATTAAAGAAAAAACTTCCAGCTCGCTGAAATCTGTTCATTTGCTGAAAACCATCAAAACCACGAAAAGTTCTTGTATTTGAAGATAAAATCTTTTTGCTTTGAAGAAGAAAGATCGAGCTGACTGAAATAAGTTCATTAGATGAAAACCAACAAAATTTGACAAGAACCACGAAAACTTCTTGTATTTTAAGATAATATCTTACGCGATTAAAGAAAAAACTTCTGGCTCGCTGAAATATGTTCATTTACTGAAAACCAACAAAACCACGAAAAGTTCTTGTATTTGAAGATAAAATCTTTTTGCTTTGAAGAAGAAAGATCCAGCTGACTGAAATAAGTTCATTAGATGAAAACCAACAAAAATTGATAAGAAACACAAAAAGTTCTTGTATTTTAAGACAAAATCTTACTCTATTAAGGAAAAAACTACCAGCTCGCTGAAATATGTTCATTTGCTGAAAACCATCAAAACCACGAAAAGTTCTTGTATTTGAAGATAAAATCTTTTTGCGTTGAAGAAGAAAGATCTAGCTGACTGAAATAAGTTCATGAGATGAAAACCAACAAAATTTGACAAGAACCACGAAAACTTCTTGTATTTTAAGATAATATCTTACGCTATTAAAGAAAAAACTTCTGGCTCGCTGACATATGTTCATTTACTGAAAATCAACAAAACCACGAAAAGTTCTTGTATTTGAAGATAAAATCTTTTTGCTTTGATGAAGAAAGATCCAGCTGACTGAAATAAGTTCATTAGATGAAAACCAACAAAAATTGACAAGAACCACGAAAAGTTCTTGTATTTTAAGATAAAATCTTACTCTATTAAGGAAAAAACTTCCAGCTCGCTGAAATATGTTAATTTGCTGAAAACCATCAAAACCACGAAAAGTTCTTGTATTTGAAGATAAAATCTTTTTGCTTTGACGAAGAAAGATCGAGCTGACTGAAATAAGTTCATTAGATGAAAACCAACAAAAATTGAAAAGAACCACGAAAAGTTCTTGTATTTTAAGATAAAATCTTACTCTATTAAGGAAAAAACTTCCAGCTCGCTGAAATATGTTCATTTGCTGAAAACCAACAAAACCACGAAAAGTTCATGTATTTGAAGATAAAATCTTTTTGCTTTGAAGAAGAAAGATCTAGCTGACTGAAATAAGTTCATTAGATGAAAACCAACAAAAATTGACAAGAACCACGGAAAGTTCTTGTATTTTAAGATAAAATCTTACTCTATTAAGGAAAAAACTTCCAGCTCGCTGAAATATGTTCATTTGCTGAAAACCATCAAAACCACGAAAAGTTCTTGTATTTGAAGATAAAATCTTTTTGCTTTGAAGAAGAAAGATCGAGCTGACTGAAATAAGTTCATTAGATGAAAACCAACAAAAATTGACAAGAAACACGAAAAGTTCTTGTATTTTAAGATAAAATCTTACTCTATTAAGGAAAAAACTTCCAGCTCGCTGAAATATGTTCATTTGCTGAAAACCAACAAAACCACCAAAAGTTCTTGTATTTGAAGATAAAATCTTTTTGCTTTGACGAAGAAAGATCTCGCTGACTGAAATAAGTTCATTCGATGAAAACCAACAAAAATTGACAAGAACCACGAAAAGTTCTTGTATTTTAAGATAAAATCTTACTCTATTAAGGAAAAAACTTCCAGCTCGCTGAAATATGTTCATTTGCTGAAAACCATCAAAACCACGAAAAGTTCTTGTATTTGAAGATAAAATCTTTTTGCTTTGAAGAAGAAAGATCTAGCTGACTGAAATAAGTTCATTCGATGAAAAGCAACAAAAATTGACAAGAACCACGAAAAGTTCTTGTATTTTAAGATAAAATCTTACTCTATTAAGGAAAAAACTTCCAGCTCGCTGAAATATGTTCATTTGCTGAAAACCATCAAAACCACGAAAAGTTCTTGTATTTGAAGGTAAAATCTTTTTGCTTTGACGAAGAAAGATCTAGCTGACTGAAATAAGTTCATTCGATGAAAACCAACAAAAATTGACAAGAACCACGAAAAGTTCTTGTATTTTAAGATAAAATCTTAGGCTATTAAAGAAAAAACTTCCAGCTCGCTGAAATCTGTTCATTTGCTGAAAACCATCAAAACCACGAAAGGTTCTTGTATTTGAAGATGAAATCTTTTTGCTTTGAAGAAGAAAGATCTAGCTGACTGAAATAAGTTCATTAGATGAAAACCAACAAAATTTGACAAGAACCACGAAAACATCTTGTATTTTAAGATAATATCTTACGCTATTAAAGAAAAAACTTCTGGCGCGCTGAAATATGTTCATTTACTGAAAACCAACAAAACCACGAAAAGTTCTTGTATTTGAAGATAAAATCTTTTTGCTTTGAAGAAGAAAGATCCAGCTGACTGAAATAAGTTCATTAGATGAAAACCAACAAAAATTGACAAGAGCCACGAAAAGTTGTTGTATTTTAAGATAAAATCTTACTCTATTAAGGAAAAAACTTCCAGCTCGCTGAAATATGTTCATTTGCTGAAAACCATCAAAACCACGAAAAGTTCTTGTATTTGAAGAAAAAATCTTTTTGCTTTGAAGAAGAAAGATCTAGCTGACTGAAATGAGTTCATTAGATGAAAACCAACAAAAATTGACAAGAACCACGAAAAGTTCTTGTATTTTAAGATAAAATCTTACTCTATTAAGGAAAAAACTTCCAGCTCGCTGAAATATGTTCATTTGCTGAAAACCATCAAAACCACGAAAAGTTCTTGTATTTGAAGATAAAATCTTTTTGCTTTGAAGAAGAAAGATCTCGCTGACTGAAATAAGTTCATTGGATGAAAACCAACAAAAATTGACAAGAACCACGAAAAGTTCTTGTATTTTAAGATAAAATCTTACTCTATTAAGGAAAAAACTTCCAGCTCGCTGAAATCAGTTCATTTGCTGAAAACCAACAAAACCACGAAAAGTTCTTGTATTTGAAGATAAAATCTTTTTTCTTTGAAGAAGAAAGATCTAGCTGACTGAAATAAGTTCATTAGATGAAAACCAACAAAATTTGACAAGAACCACGAAAACTTCTTGTATTTTAAGATAATATCTTACGCTATTAAAGAAAAAACTTCTGGCTCGCTGACAGATGTTCATTTACTGAAAACCAACAAAACCACGAAAAGTTCTTGTATTTGAAGATAAAATCTTTTTGCTTTGACGAAGAAAGATCCAGCTGACTGAAATAAGTTCATTAGATGAAAACCAACAAAAATTGACAAGAACCACGAAAAGTTCTTGTATTTTAAGATAAAATCTTACTCTATTAAGGAAAAAACTTCCAGCTCGCTGAAATATGTTCATTTGCTGAAAACCATCAAAACCACGAAAAGTTCTTGTATTTGAAGATAAAATCTTTTTGCTTTGACGAAGAAAGATCTAGCTGACTGAAATAAGTTCATTCGATGAAAACCAACAAAAATTGACAAGAACCACGAAAAGTTCTTGTATTTTAAGATAAAATCTTACTCTATTAAGGAAAAAACTTCCAGCTCGCTGAAATATGTTCATTTGCTGAAAACCATCAAAACCACGAAAAGTTCTTGTATTTGAAGATAAAATCTTTTTGCTTTGAAGAAGAAAGATCGAGCTGACTGAAATAAGTTCATTCGATGAAAACCAACAAAAATTGACAAGAACCACGAAAAGTTCTTGTATTTTAAGATAAAATCTTACTCTATTAAGG
Organism: Heptranchias perlo; assembly: GCF_035084215.1. NCBI lineage: Eukaryota > Metazoa > Chordata > Chondrichthyes > Hexanchiformes > Hexanchidae > Heptranchias > Heptranchias perlo. Next base: position 2,481,784 of record NW_027139824.1, read on the forward strand.
AAAAAACTTCCAGCTCGCTGAAATATGTTCATTTGCTGAAAACCAACAAAACCACCAAAAGTTCTTGTATTTGAAGATAAAATCTTTTTGCTTTGAAGAAGAAAGATCTAGCTGACTGAAATAAGTTGATTAGATGAAAACCAACAAAATTTGACAAGAAACACGAAAAGTTCTTGTATTTTAAGATAAAATCTTACTCTATTAAGGAAAAAACTTCCAGCTCGCTGAAATGTGTTCATTTGCTGAAAACCATCAAAACCACGAAAAGTTCTTGTATTTGAAGATAAAATCTTTTTGCTTTGAAGAAGAAAGATCGAGCTGACTGAAATAAGTTCATTAGATGAAAACCAACAAAATTTGACAAGAACCACGAAAACTTCTTGTATTTTAAGATAATATCTTACGCTATTAAAGAAAAAACTTCCAGCTCGCTGAAATATGTTCATTTACCGAAAAACAACAAAACCACGAAAAGTTCTTGTATTTGAAGATAAAATCTTTTTGCTTTGAAGAAGAAAGATCCAGCTGACTGAAATAAGTTCATTAGATGAAAACCAACAAAAATTGACAAGAACCACGAAAAGTTCTTGTATTTTAAGACAAAATCTTACTCTATTAAGGAAAAAACTTCCAGCTCGCTGAAATATGTTCATTTGCTGAAAACCATCAAAACCACGAAAAGTTCTTGTATTTGAAGATAAAATCTTTTTGCGTTGAAGAAGAAAGATCTAGCTGACTGAAATAAGTTCATTAGATGAAAACCAACAAAATTTGACAAGAACCATGAAAACTTCTTGTATTTTAAGATAATATCTTACGCTATTAAAGAAAAAACTTCTGGCTCGCTGACATATGTTCATTTACTGAAAACCAACAAAACCACGAAAAGTTCTTGTATTTGAAGATAAAATCTTTTTGCTTTGACGAAGAAAGATCCAGCTGACTGAAATAAGTTCATTAGATGAAAACCAACAAAAATTGACAAGAACCACGAAAAGTTCTTGTATTTTAAGATAAAATCTTACTCTATTAAGGAAAAAACTTCCAGCTCGCTGAAATATGTTCATTTGCTGAAAACCATCAAAACCACGAAAAGTTCTTGTATTTGAAGATAAAATCTTTTTGCTTTGACGAAAAAAGATCTAGCTGACTGAAATAAGTTCATTCGATGAAAACCAACAAAAATTGACAAGAACCACGAAAAGTTCTTGTATTTTAAGATAAAATCTTACTCTATTAAGGAAAAAACTTCCAGCTCGCTGAAATATGTTCATTTGCTGAAAACCAACAAAACCACCAAAAGTTCTTGTATTTGAAGATAAAATCTTTTTGCTTTGAAGAAGAAAGATCTAGCTGACTGAAATAAGTTCATTAGATGAAAACCAACAAAATTTGACAAGAACCACGAAAACTTCTTGTATTTTAAGAAAATATCTTACGCTATTAAAGAAAAAACTTCCAGCTCGCTGAAATATGTTCATTTGCTGAAAACCATCAAAACCACGAAAAGTTCTTGTATTTGAAGATAAAATCTTTGTTGCTTTGAAGAAGAAAGATCTAGCTGACTGAAATAAGTTCATTAGATGAAAACCAACAAAAATTGACAAGAACCACGAAAAGTTCTTGTATTTTAAGATAAAATCTTACTCTATTAAGGAAAAAACTTCCAGCTCGCTGAAATATGTTCATTTGCTGAAAACCATCAAAACCACGAAAAGTTCTTGTATTTGAAGATAAAATCTTTTTGCTTTGAAGAAGAAAGATCTAGCTGACTGAAATAAGTTCATTAGATGAAAACCAACAAAAATTGACAAGAACCACGAAAAGTTCTTGTATTTTAAGATAAAATCTTACTCTATTAAGGAAAAAACTTCCAGCTCGCTGAAATATGTTCATTTGCTGAAAACCAACAAAACCACGAAAAGTTCATGTATTTGAAGATAAAATCTTTTTGCTTTGAAGAAGAAAGATCTAGCTGACTGAAATAAGTTCATTAGATGAAAACCAACAAAAATTGACAAGAACCACGAAAAGTTCTTGTATTTTAAGATAAAATCTTACTCTATTAAGGAAAAAACTTCCAGCTCGCTGAAATATGTTCATTTGCTGAAAACCATCAAAACCACGAAAAGTTCTTGTATTTGAAGATAAAATCTTTTTGCTTTGAAGAAGAAAGATCTAGCTGACTGAAATAAGTTCATTCGATGAAAACCAACAAAAATTGACAAGAACCACGAAAACTTCTTGTATTTTAAGATAATATCTTACGCTATTAAAGAAAAAACTTCCAGCTCGCTGAAATATGTTCATTTGCTGAAAACCATCAAAACCACGAAAAGTTCTTGTATTTGAAGATAAAATCTTTTTGCTTTGAAGAAGAAAGATCTAGCTGACTGAAATAAGTTCATTCGATGAAAACCAACAAAAATTGACAAGAACCACGAAAAGTTCTTGTATTTTAAGATAAAATCTTACTCTATTAAGGAAAAAACTTCCAGCTCGCTGAAATATGTTCATTTGCTGAAAACCATCAAAACCACGAAAAGTTCTTGTATTTGAAGATAAAATCTTTTTGCTTTGAAGAAGAAAGATCTAGCTGACTGAAATAAGTTCATTCGATGAAAACCAAGAAAATTTGACAAGAACCACGAAAACTTCTTGTATTTTAAGATAATATCTTACGCTATTAAAGAAAAAACTTCTGGCTCGCTGAAATATGTTCATTTACTGAAAACCAACAAAACCACGAAAAGTTCTTGTATTTGAAGATAAAATCTTTTTGCGTTGAAGAAGAAAGATCTAGCTGACTGAAATAAGTTCATTAGATGAAAACCAACAAAATTTGACAAGAACCACGAAAACTTCTTGTATTTTAAGATAATATCTTACGCTATTAAAGAAAAAACTTCCAGCTCGCTGACATATGTTCATTTGCTGAAAACCAACAAAACCACCAAAAGTTCTTGTATTTGAAGATAAAATCTTTTTGCTTTGACGAAGAAAGATCTGGCTGACTGAAATAAGTTCATTAGATGAAAACCAACAAAAATTGACAAGAACCACGAAAAGTTCTTGTATTTTAAGATAAAATCTTACTCTATTAAGGAAAAAACTTCCAGCTCGCTGAAATATGTTCATTTGCTGAAAACCATCAAAACCACGAAAAGTTCTTGTATTTGAAGATAAAATCTTTTTGCTTTGACGAAGAAAGATCGAGCTGACTGAAATAAGTTCATTAGATGAAAACCAACAAAAATTGAAAAGAACCACGAAAATTTCTTGTATTTTAAGATAAAATCTTACTCTATTAAGGAAAAAACTTCCAGCTCGCTGAAATATGTTCATTTGCTGAAAACCATCAAAACCACGAAAAGTTCTTGTATTTGAAGGTTAAATCTTTTTGCTTTGACGAAGAAAGATCTAGCTGACTGAAATAAGTTCATTCGATGAAAACCAACAAAAATTGACAAGAACCACGAAAAGTTCTTGTATTTTAAGATAAAATCTTAGGCTATTAAAGAAAAAACTTCCAGCTCGCTGAAATCTGTTCATTTGCTGAAAACCATCAAAACCACGAAAAGTTCTTGTATTTGAAGATAAAATCTTTTTGCTTTGAAGAAGAAAGATCGAGCTGACTGAAATAAGTTCATTAGATGAAAACCAACAAAATTTGACAAGAACCACGAAAACTTCTTGTATTTTAAGATAATATCTTACGCTATTAAAGAAAAAACGTCTGGCTCGCTGAAATATGTTCATTTACTGAAAACCAACAAAACCACGAAAAGTTCTTGTATTTGAAGATAAAATCTTTTTGCTTTGAAGAAGAAAGATCCAGCTGACTGAAATAAGTTCATTAGATGAAAACCAACAAAAATTGACAAGAACCACAAAAAGTTCTTGTATTTTAAGACAAAATCTTACTCTATTAAGGAAAAAACTACCAGCTCGCTGAAATATGTTCATTTGCTGAAAACCATCAAAACCACGAAAAGTTCTTGTATTTGAAGATAAAATCTTTTTGCGTTGAAGAAGAAAGATCTAGCTGACTGAAATAAGTTCATGAGATGAAAACCAACAAAATTTGACATGAACCACGAAAACTTCTTGTATTTTAAGATAATATCTTACGCTATTAAAGAAAAAACTTCTGGCTCGCTGACATATGTTCATTTACTGAAAATCAACAAAACCACGAAAAGTTCTTGTATTTGAAGATAAAATCTTTTTGCTTTGACGAAGAAAGATCCAGCTGACTGAAATAAGTTCATTAGATGAAAACCAACAAAAATTGACAAGAACCACGAAAAGTTCTTGTATTTTAAGATAAAATCTTACTCTATTAAGGAAAAAACTTCCAGCTCGCTGAAATATGTTAATTTGCTGAAAACCATCAAAACCACGAAAAGTTCTTGTATTTGAAGATAAAATCTTTTTGCTTTGACGAAGAAAGATCGAGCTGACTGAAATAAGTTCATTAGATGAAAACCAACAAAAATTGACAAGAACCACGAAAAGTTCTTGTATTTTAAGATAAAATCTTACTCTATTAAGGAAAAAACTTCCAGCTCGCTGAAATATGTTCATTTGCTGAAAACCATCAAAACCACGAAAAGTTCTTGTATTTGAAGATAAAATCTTTTTGATTTGAAGAAGAAAGATCTAGCTGACTGAAATAAGTTCATTAGATGAAAACCAACAAAAATTGACAAGAACCACGAAAAGTTCTTGTATTTTAAGATAAAATCTTACTCTATTAAGGAAAAAACTTCCAGCTCGCTGAAATATGTTCATTTGCTGAAAACCAACAAAACCACGAAAAGTTCATGTATTTGAAGATAAAATCTTTTTGCTTTGAAGAAGAAAGATCTAGCTGACTGAAATAAGTTCATTAGATGAAAACCAACAAAAATTGACAAGAACCACGGAAAGTTCTTGTATTTTAAGATAAAATCTTACTCTATTAAGGAAAAAACTTCCAGCTCGCTGAAATATGTTCATTTGCTGAAAACCATCAAAACCACGAAAAGTTCTTGTATTTGAAGATAAAATCTTTTTGCTTTGAAGAAGAAAGATCGAGCTGACTGAAATAAGTTCATTCGATGAAAACCAACAAAAATTGACAAGAAACACGAAAAGTTCTTGTATTTTAAGATAAAATCTTACTCTATTAAGGAAAAAACTTCCAGCTCGCTGAAATATGTTCATTTGCTGAAAACCAACAAAACCACCAAAAGTTCTTGTATTTGAAGATAAAATCTTTTTGCTTTGACGAAGAAAGATCTCGCTGACTGAAATAAGTTCATTCGATGAAAACCAACAAAAATTGACAAGAACCACGAAAAGTTCTTGTATTTTAAGATAAAATCTTACTCTATTAAGGAAAAAACTTCCAGCTCGCTGAAATATGTTCATTTGCTGAAAACCATCAAAACCACGAAAAGTTCTTGTATTTGAAGATAAAATCTTTTTGCTTTGAAGAAGAAAGATCTAGCTGACTGAAATAAGTTCATTCGATGAAAAGCAACAAAAATTGACAAGAACCACGAAAAGTTCTTGTATTTTAAGATAAAATCTTACTCTATTAAGGAAAAAACTTCCAGCTCGCTGAAATATGTTCATTTGCTGAAAACCATCAAAACCACGAAAAGTTCTTGTATTTGAAGGTAAAATCTTTTTGCTTTGACGAAGAAAGATCTAGCTGACTGAAATAAGTTCATTCGATGAAAACCAACAAAAATTGACAAGAACCACGAAAAGTTCTTGTATTTTAAGATAAAATCTTAGGCTATTAAAGAAAAAACTTCCAGCTCGCTGAAATCTGTTCATTTGCTGAAAACCATCAAAACCACGAAAGGTTCTTGTATTTGAAGATGAAATCTTTTTGCTTTGAAGAAGAAAGATCTAGCTGACTGAAATAAGTTCATTAGATGAAAACCAACAAAATTTGACAAGAACCACGAAAACATCTTGTATTTTAAGATAATATCTTACGCTATTAAAGAAAAAACTTCTGGCGCGCTGAAATATGTTCATTTACTGAAAACCAACAAAACCACGAAAAGTTCTTGTATTTGAAGATAAAATATTTTTGCTTTGAAGAAGAAAGATCCAGCTGACTGAAATAAGTTCATTAGATGAAAACCAACAAAAATTGACAAGAGCCACGAAAAGTTGTTGTATTTTAAGATAAAATCTTACTCTATTAAGGAAAAAACTTCCAGCTCGCTGAAATATGTTCATTTGCTGAAAACCATCAAAACCACGAAAAGTTCTTGTATTTGAAGAAAAAATCTTTTTGCTTTGAAGAAGAAAGATCTAGCTGACTGAAATAAGTTCATTAGATGAAAACCAACAAAAATTGACAAGAACCACGAAAAGTTCTTGTATTTTAAGATAAAATCTTACTCTATTAAGGAAAAAACTTCCAGCTCGCTGAAATATGTTCATTTGCTGAAAACCATCAAAACCACGAAAAGTTCTTGTATTTGAAGATAAAATCTTTTTGCTTTGAAGAAGAAAGATCTCGCTGACTGAAATAAGTTCATTGGATGAAAACCAACAAAAATTGACAAGAACCACGAAAAGTTCTTGTATTTTAAGATAAAATCTTACTCTATTAAGGAAAAAACTTCCAGCTCGCTGAAATCAGTTCATTTGCTGAAAACCAACAAAACCACGAAAAGTTCTTGTATTTGAAGATAAAATCTTTTTTCTTTGAAGAAGAAAGATCTAGCTGACTGAAATAAGTTCATTCGATGAAAACCAACAAAATTTGACAAGAACCACGAAAACTTCTTGTATTTTAAGATAATATCTTACGCTATTAAAGAAAAAACTTCTGGCTCGCTGACAGATGTTCATTTACTGAAAACCAACAAAACCACGAAAAGTTCTTGTATTTGAAGATAAAATCTTTTTGCTTTGAAGAAGAAAGATCCAGCTGACTGAAATAAGTTCATTAGATGAAAACCAACAAAAATTGACAAGAACCACGAAAAGTTCTTGTATTTTAAGATAAAATCTTACTCTATTAAGGAAAAAACTTCCAGCTCGCTGAAATATGTTCATTTGCTGAAAACCATCAAAACCACGAAAAGTTCTTGTATTTGAAGATAAAATCTTTTTGCTTTGACGAAGAAAGATCTAGCTGACTGAAATAAGTTCATTCGATGAAAACCAACAAAAATTGACAAGAACCACGAAAAGTTCTTGTATTTTAAGATAAAATCTTACTCTATTAAGGAAAAAACTTCCAGCTCGCTGAAATATGTTCATTTGCTGAAAACCATCAAAACCACGAAAAGTTCTTGTATTTGAAGATAAAATCTTTTTGCTTTGAAGAAGAAAGATCGAGCTGACTGAAATAAGTTCATTCGATGAAAACCAACAAAAATTGACAAGAACCACGAAAAGTTCTTGTATTTTAAGATAAAATCTTACTCTATTAAGGAAAAAACTTCCAGCTCGCTGAAATATGTTCATTTGCTGAAAACCAACAAAACCACCAAAAGTTCTTGTATTTGAAGATAAAATCTTTTTGCTTTGAAGAAGAAAGATCTAGCTGACTGAAATAAGTTGATTAGATGAAAACCAACAAAATTTGACAAGAAACACGAAAAGTTCTTGTATTTTAAGATAAAATCTTACTCTATTAAGGAAAAAACTTCCAGCTCGCTGAAATATGTTCATTTGCTGAAAACCATCAAAACCACGAAAAGTTCTTGTATTTGAAGATAAAATCTTTTTGCTTTGAAGAAGAAAGATCTAGCTGACTGAAATAAGTTCATTCGATGAAAACCAACAAAAATTGACAAGAACCACGAAAAGTTCTTGTATTTTAAGATAAAATCTTACTCTATTAAGGAAAAAACTTCCAGCTCGCTGAAATGTGTTCATTTGCTGAAAACCATCAAAACCACGAAAAGTTCTTGTATTTGAAGATAAAATCTTTTTGCTTTGAAGAAGAAAGATCGAGCTGACTGAAATAAGTTCATTAGATGAAAACCAACAAAATTTGACAAGAACCACGAAAACTTCTTGTATTTTAAGATAATATCTTACGCTATTAAAGAAAAAACTTCCAGCTCGCTGAAATATGTTCATTTACCGAAAACCAACAAAACCACGAAAAGTTCTTGTATTTGAAGATAAAATCTTTTTGCTTTGAAGAAGAAAGATCCAGCTGACTGAAATAAGTTCATTAGATGAAAACCAACAAAAATTGACAAGAACCACGAAAAGTTCTTGTATTTTAAGACAAAATCTTACTCTATTAAGGAAAAAACTTCCAGCTCGCTGAAATATGTTCATTTGCTGAAAACCATCAAAACCACGAAAAGTTCTTGTATTTGAAGATAAAATCTTTTTGCGTTGAAGAAGAAAGATCTAGCTGACTGAAATAAGTTCATTAGATGAAAACCAACAAAATTTGACAAGAACCATGAAAACTTCTTGTATTTTAAGATAATATCTTACGCTATTAAAGAAAAAACTTCTGGCTCGCTGACATATGTTCATTTACTGAAAACCAACAAAACCACGAAAAGTTCTTGTATTTGAAGATAAAATCTTTTTGCTTTGACGAAGAAAGATCCAGCTGACTGAAATAAGTTCATTAGATGAAAACCAACAAAAATTGACAAGAACCACGAAAAGTTCTTGTATTTTAAGATAAAATCTTACTCTATTAAGGAAAAAACTTCCAGCTCGCTGAAATATGTTCATTTGCTGAAAACCATCAAAACCACGAAAAGTTCTTGTATTTGAAGATAAAATCTTTTTGCTTTGACGAAAAAAGATCTAGCTGACTGAAATAAGTTCATTCGATGAAAACCAACAAAAATTGACAAGAACCACGAAAAGTTCTTGTATTTTAAGATAAAATCTTACTCTATTAAGGAAAAAACTTCCAGCTCGCTGAAATATGTTCATTTGCTGAAAACCAACAAAACCACCAAAAGTTCTTGTATTTGAAGATAAAATCTTTTTGCTTTGAAGAAGAAAGATCTAGCTGACTGAAATAAGTTCATTAGATGAAAACCAACAAAATTTGACAAGAACCACGAAAACTTCTTGTATTTTAAGATAATATCTTACGCTATTAAAGAAAAAACTTCCAGCTCGCTGAAATATGTTCATTTGCTGAAAACCATCAAAACCACGAAAAGTTCTTGTATTTGAAGATAAAATCTTTTTGCTTTGAAGAAGAAAGATCTAGCTGACTGAAATAAGTTCATTAGATGAAAACCAACAAAATTTGACAAGAACCACGAAAACTTCTTGTATTTTAAGATAATATCTTACGCTATTAAAGAAAAAACTTCCAGCTCGCTGAAATATGTTTATTTGCTGAAAACCATCAAAACCACGAAAAGTTCTTGTATTTGAAGATAAAATCTTTTTGCTTTGAAGAAGAAAGATCTCGCTGACTGAAATAAGTTCATTCGATGAAAACCAACAAAAATTGACAAGAACCACGAAAAGTTCTTGTATTTTAAGATAAAATCTTACTCTATTAAGGAAAAAACTTCCAGCTCGCTGAAATATGTTCATTTGCTGAAAACCATCAAAACCACGAAAAGTTCTTGTATTTGAAGATAAAATCTTTTTGCTTTGAAGAAGAAAGATCTAGCTGACTGAAATAAGTTCATTAGATGAAAACCAACAAAATTTGACAAGAACCACGAAAACTTCTTGTATTTTAAGATAATATCTTACGCTATTAAAGAAAAAACTTCTGGCTCGCTGAAATATGTTCATTTACTGAAAACCAACAAAACCACGAAAAGTTCTTGTATTTGAAGATAAAATCTTTTTGCGTTGAAGAAGAAAGATCTAGCTGACTGAAATAAGTTCATTAGATGAAAACCAACAAAATTTGACAAGAACCACGAAAAGTTCTTGTATTTTAAGATAAAATCTTACTCTATTAAGGAAAAAACTTCCAGCTCGCTGAAATATGTTCATTTGCTGAAAACCATCAAAACCACGAAAAGTTCTTGTATTTGAAGATAAAATCTTTTTGCTTTGAAGAAGAAAGATCTAGCTGACTGAAATAAGTTCATTCGATGAAAACCAACAAAAATTGACAAGAACCACGAAAAGTTCTTGTATTTTAAGATAAAATCTTACTCTATTAAGGAAAAAACTTCCAGCTCGCTGAAATATGTTCATTTGCTGAAAACCATCAAAACCACGAAAAGTTCTTGTATTTGAAGATAAAATCTTTTTGCTTTGAAGAAGAAAGATCTAGCTGACTGAAATAAGTTCATTAGATGAAAACCAACAAAAATTGACAAGAACCACGAAAAGTTCTTGTATTTTAAGATAAAATCTTACTCTATTAAGGAAAAAACTTCCAGCTCGCTGAAATATGTTCATTTGCTGAAAACCAACAAAACCACGAAAAGTTCATGTATTTGAAGATAAAATCTTTTTGCTTTGAAGAAGAAAGATCTAGCTGACTGAAATAAGTTCATTAGATGAAAACCAACAAAAATTGACAAGAACCACGAAAAGTTCTTGTATTTTAAGATAAAATCTTACTCTATTAAGGAAAAAACTTCCAGCTCGCTGAAATATGTTCATTTGCTGAAAACCATCAAAACCACGAAAAGTTCTTGTATTTGAAGATAAAATCTTTTTGCTTTGAAGAAGAAAGATCTAGCTGACTGAAATAAGTTCATTCGATGAAAACCAACAAAAATTGACAAGAACCACGATAACTTCTTGTATTTTAAGATAATATCTTACGCTATTAAAGAAAAAACTTCCAGCTCGCTGAAATATGTTCATTTGCTGAAAACCATCAAAACCACGAAAAGTTCTTGTATTTGAAGATAAAAACTTTTTGCTTTGAAGAAGAAAGATCTAGCTGACTGAAATAAGTTCATTCGATGAAAACCAACAAAAATTGACAAGAACCACGAAAAGTTCTTGTATTTTAAGATAAAATCTTACTCTATTAAGGAAAAAACTTCCAGCTCGCTGAAATATGTTCATTTGCTGAAAACCATCAAAACCACGAAAAGTTCTTGTATTTGAAGATAAAATCTTTTTGCTTTGAAGAAGAAAGATCGAGCTGACTGAAATAAGTTCATTCGATGAAAACCAAGAAAATTTGACAAGAACCACGAAAACTTCTTGTATTTTAAGATAATATCTACGCTATTAAAGAAAAAACTTCTGGCTCGCTGAAATATGTTCATTTACTGAAAACCAACAAAACCACGAAAAGTTCTTGTATTTGAAGATAAAATCTTTTTGCGTTGAAGAAGAAAGATCTAGCTGACTGAAATAAGTTCATTAGATGAAAACCAACAAAATTTGACAAGAACCACGAAAACTTCTTGTATTTTAAGATAATATCTTACGCTATTAAAGAAAAAACTTCTGGCTCGCTGACATATGTTCATTTGCTGAAAACCAACAAAACCACCAAAAGTTCTTGTATTTGAAGATAAAATCTTTTTGCTTTGACGAAGAAAGATCTGGCTGACTGAAATAAGTTCATTAGATGAAAACCAACAAAAATTGACAAGAACCATGAAAAGTTCTTGTATTTTAAGATAAAATCTTAGGCTATTAAATAAAAAACTTCCAGCTCGCTGAAATCTGTTCATTTGCTGAAAACCATCAAAACCACGAAAGGTTCTTGTATTTGAAGATAAAATCTTTTTGCTTTGAAGAAGAAAGACCTAGCTGACTGAAATAAGTTCATTAGATGAAAACCAACAAAAATTGACAAGAACCACGAAAAGTTCTTGTATTTTAAGATAAAATCTTAGGCTATTAAAGAAAAAACTTCCAGCTCGCTGAAATCTGTTCATTTGCTGAAAACCATCAAAACCACGAAAAGTTTTTGTATTTGAAGATAAAATCTTTTTGCTTTGAAGAAGAAAGATCTAGCTGACTGAAATAAGTTCATTAGATGAAAACCAACAAAAATTGAGAAGAACCACGAAAAGTTCTTGTATTTTAAGATAAAATCTTACTCTATTAAGGAAAAAACTTCCAGCTCGCTGAAATATGTTCATTTGCTGAAAACCATCAAAACCACGAAAAGTTCTTGTATTTGAAGATAAAATCTTTTTGCTTTGAAGAAGAAAGATCTAGCTGACTGAAATAAGTTCATTAGATGAAAACCAACAAAAATTGACAAGAACCACGAAAAGTTCTTGTATTTTAAGATAAAATCTTACTCTATTAAGGAAAAAACTTCCAGCTCGCTGAAATATGTTCATTTGCTGAAAACCAACAAAACCACGAAAAGTTCTTGTATTTGAAGATAAAATCTTTTTGCTTTGAAGAAGAAAGATCTAGCTGACTGAAATAAGTTCATTAGATGAAAACCAACAAAAATTGACAAGAACCACGGAAAGTTCTTGTATTTTAAGATAAAATCTTACTCTATTAAGGAAAAAACTTCCAGCTCGCTGAAATATGTTCATTTGCTGAAAACCATCAAAACCACGAAAAGTTCTTGTATTTGAAGATAAAATCTTTTTGCTTTGAAGAAGAAAGATCGAGCTGACTGAAATAAGTTCATTAGATGAAAACCAACAAAAATTGAGAAGAACCACGAAAAGTTCTTGTATTTTAAGATAAAATCTTACTGTATTAAGGAAAAAACTTCCAGCTCGCTGAAATATGTTCATTTGCTGAAAACCAACAAAACCACCAAAAGTTCTTGTATTTGAAGATAAAATCTTTTTGCTTTGACGAAGAAAGATCTAGCTGACTGAAATAAGTTCATTAGATGAAAACCAACAAAAATTGACAAGAACCATGAAAAGTTCTAGTATTTTAAGATAAAATCTTAGGCTATTAAAGAAAAAACTTCCAGCTCGCTGAAATCTGTTCATTTGCTGAAAACCATCAAAACCACGAAAGGTTCTTGTATTTGAAGATAAAATCTTTTTGCTTTGAAGAAGAAAGACCTAGCTGACTGAAATAAGTTCATTAGATGAAAACCAACAAAATTTGACAAGAACCACGAAAACTTCTTGTATTTTAAGATAATATCTTACGCTATTAAAGAAAAAACTTCTGGCGCGCTGAAATATGTTCATTTACTGAAAACCAACAAAACCACGAAAAGTTCTTGTATTTGAAGATAAAATCTTTTTGCTTTGAAGAAGAAAGATCCAGCTGACTGAAATAAGTTCATCAGATGAAAACCAACAAAAATTGACAAGAGCCACGAAAAGTTCTTGTATTTTAAGATAATATCTTACGCTATTAAAGAAAAAACTTCTGGCTCGCTGAAATATGTTCATTTGCAGAAAACCAACAAAACCACGAAAAGTTCTTGTATTTGAAGATGAAATCTTTTTGCTTTGAAGAAGAAAGATCCAGCTGACTGAAATAAGTTCATTAGATGAAAACCAACAAAAATTGACAAGAACCACGAAAAGTTCTTGTATTTTAAGATAAAATCTTAGGCTATTAAAGAAAAAAATTCCAGCTCGCTGAAATCTGTTCATTTGCTGAAAACCATCAAAACCACGAAAAGTTTTTGTATTTGAAGATAAAATCTTTTTGCTTTGAAGAAGAAAGATCTAGCTGACTGAAATAAGTTCATTAGATGAAAACCAACAAAAATTGAGAAGAACCACGAAAAGTTCTTGTATTTTAAGATAAAATCTTACTCTATTAAGGAAAAAACTTCCAGCTCGCTGAAATATGTTCATTTGCTGAAAACTATCAAAACCACGAAAAGTTCTTGTATTTGAAGATAAAATCTTTTTGCTTTGAAGAAGAAAGATCTAGCTGACTGAAATAAGTTCATTAGATGAAAACCAACAAAAATTGACAAGAACCACGAAAAGTTCTTGTATTTTAAGATAAAATCTTACTCTATTAAGGAAAAAACTTCCAGCTCGCTGAAATATGTTCATTTGCTGAAAACCAACAAAACCACGAAAAGTTCTTGTATTTGAAGATAAAATCTTTTTGCTTTGAAGAAGAAAGATCTAGCTGACTGAAATAAGTTCATTAGATGAAAACCAACAAAAATTGACAAGAACCACGGAAAGTTCTTGTATTTTAAGATAAAATCTTACTCTATTAAGGAAAAAACTTCCAGCTCGCTGAAATATGTTCATTTGCTGAAAACCATCAAAACCACGAAAAGTTCTTGTATTTGAAGATAAAATCTTTTTGCTTTGAAGAAGAAAGATCTAGCTGACTGAAATAAGTTCATTGGATGAAAACCAACAAAAATTGACAAGAACCACGAAAAGTTCTTGTATTTTAAGATAAAATCTTACTGTATTAAGGAAAAAACTTCCAGCTCGCTGAAATATGTTCATTTGCTGAAAACCAACAAAACCACCAAAAGTTCTTGTATTTGAAGATAAAATCTTTTTGCTTTGACGAAGAAAGATCTAGCTGACTGAAATAAGTTCATTAGATGAAAACCAACAAAAATTGACAAGAACCATGAAAAGTTCTTGTATTTTAAGATAAAATCTTAGGCTATTAAAGAAAAAACTTCCAGCTCGCTGAAATCTGTTCATTTGCTGAAAACCATCAAAACCACGAAAGGTTCTTGTATTTGAAGATAAAATCTTTTTGCTTTGAAGAAGAAAGACCTAGCTGACTGAAGTAAGTTCATTAGATGAAAACCAACAAAATTTGACAAGAACCACGAAAACTTCTTGTATTTTAAGATAATATCTTACGCTATTAAAGAAAAAACTTCTGGCGCGCTGAAATATGTTCATTTACTGAAAACCACCAAAACCACGAAAAGTTCTTGTATTTGAAGATAAAATCTTTTTGCTTTGAAGAAGAAAGATCCAGCTGACTGAAATAAGTTCATCAGATGAAAACCAACAAAAATTGACACGAGCCACGAAAAGTTCTTGTATTTTAAGATAATATCTTACGCTATTAAAGAAAAAACTTCTGGCTCGCTGAAATATGTTCATTTGCAGAAAACCAACAAAACCACGAAAAGTTCTTGTATTTGAAGATGAAATCTTTTTGCTTTGAAGAAGAAAGGTCCAGCTGACTGAAATAAGTTCATTAGATGAAAACCAACAAAAATTGACAAGAACCACGAAAAGTTCTTGTATTTTCAGATAATATCTTACGCTATTAAAGAAAAAACTTCTGGCTCGCTGAAATATGTTCATTTGCTGAAAACCAACAAAACCACGAAAAGTTCTTGTATTTGAAGATAAAATCTTTTTGCGTTGAAGAAGATAGATCTAGCTGACTGAAATAAGTTCATTCGATGAAAACCAACAAAATTTGACAAGAACCACGAAAACTTCTTGTATTTTAAGATAATATCTTACGCTATTAAAGAAAAAACTTCTGGCTCGCTGACATATGTTCATTTACTGAAAACCAACAAAACCACGAAAAGTTCTTGTATTTGAAGATAAAATCTTTTTGCTTTGACGAAGAAAGATCCAGCTGACTGAAATAAGTTCATTAGATGAAAACCAACAAAAATTGACAAGAACCACGAAAAGTTCTTGTATTTTAAGATAAAATCTTACTCTATTAAGGAAAAAACTTCCAGCTCGCTGAAATATGTTCATTTGCTGAAAACCATCAAAACCACGAAAAGTTCTTGTATTTGAAGATAAAATCTTTTTGCTTTGAAGAAGAAAGATCTAGCTGACTGAAATAAGTTCATTAGATGAAAACCAACAAAAATTGACAAGAACCACGAAAAGTTCTTGTATTTTAAGATAAAATCTTACTCTATTAAGGAAAAAACTTCCAGCTCGCTGAAATATGTTCATTTGCTGAAAACCATCAAAACCACGAAAAGTTCTTGTATTTGAAGATAAAATCTTTTTGCTTTGAAGAAGAAAGATCTAGCTGACTGAAATAAGTTCATTAGATGAAAACCAACAAAAATTGACAAGAACCACGAAAAGTTCTTGTATTTTAAGATAAAATCTTACTCTATTAAGGAAAAAACTTCCAGCTCGCTGAAATATGTTCATTTGCTGAAAACCAACAAAACCACGAAAAGTTCATGTATTTGAAGATGAAATCTTTTTGCTTTGAAGAAGAAAGATCTAGCTGACTGAAATAAGTTCATTCGATGAAAACCAACAAAAATTGACAAGAACCACGAAAAGTTCTTGTATTTTAAGATAAAATCTTACTCTATTAAGGAAAAAACTTCCAGCTCGCTGAAATATGTTCATTTGCTGAAAACCATCAAAACCACGAAAAGTTCTTGTATTTGAAGATAAAATCTTTTTGCTTTGAAGAAGAAAGATCTAGCTGACTGAAATAAGTTCATTAGATGAAAACCAACAAAAATTGACAAGAACCACGAAAAGTTCTTGTATTTTAAGATAAAATCTTACTCTATTAAGGAAAAAACTTCCAGCTCGCTGAAATATGTTCATTTGCTGAAAACCATCAAAACCACGAAAAGTTCTTGTATTTGAAGATAAAATCTTTTTGCTTTGAAGAAGAAAGATCTAGCTGACTGAAATAAGTTCATTAGATGAAAACCAACAAAAATTGACAAGAACCACGAAAAGTTCTTGTATTTTAAGATAAAATCTTACTCTATTAAGGAAAAAACTTCCAGCTCGCTGAAATATGTTCATTTGCTGAAAACCATCAAAACCACGAAAAGTTCTTGTATTTGAAGATAAAATCTTTTTGCTTTGAAGAAGAAAGATCTAGCTGACTGAAATAAGTTCATTAGATGAAAACCAACAAAAATTGACAAGAACCACGAAAAGTTCTTCTATTTTAAGATAAAATCTTACTCTATTAAGGAAAAAACTTCCAGCTCGCTGAAATATGTTCATTTGCTGAAAACCAACAAAACCACGAAAAGTTCATGTATTTGAAGATAAAATCTTTTTGCTTTGAAGAAGAAAGATCTAGCTGACTGAAATAAGTTCATTAGATGAAAACCAACAAAAATTGACAAGAACCACGAAAAGTTCTTGTATTTTAAGATAAAATCTTACTCTATTAAGGAAAAAACTTCCAGCTCGCTGAAATATGTTCATTTGCTGAAAACCATCAAAACCACGAAAAGTTCTTGTATTTGAAGATAAAATCTTTTTGCTTTGAAGAAGAAAGATCTAGCTGACTGAAATAAGTTCATTCGATGAAAACCAACAAAAATTGACAAGAACCACGAAAAGTTCTTGTATTTTAAGATAAAATCTTACTCTATGAAGGAAAAAACTTCCAGCTCGCTGAAATATGTTCATTTGCTGAAAACCATCAAAACCACGAAAAGTTCTTGTATTTGAAGATAAAATCTTTTTGCTTTGAAGAAGAAAGATCTCGCTGACTGAAATAAGTTCATTCGATGAAAACCAACAAAATTTGACAAGAACCACGAAAACTTCTTGTATTTTAAGATAAAATCTTAGGCTATTAAAGAAAAAACTTCCAGCTCGCTGAAATCTGTTCATTTGCTGAAAACCATCAAAACCACGAAAGGTTCTTGTATTTGAAGATAAAATCTTTTTGCTTTGAAGAAGAAAGACCTAGCTGACTGAAATAAGTTCATGAGATGAAAACCAACAAAATTTGACAAGAACCACGAAAACTTCTTGTATTTTAAGATAATATCTTACGCTATTAAAGAAAAAACTTCTGGCGCGCTGAAATATGTTCATTTACTGAAAACCACCAAAACCACGAAAAGTTCTTGTATTTGAAGATAAAATCTTTTTGCTTTGAAGAAGAAAGATCCAGCTGACTGAAATAAGTTCATCAGATGAAAACCAACAAAAATTGACAAGAACCAAGAAAAGTTCTTGTATTTTCAGATAATATCTTACGCTATTAAAGAAAAAACTTCTGGCTCGCTGAAATATGTTCATTTGCTGAAAACCATCAAAACCACGAAAAGTTCTTGTATTTGAAGATAAAATCTTTTTGCTTTGAAGAAGAAAGATCGAGCTGACTGAAATAAGTTCATTCGATGAAAACCAACAAAAATTGACAAGAACCACGAAAAGTTCTTGTATTTTAAGATAAAATCTTACTCTATTAAGGAAAAAACTTCCAGCTCGCTGAAATATGTTCATTTGCTGAAAACCATCAAAACCACGAAAAGTTCTTGTACTTGAAGATAAAATCTTTTTGCTTTGAAGAAGAAAGATCGAGCTGACTGAAATAAGTTCATTCGATGAAAACCAACAAAAATTGACAAGAACCACGAAAAGTTCTTGTATTTTAAGATAAAATCTTACTCTATTAAGGAAAAAACTTCCAGCTCGCTGAAATATGTTCATTTGCTGAAAACCATCAAAACCACGAAAAGTTCTTGTATTTGAAGATAAAATCTTTTTGCTTTGAAGAAGAAAGATCTAGCTGACTGAAATAAGTTCATTAGATGAAAACCAACAAAATTTGACAAGAACCACGAAAACTTCTTGTATTTTAAGATAATATCTTACGTTATTAAAGAAAAAACTTCCAGCTCGCTGAAATATGTTCATTTGCTGAAAACCATCAAAACCACGAAAAGTTCTTGTATTTGAAGATAAAATCTTTTTGCTTTGAAGAAGAAAGATCTAGCTGACTGAAATAAGTTCATTCGATGAAAACCAACAAAAATTGACAAGAACCACGAAAAGTTCTTGTATTTTAAGATAAAATCTTACTCTATTAAGGAAAAAACTTCCAGCTCGCTGAAATGTGTTCATTTGCTGAAAACCATCAAAACCACGAAAAGTTCTTGTATTTGAAGATAAAATCTTTTTGCTTTGAAGAAGAAAGATCGAGCTGACTGAAATAAGTTCATTAGATGAAAACCAACAAAATTTGACAAGAACCACGAAAACTTCTTGTATTTTAAGATAATATCTTACGCTATTAAAGAAAAAACTTCCAGCTCGCTGAAATATGTTCATTTACCGAAAACCAACAAAACCACGAAAAGTTCTTGTATTTGAAGATAAAATCTTTTTGCTTTGAAGAAGAAAGATCCAGCTGACTGAAATAAGTTCATTAGATGAAAACCAACAAAAATTGACAAGAACCACGAAAAGTTCTTGTATTTTAAGACAAAATCTTACTCTATTAAGGAAAAAACTTCCAGCTCGCTGAAATATGTTCATTTGCTGAAAACCATCAAAACCACGAAAAGTTCTTGTATTTGAAGATAAAATCTTTTTGCGTTGAAGAAGAAAGATCTAGCTGACTGAAATAAGTTCATTAGATGAAAACCAACAAAATTTGACAAGAACCATGAAAACTTCTTGTATTTTAAGATAATATCTTACGCTATTAAAGAAAAAACTTCTGGCTCGCTGACATATGTTCATTTACTGAAAACCAACAAAACCACGAAAAGTTCTTGTATTTGAAGATAAAATCTTTTTGCTTTGACGAAGAAAGATCTGGCTGACTGAAATAAGTTCATTAGATGAAAACCAACAAAAATTGACAAGAACCACGAAAAGTTCTTGTATTTTAAGATAAAATCTTACTCTATTAAGGAAAAAACTTCCAGCTCGCTGAAATATGTTCATTTGCTGAAAACCATCAAAACCACGAAAAGTTCTTGTATTTGAAGATAAAATCTTTTTGCTTTGACGAAGAAAGATCTAGCTGACTGAAATAAGTTCATTCGATGAAAACCAACAAAAATTGACAAGAACCACGAAAAGTTCTTGTATTTTAAGATAAAATCTTACTCTATTAAGGAAAAAACTTCCAGCTCGCTGAAATATGTTCATTTGCTGAAAACCAACAAAACCACCAAAAGTTCTTGTATTTGAAGATAAAATCTTTTTGCTTTGAAGAAGAAAGATCTAGCTGACTGAAATAAGTTCATTAGATGAAAACCAACAAAATTTGACAAGAACCACGAAAACTTCTTGTATTTTAAGATAATATCTTACGCTATTAAAGAAAAAACTTCCAGCTCGCTGAAATATGTTCATTTGCTGAAAACCATCAAAACCACGAAAAGTTCTTGTATTTGAAGATAAAATCTTTTTGCTTTGAAGAAGAAAGATCTAGCTGACTGAAATAAGTTCATTAGATGAAAACCAACAAAATTTGACAAGAACCACGAAAACTTCTTGTATTTTAAGATAATATCTTACGCTATTAAAGAAAAAACTTCCAGCTCGCTGAAATATGTTCATTTGCTGAAAACCATCAAAACCACGAAAAGTTCTTGTATTTGAAGATAAAATCTTTTTGCTTTGAAGAAGAAAGATCTAGCTGACTGAAATAAGTTCATTCGATGAAAACCAACAAAAATTGACAAGAACCACGAAAAGTTCTTGTATTTTAAGATAAAATCTTACTCTATTAAGGAAAAAACTTCCAGCTCGCTGAAATATGTTCATTTGCTGAAAACCATCAAAACCACGAAAAGTTCTTGTATTTGAAGATAAAATCTTTTTGCTTTGAAGAAGAAAGATCTAGCTGACTGAAATAAGTTCATTAGATGAAAACCAACAAAATTTGACAAGAACCACGAAAACTTCTTGTATTTTAAGATAATATCTTACGCTATTAAAGAAAAAACTTCTGGCTCGCTGAAATATGTTCATTTACTGAAAACCAACAAAACCACGAAAAGTTCTTGTATTTGAAGATAAAATCTTTTTGCGTTGAAGAAGAAAGATCTAGCTGACTGAAATAAGTTCATTAGATGAAAACCAACAAAATTTGACAAGAACCACGAAAAGTTCTTGTATTTTAAGATAATATCTTACGCTATTAAAGAAAAAACTTCTGGCTCGCTGACATATGTTCATTTACTGAAAACCAACAAAACCAAGAAAAGTTCTTGTATTTGAAGATAAAATCTTTTTGCTTTGACGAAGAAAGATCCAGCTGACTGAAATAAGTTCATTAGATGAAAACCAACAAAAATTGACAAGAACCACGAAAAGTTCTTGTATTTTAAGATAAAATCTTACTCTATTAAGGAAAAAACTTCCAGCTCGCTGAAATATGTTCATTTGCTGAAAACCATCAAAACCACGAAAAGTTCTTGTATTTGAAGATAAAATCTTTTTGCTTTGAAGAAGAAAGATCTAGCTGACTGAAATAAGTTCATTAGATGAAAACCAACAAAAATTGACAAGAACCACGAAAACTTCTTGTATTTTAAGATAAAATCTTAGGCTATTAAAGAAAAAACTTCCAGCTCGCTGAAATCTGTTCATTTGCTGAAAACCATCAAAACCACGAAAGGTTCTTGTATTTGAAGATAAAATCTTTTTGCTTTGAAGAAGAAAGACCTAGCTGACTGAAATAAGTTCATGAGATGAAAACCAACAAAATTTGACAAGAACCACGAAAACTTCTTGTATTTTAAGATAATATCTTACGCTATTAAAGAAAAAACTTCTGGCGCGCTGAAATATGTTCATTTACTGAAAACCACCAAAACCACGAAAAGTTCTTGTATTTGAAGATAAAATCTTTTTGCTTTGAAGAAGAAAGATCCAGCTGACTGAAATAAGTTCATCAGATGAAAACCAACAAAAATTGACAAGAACCAAGAAAAGTTCTTGTATTTTCAGATAATATCTTACGCTATTAAAGAAAAAACTTCTGGCTCGCTGAAATATGTTCATTTGCTGAAAACCATCAAAACCACGAAAAGTTCTTGTATTTGAAGATAAAATCTTTTTGCTTTGAAGAAGAAAGATCGAGCTGACTGAAATAAGTTCATTCGATGAAAACCAACAAAAATTGACAAGAACCACGAAAAGTTCTTGTATTTTAAGATAAAATCTTACTCTATTAAGGAAAAAACTTCCAGCTCGCTGAAATATGTTCATTTGCTGAAAACCATCAAAACCACGAAAAGTTCTTGTACTTGAAGATAAAATCTTTTTGCTTTGAAGAAGAAAGATCGAGCTGACTGAAATAAGTTCATTCGATGAAAACCAACAAAAATTGACAAGAACCACGAAAAGTTCTTGTATTTTAAGATAAAATCTTACTCTATTAAGGAAAAAACTTCCAGCTCGCTGAAATATGTTCATTTGCTGAAAACCATCAAAACCACGAAAAGTTCTTGTATTTGAAGATAAAATCTTTTTGCTTTGAAGAAGAAAGATCTAGCTGACTGAAATAAGTTCATTAGATGAAAACCAACAAAATTTGACAAGAACCACGAAAACTTCTTGTATTTTAAGATAATATCTTACGTTATTAAAGAAAAAACTTCCAGCTCGCTGAAATATGTTCATTTGCTGAAAACCATCAAAACCACGAAAAGTTCTTGTATTTGAAGATAAAATCTTTTTGCTTTGAAGAAGAAAGATCTAGCTGACTGAAATAAGTTCATTCGATGAAAACCAACAAAAATTGACAAGAACCACGAAAAGTTCTTGTATTTTAAGATAAAATCTTACTCTATTAAGGAAAAAACTTCCAGCTCGCTGAAATGTGTTCATTTGCTGAAAACCATCAAAACCACGAAAAGTTCTTGTATTTGAAGATAAAATCTTTTTGCTTTGAAGAAGAAAGATCGAGCTGACTGAAATAAGTTCATTAGATGAAAACCAACAAAATTTGACAAGAACCACGAAAACTTCTTGTATTTTAAGATAATATCTTACGCTATTAAAGAAAAAACTTCCAGCTCGCTGAAATATGTTCATTTACCGAAAACCAACAAAACCACGAAAAGTTCTTGTATTTGAAGATAAAATCTTTTTGCTTTGAAGAAGAAAGATCCAGCTGACTGAAATAAGTTCATTAGATGAAAACCAACAAAAATTGACAAGAACCACGAAAAGTTCTTGTATTTTAAGACAAAATCTTACTCTATTAAGGAAAAAACTTCCAGCTCGCTGAAATATGTTCATTTGCTGAAAACCATCAAAACCACAAAAAGTTCTTGTATTTGAAGATAAAATCTTTTTGCGTTGAAGAAGAAAGATCTAGCTGACTGAAATAAGTTCATTAGATGAAAACCAACAAAATTTGACAAGAACCATGAAAACTTCTTGTATTTTAAGATAATATCTTACGCTATTAAAGAAAAAACTTCTGGCTCGCTGACATATGTTCATTTACTGAAAACCAACAAAACCACGAAAAGTTCTTGTATTTGAAGATAAAATCTTTTTGCTTTGACGAAGAAAGATCTGGCTGACTGAAATAAGTTCATTAGATGAAAACCAACAAAAATTGACAAGAACCACGAAAAGTTCTTGTATTTTAAGATAAAATCTTACTCTATTAAGGAAAAAACTTCCAGCTCGCTGAAATATGTTCATTTGCTGAAAACCATCAAAACCACGAAAAGTTCTTGTATTTGAAGATAAAATCTTTTTGCTTTGACGAAGAAAGATCTAGCTGACTGAAATAAGTTCATTCGATGAAAACCAACAAAAATTGACAAGAACCACGAAAAGTTCTTGTATTTTAAGATAAAATCTTACTCTATTAAGGAAAAAACTTCCAGCTCGCTGAAATATGTTCATTTGCTGAAAACCAACAAAACCACCAAAAGTTCTTGTATTTGAAGATAAAATCTTTTTGCTTTGAAGAAGAAAGATCTAGCTGACTGAAATAAGTTCATTAGATGAAAACCAACAAAATTTGACAAGAACCACGAAAACTTCTTGTATTTTAAGATAATATCTTACGCTATTAAAGAAAAAACTTCCAGCTCGCTGAAATATGTTCATTTGCTGAAAACCATCAAAACCACGAAAAGTTCTTGTATTTGAAGATAAAATCTTTTTGCTTTGAAGAAGAAAGATCTAGCTGACTGAAATAAGTTCATTAGATGAAAACCAACAAAATATGACAAGAACCTCGAAAACTTCTTGTATTTTAAGATAATATCTTACGCTATTAAAGAAAAAACTTCCAGCTCGCTGAAATATGTTCATTTGCTGAAAACCATCAAAACCACGAAAAGTTCTTGTATTTGAAGATAAAATCTTTTTGCTTTGAAGAAGAAAGATCTAGCTGACTGAAATAAGTTCATTCGATGAAAACCAACAAAAATTGACAAGAACCACGAAAAGTTCTTGTATTTTAAGATAAAATCTTACTCTATTAAGGAAAAAACTTCCAGCTCGCTGAAATATGTTCATTTGCTGAAAACCATCAAAACCACGAAAAGTTCTTGTATTTGAAGATAAAATCTTTTTGCTTTGAAGAAGAAAGATCTAGCTGACTGAAATAAGTTCATTAGATGAAAACCAACAAAATTTGACAAGAACCACGAAAACTTCTTGTATTTTAAGATAATATCTTACGCTATTAAAGAAAAAACTTCTGGCTCGCTGAAATATGTTCATTTACTGAAAACCAACAAAACCACGAAAAGTTCTTGTATTTGAAGATAAAATCTTTTTGCGTTGAAGAAGAAAGATCTAGCTGACTGAAATAAGTTCATTAGATGAAAACCAACAAAATTTGACAAGAACCACGAAAAGTTCTTGTATTTTAAGATAATATCTTACGCTATTAAAGAAAAAACTTCTGGCTCGCTGACATATGTTCATTTACTGAAAACCAACAAAACCAAGAAAAGTTCTTGTATTTGAAGATAAAATCTTTTTGCTTTGACGAAGAAAGATCCAGCTGACTGAAATAAGTTCATTAGATGAAAACCAACAAAAATTGACAAGAACCACGAAAAGTTCTTGTATTTTAAGATAAAATCTTACTCTATTAAGGAAAAAACTTCCAGCTCGCTGAAATATGTTCATTTGCTGAAAACCATCAAAACCACGAAAAGTTCTTGTATTTGAAGATAAAATCTTTTTGCTTTGAAGAAGAAAGATCTAGCTGACTGAAATAAGTTCATTAGATGAAAACCAACAAAAATTGACAAGAACCACGAAAAGTTCTTGTATTTTAAGATAAAATCTTACTCTATTAAGGAAAAAACTTCCAGCTCGCTGAAATATGTTCATTTGCTGAAAACAATCAAAACCACGAAAAGTTCTTGTATTTGAAGATAAAATCTTTTTGCTTTGAAGAAGAAAGATCTAGCTGACTGAAATAAGTTCATTAGATGAAAACCAACAAAAATTGACAAGAACCACGAAAAGTTCTTGTATTTTAAGATAAAATCTTACTCTATTAAGGAAAAAACTTCCAGCTCGCTGAAATATGTTCATTTGCTGAAAACCAACAAAACCACGAAAAGTTCATGTATTTGAAGATAAAATCTTTTTGCTTTGAAGAAGAAAGATCTAGCTGACTGAAATAAGTTCATTAGATGAAAACCAACAAAAATTGACAAGAACCACGAAAAGTTCTTGTATTTTAAGATAAAATCTTACTCTATTAAGGAAAAAACTTCCAGCTCGCTGAAATATGTTCATTTGCTGAAAACCATCAAAACCACGAAAAGTTCTTGTATTTGAAGATAAAATCTTTTTGCTTTGAAGAAGAAAGATCTAGTTGACTGAAATAAGTTCATTCGATGAAAACCAACAAAAATTGACAAGAACCACGAAAAGTTCTTGTATTTTAAGATAAAATCTTACTCTATTAAGGAAAAAACTTCCAGCTCGCTGAAATATGTTCATTTGCTGAAAACCATCAAAACCACGAAAAGTTCTTGTATTTGAAGATAAAATCTTTTTGCTTTGAAGAAGAAAGATCTAGCTGACTGAAATAAGTTCATTAGATGAAAACCAACAAAATTTGACAAGAACCACGAAAACTTCTTGTATTTTAAGATAATATCTTACGCTATTAAAGAAAAAACTTCCAGCTCGCTGAAATATGTTCATTTGCTGAAAACCATCAAAACCACGAAAAGTTCTTGTATTTGATGATAAAATCTTTTTGCTTTGAAGAAGAAAGATCTAGCTGACTGAAATAAGTTCATTCGATGAAAACCAACAAAAATTGACAAGAACCACGAAAAGTTCTTGTATTTTAAGATAAAATCTTACTCTATTAAGGAAAAAACTTCCAGCTCGCTGAAATATGTTCATTTGCTGAAAACCATCAAAACCACGAAAAGTTCTTGTATTTGAAGATAAAATCTTTTTGCTTTGAAGAAGAAAGATCTAGCTGACTGAAATAAGTTCATTAGATGAAAACCAACAAAATTTGACAAGAACCACGAAAACTTGTTGTATTTTAAGATAATATCTTACGCTATTAAAGAAAAAACTTCTGGCTCGCTGAAATATGTTCATTTACTGAAAACCAACAAAACCACGAAAAGTTCTTGTATTTGAAGATAAAATCTTTTTGCGTTGAAGAAGAAAGATCTAGCTGACTGAAATAAGTTCATTAGATGAAAACCAACAAAATTTGACAAGAACCACGAAAACTTCTTGTATTTTAAGATAATATCTTACGCAATTAAAGATAAAACTTCTGGCTCGCTGACATATGTTCATTTGCTGAAAACCAACAAAACCACCAAAAGTTCTTGTATTTGAAGATAAAATCTTTTTGCTTTGACGAAGAAAGATCTGGCTGACTGAAATAAGTTCATTAGATGAAAACCAACAAAAATTGACAAGAACCATGAAAAGTTCTTGTATTTTAAGATAAAATCTTAGGCTATTAAATAAAAAACTTCCAGCTCGCTGAAATCTGTTCATTTGCTGAAAACCATCAAAACCACGAAAGGTTCTTGTATTTGAAGATAAAATCTTTTTGCTTTGAAGAAGAAAGACCTAGCTGACTGAAATAAGTTCATTAGATGAAAACCAACAAAAATTGACAAGAACCACGAAAAGTTCTTGTATTTTAAGATAAAATCTTAGGCTATTAAAGAAAAAACTTCCAGCTCGCTGAAATCTGTTCATTTGCTGAAAACCATCAAAACCACGAAAAGTTTTTGTATTTGAAGATAAAATCCTTTTGCTTTGAAGAAGAAAGATCTAGCTGACTGAAATAAGTTCATTAGATGAAAACCAACAAAAATTGAGAAGAACCACGAAAAGTTCTTGTATTTTAAGATAAAATCTTACTCTATTAAGGAAAAAACTTCCAGCTCGCTGAAATATGTTCATTTGCTGAAAACCATCAAAACCACGAAAAGTTCTTGTATTTGAAGATAAAATCTTTTTGCTTTGAAGAAGAAAGATCTAGCTGACTGAAATAAGTTCATTAGATGAAAACCAACAAAAATTGACAAGAACCACGAAAAGTTCTTGTATTTTAAGATAAAATCTTACTCTATTAAGGAAAAAACTTCCAGCTCGCTGAAATATGTTCATTTGCTGAAAACCAACAAAACCACGAAAAGTTCTTGTATTTGAAGATAAAATCTTTTTGCTTTGAAGAAGAAAGATCTAGCTGACTGAAATAAGTTCATTAGATGAAAACCAACAAAAATTGACAAGAACCACGGAAAGTTCTTGTATTTTAAGATAAAATCTTACTCTATTAAGGAAAAAACTTCCAGCTCGCTGAAATATGTTCATTTGCTGAAAACCATCAAAACCACGAAAAGTTCTTGTATTTGAAGATAAAATATTTTTGCTTTGACGAAGAAAGATCTAGCTGACTGAAATAAGTTCATTAGATGAAAACCAACAGAAATTGACAAGAACCATGAAAAGTTCTAGTATTTTAAGATAAAATCTTAGGCTATTAAAGAAAAAACTTCCAGCTCGCTGAAATCTGTTCATTTGCTGAAAACCATCAAAACCACGAAAGGTTCTTGTATTTGAAGATAAAATCTTTTTGCTTTGAAGAAGAAAGATCTAGCTGACTGAAATAAGTTCATTAGATGAAAACCAACAAAATTTGACAAGAACCACGAAAACTTGTTGTATTTTAAGATAATATCTTACGCTATTAAAGAAAAAACTTCTGGCTCGCTGAAATATGTTCATTTACTGAAAACCAACAAAACCACGAAAAGTTCTTGTATTTGAAGATAAAATCTTTTTGCGTTGAAGAAGAAAGATCTAGCTGACTGAAATAAGTTCATTAGATGAAAACCAACAAAATTTGACAAGAACCACGAAAACTTCTTGTATTTTAAGATAATATCTTACGCAATTAAAGATAAAACTTCTGGCTCGCTGACATATGTTCATTTGCTGAAAACCAACAAAACCACCAAAAGTTCTTGTATTTGAAGATAAAATCTTTTTGCTTTGACGAAGAAAGATCTGGCTGACTGAAATAAGTTCATTAGATGAAAACCAACAAAAATTGACAAGAACCATGAAAAGTTCTTGTATTTTAAGATAAAATCTTAGGCTATTAAATAAAAAACTTCCAGCTCGCTGAAATCTGTTCATTTGCTGAAAACCATCAAAACCACGAAAGGTTCTTGTATTTGAAGATAAAATCTTTTTGCTTTGAAGAAGAAAGACCTAGCTGACTGAAATAAGTTCATTAGATGAAAACCAACAAAAATTGACAAGAACCACGAAAAGTTCTTGTATTTTAAGATAAAATCTTAGGCTATTAAAGAAAAAACTTCCAGCTCGCTGAAATCTGTTCATTTGCTGAAAACCATCAAAACCACGAAAAGTTTTTGTATTTGAAGATAAAATCCTTTTGCTTTGAAGAAGAAAGATCTAGCTGACTGAAATAAGTTCATTAGATGAAAACCAACAAAAATTGAGAAGAACCACGAAAAGTTCTTGTATTTTAAGATAAAATCTTACTCTATTAAGGAAAAAACTTCCAGCTCGCTGAAATATGTTCATTTGCTGAAAACCATCAAAACCACGAAAAGTTCTTGTATTTGAAGATAAAATCTTTTTGATTTGAAGAAGAAAGATCTAGCTGACTGAAATAAGTTCATTAGATGAAAACCAACAAAAATTGACAAGAACCACGAAAAGTTCTTGTATTTTAAGATAAAATCTTACTCTATTAAGGAAAAAACTTCCAGCTCGCTGAAATATGTTCATTTGCTGAAAACCAACAAAACCACGAAAAGTTCTTGTATTTGAAGATAAAATCTTTTTGCTTTGAAGAAGAAAGATCTAGCTGACTGAAATAAGTTCATTAGATGAAAACCAACAAAAATTGACAAGAACCACGGAAAGTTCTTGTATTTTAAGATAAAATCTTACTCTATTAAGGAAAAAACTTCCAGCTCGCTGAAATATGTTCATTTGCTGAAAACCATCAAAACCACGAAAAGTTCTTGTATTTGAAGATAAAATCTTTTTGCTTTGACGAAGAAAGATCTAGCTGACTGAAATAAGTTCATTAGATGAAAACCAACAGAAATTGACAAGAACCATGAAAAGTTCTAGTATTTTAAGATAAAATCTTAGGCTATTAAAGAAAAAACTTCCAGCTCGCTGAAATCTGTTCATTTGCTGAAAACCATCAAAACCACGAAAGGTTCTTGTATTTGAAGATAAAATCTTTTTGCTTTGAAGAAGAAAGACCTAGCTGACTGAAATAAGTTCATTAGATGAAAAC